>NC_136434.1:264126824-264674324 GCF_052849685.1 Lactuca virosa
GAACTTGGCCCTTTGGCGAGACATTCAAAGATAATCGTGCATACGTTGTGTCCCAGGTCGGATCTTCCGATCATGCAAATGGGACATCATATGAATGGCCTAGATAGATTAGAGAGATGTATAGATAAAGATGTATAGAAATAGAGGTGCATATGTTGCGTCCCAGGTCGGATCTTCCGATCACGCAAAGGGGGCAACATATGACTGACAGAGAGGATAAGAAAGAAAGACAATTTCACACAGACCTACTTTATCAGAACCCCCAGTCACCCTATCAGCACCAGAATTAAGGACATAAGTACGTACGTCGAAGAAGTGTTGAGCCACAGTTCTAGATGATAAGTAACTTTAATGTATCTCGTAGGCTCCCTTGTTTATCTCACTTCTCAATCTATCCAAGCATCGTATAGTCAGTCCAAATGTAACTATCTAATTCCATATGAGTTAACATTGTCAAGTCCTTTCATTGTCAGCTATGTCTAGTCCTTTTGAATCATTCGTGCCTACCAGCACATTGAACACAGAGTCTAAACAATTAAGCTTCAGTGCATTACACGTATTTAATATTGCCCTTTAACACTAAACTTCATATCACTTTCCAAGAACACTTACGAAAGAAAACATATTTTTGCATTTTTGATTTTATAATTTTTTTTGTATTTTGATTTCTCCCCCTTAATTTGTGCATGGGGAAGAAAAGAAATAAAATAAATACACAAATTTAAACAAACACACAAAAATAAAAATTAGTCTTTGAAACGAATCATTTTAAGAAAAATCAGGAGAGTCGAGAGAATTCGAACCGTAATTCAGCAATTGAAGTTGCATCCAGATGACCTGAGAAGAGTACTCATATGCAACAATGTGTGCAGTCTTAGCTGTGCTTCGATTTCGGAAAGAAGTTAGAATATTTAAAATTCAACACGCCTTTTAAATATGGTCCCCATTTGTGATCCTTTCTTTCTTCCTTCCCGCAAAGGACACGTATCCTCACTTAAAATTCTGAATGTTGTACATACGAGATATGTCTCCTATCATGTGCCTGGAACAGCCACTATCAACATACCGAAGTCTGATGATATTCCTCCATAACTGCTCCGACACATAGTGCGGGATTATTTGGTCTTTGGAACCCAATCCATTTTGAAGCTGGGTTGACCATCACTATCTACACACGGTACTCTTTCCCATGACATATCCTGTTTATCACACACAGAAGATGAAGAGATGTTAGAATCATTAGATGATTTAGGAGTGTGAACTTTTGGTTCTCATCTGTAGTCTGGTTTAACCCATTTCTTGTTTAATCGGATGGATGCCTCAGCACTCGTTTTATAACTTTAAACCGACCGCTGAGATGACTTCGACCTAACCGATCTTGGTCTAACAGAACCATCTCTTGAATTTGGCTTCTTGTCAAACATTCCCTTCTTCTCCTTGGGAGTTTGATTCTTGGATTTTTTGCGTTCCAGTCACCATTGTTTGAACGTGACCTCGAAGGGTTTCTTTTGGAGGATCTCCCTCTAGGTACGTTCTGCCAAACTTGTGCATAGTAGGGAACATATGCATGATTTGGATAGTTTCTGGCAATGTTTCCAGGTGTTCCACAGTGGAAACATGCATGTTTCTTAATGTAGAATTTGTTTCTGCCTGCCCCTGGTAGCGTACTCATGCCTTGTCTTTGATTGTTCCCACAAGCACACTTATAGCAAGCAGTCTGTTTCGTTTGTTTTGGTGGTCTGTGTTTACCAACAACAATTTTATTAGAAGTAACAGAATCAGAAGCAACAGATTCAGAGTTCAAAGAGACATTGGTTAGACAATCAACATAATTAACAGAACTAAAATTATTTATGTTCTCCTTGTTCTCATCTTCCACTACTTTACCTGCACATGAAGTAGAGGCATTAGTATCACTCACCTCAATACTCTCAGTTGGGCCGGATTGGTCAGTCTTAACTGAAGCTGGCACAGGGGGCTGCCCACACTGAGCAGGTGTCTCTACCTCATTGGTTTCAAGGGGCGGGGTATAGTTGTCATTGAAGGGAGGTGGAACACTATGATACCCTAGACCCTTATTCTGATTATCTTTAAATTTTAACTGTTTTTCTATCATTGTCTCAACTTTCTTACTTGACACATCAAACTTTTTAAAATTAACGTCTGCATTTTCAAACTTAATTTTCAATGTGTTTAGCTCAGCAGTTAGAATGACAATCTTTTGTTGAGCATAATCATATTGTTCTCATTTTATGTTGTATTCTTCCTTAATTCTTTTTAAATCTTTTGTTTGGGCCTCTAATTTTTCTTTTAATGGTTTTTGGGCCTTTCCGAGAGTGTATCCTTCATATTTAAGGTCCTCAATTTCCCTAACTACTAATTCATGTTGATCACGATAATGTTTAATTTTAGCTTCACAGGACTGAGAGCATGAGTTTTCACTTATTTTGGTGAGTGAAGAACTCATTATTCACCAAAAAGAATAATTTACCAAAAATAGAACTGATTGTGAAGCCAAGAAAAATGACCTTTGACTTGAATCCTCGAAACACAAACTTGAAAGTCAAACTTGAGGGTCAAACTTGAAAGGCAAACTTGAAAATTAAACTTGAAAGTCAAAGAAAAACCTTTACCAAGAACAACCTTTACCAAGAACAACCTTGACCGAGAACAAAACTTTAGGCCGAAAACGAGGGTTCAATACCGAAAATTTGGTTTTTAGACGGAAAATGCGAGGCTTCTATCCTAACCGAGAAGTCTTGCACCGAATACTCTTAACCGAAGACGTGGACCGAAATCGTGAATACCGAGAAGCCTGGCCGAGAAGTGAGGCCGAGAAGTCCGAACCGAGAACCTTCGCATCGAGAACCTTCGCACCCCAACCGAGAACACGCGTCCTAACCGAAATCACTACTGGCCGTCGAGATCTGCTGAAACCCTAACCGAAAACGAGGCTTCCGCCAAGAATACCGAGGATTATGACCGAAGACCTCGCAAAAATTGCCAAAAACATGAAAATTTCCAATTTTAAGGCTAAAATCGATAAAAACTCAAAAATATGAAGAATACGAAGAACAAACAGCCAAAATTTCGTCCAAAATAAATCAAAAACGCCAGAAACTCCAAGAACAAGTCCAAGAAAAGTTTAATATCTTGCCAATTCGATTGATACCGATCCTCGCTCTGACACCAATTGTAAAACCCTAAATCGCTATGTATCAATCGTATTTATTATGATAGTGTGGAATCCCAATCTAGTGAACGATGCAAGATGTAACATGAAATGAGAACAAGATGATTAATATTTAATGCATACTATTATTGATGAATTGTTGGGTACATAAGATTCACGATTACACTTGTATTTTTCTCTGTTTCTCTCTTGAACGTGTTCTGTGCTTATGGAGTCACCCAAAAACGTTTCTCACACTTTACAAGGCTAAAATAACACTATATATACATAGACCTAATAACAAAGGCCCAACCCAAAACCCAAACAAGACAACATTAAGCCTAACCGATTCGGTCCAAACAACACCAAAACATGGTGTTTTCGGTCCTAGACCGAGAACTCTAATAGCTTACGAAAAGCAAAGTACAAACCACAATTTATGACCTAACAAAATCTTCAAGATCCATACTTCCTTGCCCAAGATTTCAAGTATCATCACCCAAGATCACTACAGGAGCAAAAAAAAGTACCAAAATGAGTTTAAGAGTGGCTGAGCTCCAAATGCATTATTGGAGGCTAGGGTTTCATTAAAGGTGTTTTAGAGGAGGTGGGGCCCAAAAATGATAAACTATAGTGATAATGGCCTATAAATATTCCAAAACAACCCTAAAAAACGTGCAACCCACAGGGTCAGAGGCGCCACACCCTCATTAAAGGACGTTCCATGCTTCTCAGTAAAATTTTAGATTTTTTAATTTACGGCTTCAGCATCAAACTATCATAACTTCTTCGTTGTGAACCTGAAATATAAATCCCATGAGGATGTATCTTTACTTTTATAACTACAAGAGAGACCATTGGACACTCTTACCCAGTCACCCTATCCAGAATAATTCAATCCTTCCTTCGCCATAGTGCCAAGAGAAATTTGATTCTTTCGAAGCTCCATGATGGACCAACAATCTAACTTCCTTACCATACCATTATGCATCAGTATCTGCACTGTAACACCGCCCTTTACCCTGATCATCCAATCCTCACCCATCTTGATTGTGCCATTCAACTCTTTAAAGTAGTCGAATCAGTTGCGATTGTACTGATGGGTTTTTGAGCATTCTAACACTCCTATGGTGTACATGCAACCCTAGAAACCTTGGATCTATGTTTGACTATGATACATGCAAATAATTATTTTTCCAAGGTTCTTATCCTATCTAGCATGGCATGGGGAACTTGAATCAAATAAAGCTAGTAGAATTACTTACCTTGTAGTTGTAGTTGATTGCTTGGAGTTTTAGAGCCTAGCACCAATAGTGTAGATGCCTCAAATGGAAATCACAAATCACCACAAACTTGGAACTTTGAGAGAATAGTAATCACCTTCTTGAAATCGGCCCTCTTACTTTACTCACCATAACTCGTGTGATTTCAAGAACCAAAGCCTCCTTTATATAGTGTGGTGGATTAAGGTTACATTCATGTAAACCCTAATACCCATGTCTTTTCATTTCCATGAGATCCATGGGTTAAAGCTCCATGGAGTATCCATGGATTTTCCATGCAAGCCTAGCCCATTCCAAATAAGCATTAGCCCACACTATATAAATACAAGAGCCCATATTTAATTAGTCATACTTTTGATCTCTAAATTAATTCTAGATTAATTATAGATCAATACTAATTAAATAATATGATTTTATATTAACATATTAGGACTTATAATATATTAATAAATCATAACTTATACTATTCTCAAACGATTATCCATAAATTGTTCGGGTGAAGTGCAACCCAAATGGACCATGCCGGGTCGGGTCAAGTACATACCAAATATAGTTATGGACTTAGACAATATATCCAACAGTCTCCCACTTGGATAATTCTAATAACTATAGTTGCAAGTATGACTTCAGGAACCGATCAGTAATCGTAGCTCTTTAAACTCTGTTGAACTATGAAGCGCCATTTTAGATAAGTGATCATATAATCCTCTGTTCTAGATATCAGCTGGACAAATACATGGAACATGTTCTTGCTTATTGTCCAGCATTTGTTTCCCGATTTTCGATTTGTTTGACATAGAACTTAACTGAACACATCAATTTAGTTCTGACCGGGCCCGGTACATAGGTCAAAACAAAATCATCAAGGGGCCCAGATTTCGCTTCTAATCCTAGAAGGAACAGATAAACTTCGACTCATATGTTTGCTCTACTACTTGTTGAATTATACATAAAAGCACGGTTTATAACATCGAGTTACCAATGCGTTTTCGTGCAATCAATGCATAACCAACTCATAGGCAACAAATCATATCTCTAGGTTTGAAGACTTATATGATATTACCGTCTCACAATCACTCGAGATAAATTCCATGAAGTGATACAAGTGAGCGTGGGTTGAATCCAATACTCAGAACTTATGAGCACTCATGAGTGTTGTAGCCCTGCTTTGTCTAACATCTTAGACCTCTACAAGCCAACCCATGACAGTCTTGATTCATATCTACTTCCAACATATGACCGACTGTGGAGAGTTTGAATAATATGATATAAACCATAACATAATTATTCTGGAAGTCAAAACATGCAAAAAGAAATAATAGTAAACGATTGACAAGAGATAGCAACACTTTACTCATAAATAACAGCTTTTATTTATCATCAAATGTCAATTACATTTTACAAATTTCAAGATTATCTAACTACTAAAACTAATATCATCCTTCAGCCCTATGCTCCGAGCATGCTGGAGATGCTTAGCCCGAGTCAGTCCCTTCGTGAGGGGATCTGCTGGGTTCTCATCCGATGATACCCTCTTTGCCACGAGGATTCCTTCTTCTATTCGATGTCTGATGAAGTGATATTTTCTGTCAATGTGTCTGGATCTCCCATGATCTCTTGGTTCCTTGGCTAAGGCAACCGCACTATTGTTGTCACAGAAAATCTCCATTGGCTCCTTTATAGCTGGTACAACTCCAAGGTCTCCGATGAAGTTCTTTAGCCATATAGCCTCCTTTGCTGCCTCACTTGCTGCTATATACTCTGATTCACAAGTGGAATCAGCCACTGTCTCCTGCTTGGAACTTTTCCAAGTAATTGCCCCTCCGTTTAGAGTAAAGACCCAGCCCGACTGAGATCGAAAATTATCCCTGTCAGTCTGAAAGCTAGGATCACTGTAACCTACAACTCTCAAGTCCTCACTGCCACCGAGGGTAAGGACCCAGTCCTTAGTCCTCCGTAGGTACTTGAGGATATTCTTTACCGCGGTCCAATGTGCCTTGCCAGGGTTCCCCTGATACCTGCTAACCATGCTCAAAGCAAAGGCTACATCAGGTCGAGTACACGTCATAGCATACATGATCGATCCTACAGCTGAAGCATAAGGTATTCGACTCATTTCTGCTATCTCAGCCTCAGTACTAGGGCTTTGTGTCTTACTCAATCTGGCATTACTCTGGATGGGTAACTCTCCTTTCTTGGAGTTATGCATGTTGAACCTTTTCAACACTTTGTCCACATAGGTGCTTTGACTAAGTCCAATTAGTCTTTTACTCCTGTTTCTCAAAATCCTTATCCCTAGGATATAGGCAGCTTCTCCAAGGTCCTTCATAGCGAAACACTTCCCAAGCCAGGACTTTACTTCCTGCAGGGTTGGGATGTCATTTCCTATGAGTAGTATGTCATCCACATACAGTACCAAAAAGCTGACTATACTCCCACTAGCCTTGATATAGACACAAGATTCATCTTCACTCCTTGAAAAGCCAGACTCTTTGACTTTCTCATCAAAGCAAAGATTCCATCTGCGAGGTGCCTGTTTTAATCCATAAATGGATTTCTCGAGCTTACACACTCTACTGGTGGTACTCTGTACTGACAAAACCCTCTGGCTGAACCATGTAAACATCTTCAGCCAACTTTCCATTAAGGAAAGCGGTTTTCACATCCATTTGCCATATTTTATAATCATGAAATGCAGCAATGGCTAACAGAACCCTAATAGACTTAATCTTGGCCACTGGTGAAAAGGTCTCATCATAATCAACTCCCGGAGTTTGAGAATAACCCTTTGCAACCAGTCGTGCCTTATAAGTGTGTACATTACCATCCATGTCGGTCTTCTTCTTGAAGATCCATTTGCACCCAACTATCTTACGATCAGGTACATTGTCAACCAAGTTCCAAACTTGATTGTCATACATGGACTGTATCTCGCTATCCATAGCCTCTTTCCATTTAGCAGCCTCAGGGCCTGCCATGGCTTCCGTGTAGCTGTTAGGCTCATCCAGATTTACCAGTGTGTTATCACTGATAAGTGTCTCACCTTCTGCAGTAATATGAAAACCATAATAATGCTCAGGTGCATTCCTAACTCTGGTGGAACGCCTCAGAGTTATAGATTCTTCAGTCGGCTCAACAGGAGTTTCCTCCTCAGGTTGAGGGCTAGGGTTTGAGGTTCCTTCACCACTTGACTCTTGAATTTCCTCAAGGTCAATTTGCCTCCCACTGTCTCCTTGGCTCATGAATTCTCTCTCTCGAAAGAATCCTCTTCTTGCTACAAAGATCACATTATCACTGGGTCTGTAGAAGATGTAACCAAAGGATTTTTGTGGGTAATCGATGAAAATACACCTTTCGCTTCGGGGTTCGAGCTTATCGTGAGTCTCGCGTCTCACGAAAGCCTCGCAATCCCAAATCTTGATGTGGTCTAGATTGGGAACTTTTCCAGTCCACACCTCGTGAGGTGTTTTGGCAACCTTCTTTGTAGGGACTAGATTAAGGATATGGGCGGCAGTCTCTAAGGCATACCCCCAAAATGAGATTGGTAGCGAAGCTCGACTCATCATGGAACGAACCATGTCCAACAAGGTCCGATTGCGCCTCTCAGCTACACCATTCAACTGTGGTGTCCTAGGAGGTGTCAATTGTGAGACAATCCCACATTCCTTAAGATAGTCAAGGAACTCAGTACTAAGATACTCACCACCACGATCGGATCGAAGCATCTTAATGTTCCTGCCCAACTGATTCTCCACTTCTTGTTTAAACTCTTTGATCTCAAAGGTTTCTGACTTATGCTTGATTAGGTAAACATATCCATATCTACTAAAATCATCAGTAAAAGTCACATAGAACCGATTAGCATCTCTTGTGGCGGTTCTGAAGGGTCCACACACATCCGTGTGTATGAGGTCCAACAAACCTTCACCCCTAGCACAAGTGCCAGTAAAAGGTGACTTTGTCATTTTACCAAGCAAACAAGATTCACAACTATCATCTGACTTTAGGTCAAATGACTCCAAGACTCCATCCTTATGGAGTTGTCCTATGCGTTTCTTGCTTACATGTCCAAGACGACAATGCCATAAGGATGCTTTATCTAAGCTAGTGGAAGAGTTAATACACAATATATTATTTCCTAGATTATCTACAACAGATACAGTTTCATACACGCCATCACAAGGTAATGCTTTAAAATAAAGAACATTATTAAAGAAAGCATCAATACTACCATTATTATTATCAAAATAAAAGGTAAAACCTTGTTTATACAATGCATGAAAGGAAATAACATTTCTTGCCATTTCTGGCGAATAGTAACATTTATTCAAATCTAATGTAAACCCATTATTTAGCACTAAGGAATAAACTCTTATCTTGGTGACATGTGAAGCTTTCCTGTTTCCCATGATCAAGTTTATCTTTCCCTGCTCCACATTCTCACTTCTTTTTAGTCGCTGCAAATCACAACATATGTGAATACCACAACCTGTATAAAGGACCCAAGACTTAGAATGAGGTGAGTTATTAGACAATATAGTGTATATACCTGCATGGTTGGGTTTTACTTTCCCATCCTTCAAATCTTGCAGGTACTTTGGGCAGTTTCGCTTCCAGTGCGACTTTTCATGGCAATAGAAGCATTCAGCCTCATTAGGGTTAGTAGAAGGAGTGACAAAACCTTTCTTGGTTTTGCTTGAAGAGGAGCCTTCAAGGGTGTTACCCTTGGTACCCTTAGAAGGGTTCTTTCTCTTCTTCCCTTTGCCATGCCCGATTGCCAAGACATTGGCCGCAATTGGAGTAGGAGTAGGAGTAGTAACAACCGACTTACCCTTTAGACCACTTTCGGCGGTCTTCAAGAGTCCTTGAAGTTTGCTGAGGGTGACTTCTTCCTTGTTCATGTGATATGTCATGCAGGATTGATCATAACACGATGGCAAGGAGTGCAAAATGATGTCTATTGCTAACTCCTCAGGGAAGTTCACATTCAGCTTCAGTAAACGGTCCACATACCTTTGCATTTTCTGCATGTGGCCCGTGATGGGTTCACCATCCTTCATTCGGGTTGTTATCATGGAGGAGATTATTTCATATCGCTCTTGACGAGCACTTTGATGGTAGTGGTCCATCAAGTCCTGGTGCATCTCAAAAGGATAATAGTCCTCATAGGACTTTTGGAGCTCGGTTGTCATGGTGGCCATCATGATGCATGCCACTTTTGTAGCATCTCTTTCATGTACCTCATATTCAGCAAGCTCTTCAGGAGTAGCAGTTGGCTCGGGTACCTTCAGCTTCTTGTCGAGAACATATTCTTTGTTCTCATACCGAGTGACCATCCTGATGCTTCTGATCCAATCTGTAAAGTTGGACCCATCAAAGATGACTCTCCCACAAAGATTCATGAGAGAGAAGGAGCTAGTAGGGTTTAAGCCAGAAGCATTGTTATTGGAAGACATCTGAAAAGAAGAGGGAATAGATTAGATTAGATATAGAGATAGTCCTTAACAAAACACCCAAATGTAATATTAAGGCTAGGACCCAACACAATATTTTATAACTTAGAAGAGGGATGCCGTAATCTAAGCTATAAGATATTTGAAGGTAGGTGAATGACGATTCACCAATTTCCACCATGAAAAACGAAATATTTAATTAGGTTTTAATTGGTTTAGAAACTCCTAGATTCTTTGAGATTCATTGAACTTTATTCAATGGCATGTTTCAATCTCGAGTGTGCCCTTCAAGTTTTGTTACTGGGATGCCGAGGATCACAAAACAAGGTGTGAAGTAACCATGCAAATTACTTGGTACCCTTAATGTATCACCCCTCAATCGATGTGCCGGTTAACCACACACGCTCCATCGATACTATGATAAACATTAAGTCACCCTTTACCTACCTTGTTAAGTTCAAGTTAGTGTGCCAGTTAACCACACACGCTCCACTAACGACTTAAACAAAGTGTAAAGTGTAATTTCATGGATTAGCACCTTATTCACATTTTCCTAAAATAACTAAGATTGGGAATTCAATAAAGTTTAGTTACTTTAGTATTATCATTATACTTTTAATGAGAATTTATAAGTCCTTGTCCTACCCGTTCGGCTAACGACCCTCCACCGATCAAGGAAGCGGTGGGTGAGAGTGGACACCCATTAAGTTGCCATTTTATAGGCAACAACCATATACCCCCCTTATAGACCGGCTTCGTGAATGAGGCGTACTAGCGGTAAGACGACTTGATCTTATACATATATAAATATTATTAAACTTATAATATTATAAAGTATAAGGGTTGAATTTTAACTTTTAAAATTCTAGGGGTTGGAACTAAAGTTTTTAATATGACTTTACATGTTCCAAAACTTGAGGGCAAGTTTTGTAAACTTTCAAAACTTTTCATTTCTCATAACTTATGAGTTAATGCTTATTAAAAATGAAGACTCTTCATTTTTTTGTAACATATGTGTTCTTTTAATGGTTATTTATAAATGTGACTTTTGGTTATCCATAACTTAAGAACTAGTTATGGACTCCATTAAAACACATAAAGATCAAGAATTAATCTAATCAATTATTAGCACATAATTTCTGTGATCTTCTAAACTCATATGTTTATGAATGTTCATATCAAAAATTTCAAGAATCGTAAGTACATATACAAAACTTGAAATTTTGATACGAGCTTTTGAACAAAACTTCGATTTTCAAGTTTTTTTTTTTTTTGCATCAAGTATCAAATAAACAAACCTGGCTTTGATACCACTAATGGGTTTTTGAGCATTCTAACACTCCTATGGTGTACATGCAACCCTAGAAAGCTTGGATCTATGTTTGACTATGATACATGCAAATAATTATTTTTCCAAGGTTCTTATCCTATCTAGCATGGCATGGGGAACTTGAATCAAATAAAGCTAGTAGAATTACTTACCTTGTAGTTGTAGTTGATTGCTTGGAGTTTTAGAGCCTAGCACCAATAGTGTGGATGCCTCAAATGGAAATCACAAATCACCACAAACTTGGAACTTTGAGAGAATAGTAATCGCCTTCTTGAAATCGGCCCTCTTACTTTACTCACCACAACTCGTGTGATTTCAAGAACCAAAGCCTCCTTTATATAGTGTGGTGGATTAGGGTTACATTCATGTAAACCCTAATACCCATGTCTTTTCATTTCCATGAGATCCATGGGTTAAAGCTCCATGGAGTATCCATGGACTTTCCATGCAAGCCTAGCCCATTCCAAATAAGCATTAGCCCACACTATATAAATACAAGAGCCCATATTTAATTAGTCATACTTTTGATCTCTAAATTAATTCTAGATTAATTATAGAGCAATACTAATTAAATTATATGATTTTATATTAATATATTAGGACTTATAATATATTAATAAATCATAACTTATACTATTCTCAAACGATTATCCATAAATTGTTCGGGTGAAGTGCAACCCAAATGGACCATGCTGGGTCGGGTCAAGTACATACCAAATATAGTTATGGACTTAGACACTATATCCAACAGATAGTTCCTTCTATAATCACTTAGTTTATACTTGTTATATATAATCTAATATCGAACAGATAGTTAATTGTGTGAATCTCCCATAAACCCCCAACCAGACAAGGAACAGGGAATGAGGTAGAAAGCGCACATCCAACTACCTATCGGATATTAATTATATATAACCTTGGTGTATAAACTAGGGTATTATAGAACCAACCACCTAAGGTCCTTTAAGTTTTACTGGTTTAATAAAATGGATTAAACCCTTTACTGGTTAAGTTTCTAGTTTTGTATTCAAAAGTTCTTCATTTGAAAAGTATGTTTTGTACTAGAAGACTGTGCATTGAATTAGTGTCCTATGACCTGACCCATACCTGGTACCCATTATGATTACTTGGTGTACAAGGAACATATATATAGCTAAGCTTGGATAGATAGTAGGCTGGGTGTATCTACTTTAAGCCCACAACTAAACAAGGAATAGGAAATGAAGCGGAAGACACACATCCTACTACCTGTCAGACCCGATTAATATATATCCCTGAATGCATACACTAAGGAATCATAAAGTTAGCATTATAGGTCCCCTTCTACTGAATGTACTAGGCCCGACTGTTTTGTGTGTCGTTTGTAAAATGTAAGTTTTCCCTAGTTTATAACTATCTTGACTTGAAAATAGTTTGTATTAGCTTTCAAATGGAACTGCCACTTACTGAAAATAATGGGAATTTATAAGTACACAGTTGTCTTTTGAACTAACATTCTGCAGTACTAATTACCTTTAAAACATGTTTGTTTTATTAAGGTCATAATGTGAAGCTAGTACCCGTACTATACGCTCTCCCTGTCAAGAGATTCTGGGAACCAAACGCGACCTCTGCAAACAATTGCAAGCCGTGTAATTCACATTAAAGTTTAATGATCATGAATATCCAATATAACTATCACCTTTTGTTTAGAACAATGAGTTAGTGATTCATTGGTATAAATAGATCTAGTAAGTTCTCATTCTAGCATCTTAGTAAGTTCGTTCTGTATAGTATGTAGTATGTATAGTGTATAGTATGTCTCTCTGAAGTATTGTATCTACTTCCTTGTTTCTCTTTATGTTATCGTGTATTGTTTCTACCTCCCTGTTTCTCTTTATAGTATTCTCTAGTATTTAGTATGTATTGAACCCCTAAACTATACCCCTTATAGTTTACTAGTGATTTACTTGTACTGTTGTTGAAAAGACTCATTTTGCTACTAAGTTATGATGGTACTTTAAAAACGGAGTTTTGTTAAACTATAAAGTAACTTAACTTGAAAAGATTTTTTGAAATGTTTATAACAAACAATTACACAATTATCATTGTGTTCAACTTGTATTCCCCCCCCTTAAAAGCATTTAAAGCAGTTTAAAAGATTGATTACGGGGTATGAACTCACCTTATGTGGGTGATTCAAACGAATATGCGCGTAAGGATGAGAAGTTCCACGAGTGAAGTCCCGAGACACAATAAGTCCTAAATGACATATATTGCAATGAATATAGTGTTTATAAGCAACTATATGAAAGGAAACACCTTCCGGGACTAGGACACACTTTGACCAAGTGTTGGAATCACATGTGATTCATCTAAAGGGTGTTTAAGGCCATGGTTTGGTGTTCACGGCCATGTGTTTACGGCCAAGGTGTAAACAAGGGTTTACAGCCAAGGTGTAAACTCCTAGCTGTAAACTCTCTTTGATGATAAGTTTGGTGATGTTTCAACGTCTTACAAAGCACAAGGGAGTGTTCTAGCCTCGAATCTAAGCCTTAGGAAGAGTTTAAGGCTCAAATGGCACCTTTATTCGGTTTTACGGCCAAAGGAGATGGTCTTGGCCGTAAACTCCTTTTGTTCTTGAGAAATGGATGATTTCAAAGGGTAAATCAAGTGTTTCTAGCATACAACTAGTTAAGGGAAGAGTACTCACACTTTGGAGGGCCTTTGATGAATATCGGGAGTGAAATCTCGATGATACTTGAGAGAATTTGAAGAGATTCCGGCTAAGGAAAGGGAAAAGTGAAGAAAATGGATAAGTCCCACATATATAGGGGTGAGTTTACGGCCAGGCCATAAACTCTATGGCCGTAAACTCCATTTTGGTGGTGTTAAGGCTTGAAAACTCCATTTTGGTGGTGTTAAGGCCATGGTTTGGTGTTCACGGCCATGTGTTTACGGCCAAGGTGTAAACAAGGGTTTACGGCCAAGGTGTAAACTCCTGGCTGTAAACTCTCTTTGATGATAAGTTTGGTGATGCTTCAACGTCTTACAAAGCACAAGGGAGTGTTCTAGCCTCGAATCTAAGCCTTAGGAAGAGTTTAAGGCTCAAATGGCACCTTTATAGGGTTTTACGGCCAAAGGAGATGGTCTTGGCCGTAAGCTCCTTTTGTTCTTGAGAAATGGATGATTTCAAAGGGTAAATCAAGTGTTTCTAGCATACAACTAGTTAAGGGAACAGTACTCACACTTTGGAGGCCCTTTGATTGAAGATCGGGAGTGAAATCTCGATGATACTTGAGAGAATTTGAAGAGATTCCGGCCAAGGAAAGGGAAAAGTGAAGAAAATGGATAAGTCCCACATATATAGGGGTGAGTTTATGGCCTGCTATGGCCGTAAACTCCATTTTGGTGGTGTTAAGGCTTGAATGTTGCACAGTGTCTCTAGCAGGTACATTCTAACACTCACTCCTTAAGTGTACTAGGCTTAATACACTCAAACAGACTCCAAACAGTGCCAAATGATAGCAGGAAAGAGTCTGACTTAAGGTTGATTGGCCTGACTTATAAAGCAAAAAATTTCGGGTTGTCACAATCTAGTATCGAAGACCCAAGCATCAACATAACTAGTTGTATATACAGTCAAAACTTCAACATCATCCATTTGATCAGAATTTCCTTGAACCACAGTAGCATTGTCTTCGCTTGATTCAATACCATTATATCCTTTGTTAAGCAATGTAAAATATATTCTTAAGTGCTCGTTTTCCTTATAGTTATAACATTTGATGTCGACTTTTAGATTCAAAACTTGAATTCACTTAGTTACCTCTACCTCTATATGTTGTTCTTCATTTGCTTGCGAATAAACCAGAACTTGAAACTTCTTATCCAATTGAAACTTTTATTTCTAGTTCCTTGGACATCAAAGAATCCTTCACATTATTCACAATAATTGTTGTCAAACCATACATAATGGTATCAAAGAAATTCTCATAAGAATTCGACAATAAACAAAAGAGGATAAATGCTTGATCTTCATCTTAATCTTTACCTTTGAAAGGTCTAGTATGCTCAAGAGCCATACTAAAGTGATATTGCTAATTAACATATGATACTAATGGATCACACTAACAAAAAATACACTTGATTATTTATTAGAAATTGGTTTTAATAAATATTCAATAAACTCTTATAATTAAATTGGAAATTATTTATTTCTAGTAAATAATAATTTTCATTAGGAAGTAACATTATATATAATTCATATGGTATGAATTTATAAGTCATGCACAACATTTTGGACTCGACAAATTCTTTTGTCTTTTACCAAAAAGTTAAAGTTTATATTTTATAAACTTGTTTTATAAAATATAAAGCTTTTCCCTTCTTCCTTTTATTATTTATAAAAATAAGAGTAAAAAAAGGAAGAGTATGGCTTTTTTGATTATTTAAATAAGAGAATGGCTCTTTGAATATTTAAATAAGAGTATGGCTTTTTGATTATTTAAATGAGAGAATGGCTCCTTGATTGTTTACTAAGAGTATGGTCTTTTGAATAGTTTATTAAAAAGGTAGGGTATTGTTACTACTATAAATACAAGGTTTGAGGCTTGCATTTTTGCTAGTCATTCTTTTAAAGAATGTCCGAAACTATGGCCCTCTCTCTCACTCTCTCTAGTCTTGCTTTTGCATGAAGATAATACTTTCATTTTTCTTGCCCTCTTTAAGTTCATATTGATCATGAACTTAAAGCTTAAGGGTTTAAGAGTTTATGGACTAGCATCTACATCAAGTTGGGTCATTGTTGGTGTCTCAAAGGTTCCACATTCTTCATCAGCTTCCAAGCCTCCCAAGAGGACCCAAAGAACTACAAAGGTTGTTATTTCTTCATCCTTTTTTTGGTTGGTGTTTAAATCTTTCTATAACTTGCAATGAGATCCTTAGTGGGTTTAAAATGTTATGTAATGTTCAAAGTTTTAAGTCTTCCATTGCCATATTTTTTCTAGTTTTGAAACTATTTTTGAACTAAAACCCAACAATTGGTATCAGAGCCACCTTGTAAGTTGGGTTAAATTTTTTGATTTTTGGAAATCTTAGTTTTTGGAGAATATGGATAACTTATTTTTGTATAAAAATAAGTTCATACATATTTTCTTTGACAACTTTTTTAATTGTTATTTTCTGTGACAAAAGTTTCATGCATTTTTTGTTATTTAAAGTTGTCTTAGAAAAAAACAAAGGTTGTTTTATGTATATGTTGATGTATATTATGTGCATAAACTAGCCAATGACCATTGTGTTTGTTGTGTTGGTTGTTTTATAAAAATGGTTGTAATGATTTATTTATTCATATGGTATGTAATAAATTAAATAGATTAGTTTTCGTGGTTTATTTTTGTAAGTAATAGATTAGTTTTTAAAATTAATTTATTTGTACAAAAATGTGACAAGAGATGAAGTTGGAACCATTTTTTGAAGACAAAAGAGCAATTTTCGAGTCTAAAAGGTGTGCAGTATTTTCAATGACAATTCCTGAAAAGTGTCACTAATGCTATTTACAAAGGGTTGTTGGACTTTTAGCGACAGTTGATGAATTTTAGCCTTCAAGAAGTTTTTTCAATCTTTTGCAAGCAATTGGTGTTTACTCAAGTGAGAGCTTCTACAACAACATTACAAGAAGTTTTTTGGTCCTCTTAAATGTCCCTTTAGGAATGGACTTGGCATCTTTTGTGTTGGCTCACAAAAAATGTCATTAGTTGGCTATGTTTATGCACATATCTTTTTATGCATGTTTGTATTGTTTATTTTATTCAATTATTATGTGTGGTTGATAAATTAGTTTTTCACATGCTAAAATAATTTTGGACAAAATAAACATCATATGGAGTTTGGGTTTTCAAAATTGGACATAAGATGTAACAAATTATTATTTAAAAAAAACTCGGTTTTATAAAATCGTTAATAACGGCAAATTTTGAAATACTCCATTATAAGTTTTAAAATGGTGATTTTTGTAAATTATACAATCTCCAAATATATAATTAATAAAATGAAGCTTTATTAAAAATATAATAGGTTCAAATGCACTCAAACTTAATATCGGTTATTAAAATTGAATTGCGCAGATTATATAAAAACTAGTTTTTAATATAGAACCTTTAAAAGTGGTTTTCTTTTGAAAATTGATACCATAGTTTCTTATATGAATGTAATAACCATGAGATCATATATTTTTAAACTAGAATTACAAAACATATAAAGACCCTTTTTTTACAAACCTCAAATCTATGCAATCCTTTTGAATAACACTCACACATCTCTTGTATGCAATAGTGGGATAAAGAATACCTAACCGCTTAGTGTTTTCTTTTGATGGACGGGGTGTCTTCGCGATTTCTATAACCAAGTTATAGGCCGATTACAAAAGTTTTTCAGATTGGACGATTGGATCGAAAATCTTTTGTGATAAAGGATACCTAAGCAAGAGAAATCCGAGACAGATGGAATCAAATATGTCTAATTAAATTTGTTATTAGCGATCCCATAAATTTATGAATTATACGGCAATATATAATTGATAATCGATATCTACCGGGTTGAATTCAAATGGATGGGATAAAGGATACATAACCATTTATTTGTTTTGCAACTTGGATCCTAGACATTGATAATTAATATTTTTGGAAACTAAAAGGGTATTAATTATTGAAGATTAAAATGTTGAAAATACTAAATGAATTTTGTTAAAATTTTGTAGTTAAATAATTCACTCTCATTATCATGAATTATCATTTCTTTAATGACTTAATAAAACAATAACATTCACTAGATACAACTTCAATGAACGGGTTCATGTCTTAAGGGACAATCTCGTGAGAGATATGAAACTATATACACTTAAAGGTCCTAGCCCTAAACTATTTTCTTTGAGCAATAAACCTGAAACATGATACCTAGTAAAGGCATAACTGTGATGCTAATGTGTGAAAACAAAAACGATCTGATGCGCAAGGACAAGGTTTGAAAAACTCAAACCTTGAGTTAATGCTTAAGATCAATGTCTGCTTACTAAGGAATGTCCCAGTCAAGACTGGAAAGACCAGTCAAGTCTGAGTTAATGCAATCAACAAAGTATTCAAGATATTAATGAAGAGTGAAGATAATGATCAAGGTAAAGACAATAAATGAAGAACAAGAAGAATTATTGAGAGAGTACGTGAAGTAAACTGGAATATTGCTAGATATGTTTGAATGATCCGTAGTTTGATTTGGTATTGAAAGCTCCTTTAAATAGGAGAACATATTACATCGTACAAACCACTTAACATACATAGGACCAGACAAAAGAGGTGCTTCTGACATTCTGATCTATCTGAATTGACAATAAGACTAAGTCCTATGAAATGTAAAATCAAGCTAAAATACAAATACAATATATGCACATGGATAAAACATTGATTCAGACAAGTTAACATTCTGGACATAGCATCCATTCCGCAATGCTTCATATGGTTTGGAATATCATCTTCACTTCCGGACATCTTCACTTTCCGGACATCTTCACTTCCGGAGCAAGGCTTCAAGTCCGGAAACCAACTTATTCATTTCGGAACTCTGACTGACCTCAGATCTTCAAAGGTGATTGAGATTGCTAGAGGTTCACTTTTAGGTTCCAACAATCTCCCCTAAGTGAACTTAGCAATCAGGTCATATCAATTCGCTTCTTCCTTGATGAATGTGTAGGCTCTAAACAACCAGTCCCTGACTTCAACATACCACTGCAACTGACTTACAAACTTTGCCTTGACATGTTCGGGAGCTTCGGACATGGATGCTCGAATGATAAACTTCTTGAGGGCTCGTGTCGGAACTAGGTGTTTGTCAAGGACTCTGAAAAAGTCCTTTTTATTTGTCTTCTTTGTCTTGTACACAAACCCTAGAACCAGATCATCAATAGGAAGAAGCACATAATCGATCTTGGCAATAAAATCTTCAGTTCCGAACTAGTGAGCTAGCTCATAGTCGCATCGACGAAATTCTGCGACATAGTCCTTGAGAAAGCCTAAGGTTGCATGGTAAGCACCCTTGCTGATATCATCTTTTTGAAGACTCTGGAGATGTGAAGCTATGGTAAGATCATCGTTGGGATTGATTGTAGGAAATTCAGCATCAGTGATGGTGCGGTATGCTGGTTTGTTCCGGATGATGTGATATCGGAACAATGGGCAGTTGAATTCATATTTCACCAAGATCTTCCTTCCGAATCCAGAGATCTTTGTTATCCTTTTCCTTGTCCACACTTCATTTTGAGGTTGTGCGTTCTTGGAGTAGAATGTTTTCAATCTTTCACGCTCTGTCTGGATGATCATCTCCGGATTGTCATTTGGGTGGAGGGGAGCAAACTTAATGTAAAATTTGTTGTATAGAGAGAGAGGCAGATCAAGTTGTTCCGAATCAGTTGTTGGAATATCATAGTACATGAAAGGTCCTATGTCTGAATCACGAAGAATGCCTTCACGACATAGAGGAGAGATACCACGCATCGGATCAGGATTGTCTTAAAGTGCTTGGATCCGGCTGCTATCCTCTAGGGCTTTGTTTATTTCCTCCTGAGACCATCCAAAAATTTGCTTTGGTGGAGTTCCGGAGTGTAGAGCTTGATGTTCTTCCGTGATGGGCTTCTTTCCTTTGTCTTTGTTGAGAACCGAGATAACATGCATCATGTTCTCGTTAATAGTGAACTTTGGAGGAGAGGATTGAAGAGGTTCTTCCGGAATGTCGTCTAGATTCCGAAGGGGGGAACCTTCATCAATCGCATAAATTTTTGGAGCCGGAATTGGTGGCAGCATGGATAGAGTAGCCCGTAAAGCATCAACCGTTAATTTGATTTGGATTTGGCCATTTGAACACTTCTTTGAAACACATCCGGTAGAGTGGATGGACATGAGACTGCGGACCAGATTCTATGATCTTTCTCCATAAGCACCTTGGTAGGAAATCTCTTTGGTGCTGGGATTCCAATGACAACATTGGTGACATACTCAACTTCCTCTTCATCACTTCCATCATCATCATTATCATCATTTCCTAGAAGTCCGGAAAGAACTTAGACTTCGTCATCAGAATTTCCATCTTCATCTCGGAGCTGATATTCCGAGGCAGTCTTCCAAGGTTGATTTGGGCCTTCTTCCCTCTTGCAACAGTAGGCCTGACAATTTGTGCAAGCGTAATGGTTTCCTTCAAGTCAGAAAATTTCTCAAACACCTTCTTAAAGCTGGTGTTGAGTTGAAGGGTGAGAGAGTCATATGCTTCAGCAGTGGGGCCCTGGGCTTTAAGATGGTTGAACAGGCTGAAAAGGATAGAGATCATCTCATCGAAGTTTTGGTTTGGAACAACCATAATATTCCAGCAAGAACAAAGAAGATTGAGGAGGACTTGTTGTATAATGAGATGCATCTCATCCTTCTTCTAGGTTTCCTTTTACAGGCGCTGAATCTGCTTCTCATGACAAATATGTGTTTGCTTTATAAGTTTATTTAAAGTGTTTAACATATCGTCATGGACCTTCAATATCTTTGTGATCGTTTCAAGGTAGTGATCGACACTTTCATGATAATTCTTTTCAACTTCCTCAACGGTATGCTCGAGCCGTAAGGAGAGGAGTTGATCCATCTGGGCTTCACGTTCAGCGATAGTAGGTCTAGAATTATTGGCTTCAGATAGAGATTGAAGGATGGTATCGAGCTTTGAATCTAGTCCGGAGACTTTCTCATCAAGCTTGGAGTTGAGTCCGGAAATTGAGGCTTCAAGTGTATTCACCTTTTTCATGGTGTCTGACACATTATTCAGATTTCAAGAAGAGCAAATGAATTAATGTAGTCTCCTGCGGAGGATCCGGTGTTAGAGTTGGAGTGTTGAGGCTTGTGTTGGTGAGATTCAGGATTGATTGGAGTAACCGAAGGACCAGGTTTGTTGGTAGCTGCATCATCATGAAGTTTCTCATTAGATTCTGATTAATTGTCATGAGTGGAGGAGGAGGATCCGAAATCAAAAGCAAACTTAGATGAGGATGGCTTGGAGTGAAAACGAACAGAAGGAAACACGTTTGTAGCAGCCACATTAGCACCATCGTCGGTCAGCAACACTTCTTCGGAAGGTTCATCATCTGAAGTAGAATGAATTGAAGCGTGGGGTGGAGCCTTCGGAGTTTCTCCGGAAGTAAACTCAAGACCAAAAATCTCGTCTGATGGAGCAACATGAGGCAGATTGCTCTGGATGGCTCTTTTCTTCATTGCAATCAACGTGGACTTCACTTGTGATCTAGTAAGCTCTGGATGCCAAGAATGAGCCCTGTCAACATAATCTTCCCATAATGGATCGTTAGCACCTAGTCGTCCTGTACCCTTACCGGGTATCAGACCAGTTGGGGCATCTGAGGTTGGAGGGACAGCTCCAGCCTCGGAGTGCTTGGGGTCCGGAACAGGGGTTATGGAGTGTGTGTATGTGGAAGGAGATGGGATATCAAATGTGACTCGTGAGTGTGTTACAGGGGGGACAAGGAACTTTTTTCAACACCTTCAACACCTTTTTAGGAAGGTGACGGTGGATTATGTGTAGACTCCCTGTGGGTGTGTGCAAGTGGTTTTGAAACACCAAGGGGTACCTCAGATAAGCAGGTTGGTGGGGTTTTCGGACGGCCAGAGTCATCCTGAAAGCATGAGCTCCTTCCTGTTGAGAGGAAGAGCTGAATTTGGTTCTCTTTTTAGGCTATGACTTGGAGGGTGAAGTCTTCCTTTTGGCAGACTTTTTTATCTTTCCTCCGGACACAGAAGGATTGGCCTCTTCCAGAGTGGGTCAACAGAGACAGGGGCAGGTTGTGTTGGGTCGAACACAACCGAAGTCTCTAGGTGATGTTTCAAATGAATTGATCCGGAAGGAATTAAGGCCAACATGTGGTCCGGAAAAAGTCTAACAGGACCAAAGGAAGATTGGTTCGGAACTCTATATTGCTTAATAGTTTTAAAGGATAGATATACCTTTTTCGGAATTGTGGACATAGGAATTGGTTTGGGCCGTTCCTTGTAAAGCTCTTTGATCGTCAGGGCCCAAAACCTAGGACTTGAAATTTCATTACTCTTCCTCTTGATGGCGAATTTCTGAAAATCTTGCCAAAGCACCTCCGGAAGGTCTACAACATTGTTACGTCCGAAGTAGATGCTATATATCACATAGAGCCAATCTTTTCTTAAGGTGTCCGTACCACCGTGCTTTCCGGACAACCCTCGGATCAAAAAGTGCATCAGCACAGTCCAGAGACCTGAAACCGCCGACTTCTTGAATTCCTTAGCTTTGTACTCCTGATCGTAGCCGATATGGTTCAAAAATTGTTGAAATTCTTCATTGGTAGTTTCTTGAACCTTAAAAACCTTGGCGTTTTCTTTGACGCATATATCCCTGAGAAACGTCGATTTGTGGATAGGCACGATTCTGTCACCGATGATTTTTGTTTCGATAACCCCATCTTGAATCTTGATCCTTATGAAAGTTGTGTGTAGTAGAATGAGTGGAAGAGGTGGTTCAGGGATTTTAGAGAGAAGAATGAAGATTGGATGATTAGCGATGAACTTGATCATCACTCTTATGGGTTCATCGAAATCCATGAGGTTTAGCGAGAAGAGTTGAGTGGTATCTCTGAGGAAAGGTTCATTCAACATTGAAGATGTCGATCCTTTGGATGATTTCTTCTTCACAACAACTTTCTTGGTTGCAGGAGCAGTTTGATCAACTTTTGAAGGAGATGAAGGGGACACCATTGTTGCAGGTGTGATCAGAGCTTGAAGAACACAAGAACACAGAGAATATTTGGGAATTTGGGAGATTTTGAGCGCGTAAAGGGGTAAATGAGGGTTCAAGGATCTTTATATAGGTGAATGAAACGGGTCGGGTCAGGAATAGTAATGATGAGGATTCGAAATGGAAACGAGTTGCATTTAATGTTTATCCATTTTAGGGGGTGATTTGACATGGGATAGGATGGATGATAGCTAAAAATAGAAACCCTAAACGGCGATGTTATGGTTTCTTTTGGAACTGCAATCATGGTACGAGTTTCAAGGAAGACACAATAAGGATCCTCAAAGGTTACCATTATAAAAACGTTTCATCTTAAAAAACCCTTGGACTTTCGAATGATTGATTCCGGACAGTTTGAGAACCAGAGGGTAATAAGGTGTATTCCGGATCATGGTGATTTGAAGAAAGGGTCCGGAATATGAACAATCCGGAGTGAAACTTTTATGTTCCGGAGCCAAAAATATTTGAATTCCTGAGCAAAATAATTTTGAAAAATTCCTTAGAAAGTAATTTTTTTAAGATCCCGAAGAGGTTTTAAGAAGTAAGTCCGGAGCAAAATTTCAAATTCCAAAATGGTTATTTTGATATTCCGGAGTGCATTTGAATGAATTTCCGGAGCAAGATTTTGAAAGACTTCCGGAATGAGATTTGAAAGAATTTCCTGAACAAGATTTTAAAAAAATTGTGAAGTTTAGAATACAATACCTTTCCGGATTTGAATTCCGGGATGACCTTGTGAAGTAAATTCCGAAGTGAAAATTTGAGCAATGTGACTATGTGGACCATGGACATCATATGATAAAATGAACTGTACGACTTAAAAACTCAAGTGGTGGTTAGATATACAAACAAGTTAAATGATCCTATGTATTCCGAGAGACAGTAGTTCCGAGATAAAAAAGGATTTTGAGTTCGGAACCAATTTTCTAACTGATGTTACCATCAGAGAGAGCAAGTCTCTTGAAAGAACTGAGGATCAGGCATCATCATACCCATTTTGATCAGAAAACCATTGAACTTGGTTTCGTCTAATGCCTTAGTAAAGACATCAACAATTTCATCGTGACGATGGAACAAAAATGAGTTCAATTTTTCCATTTAAGACATGATCTTTTATGAAATGGTACCGTATGTCAATGTGCTTCGTCATGGAGTGCTTAATTGGATTATGCGAAATCGCAATGACACTTTGTGAATCACAATAGATAGGAATCTGTTTAAAATGATAACCATAATCCAAGAGTTGAGACTTCATCCATAGAACTTGAGAGGTACAACTGGCAGCAGCAATGTATTCTGCTTCGGCTGTAGAGAGTGCAATGGAGTTCTGCTTCTTGGATGACCAACTAACCAATCGACCACCTAAAAATTGACAGCCACCTGATGTGCTTTTCCTATCCAGTTGTAGACCACCATAGTTTGAATTTGAATATGCTTGAAGTAGGAAGCTCTCATTTGCTGGGTACCAGATTCCGAGATTCTTAGTACCTTTAAGGTATCGGAAAATTTGCTTAACAGCCAAGAGATGGGACATCTTTGGATTGACTTGAAATCTGGCACACAAACATGTAGAAAACATGATGTCCGGACGACTTGCTGTGAGATAGAGCAGGGATCCAATCATTCTTATGTACTTCTTTTAATCAACTGCTACACCAAAAGGGTCGGCAAAGGTCTGAAACCCATTGGTACCTTGGCTGAGGCACAGGTGTCCATTGAGTACTTTTTGAGGAGTTCTGAAATATACTTCTCTTGGTGAATGAAAATTCCTCTATTAGTCTATTTGACTTGGAGACCAAGAAAGAAACTTAATTCCCGATTCATGCTCATTTGAAATCTACTGACCATTAACTTAGCAAAGTCAGCAACCATTGAAGAATTAGTGGATCCGAAAATGATGTCGTCAACATAAATTTAGACCAGCATGAGATGTTTTCCATTTGAACTTCGGAACAGAGTGGGATCTAGTATTCCTCTTTGAAAACCTGAACTCTTGAGAAAATCGGTGAGGGTCTCGTACCATGCGCGAGGAGCTTGCTTAAGGCCATAGACAACTTTTCGGAGTTTGTAGCAGTAGTTCGGATATGAAAGATTTACAAAACTGGGAGGCTGTTGAAGATATACTTCAGTATCAAGTTCACCATTTAGAAAAGCACTTTTGACATCCATCTGGTAAACCTTGAAGCCTTAATGAGCAGCATAAGCAAGAAAGATTTTGATAGCTTCAAGACGTGCAACTGGAGCAAAGGTCTCATCGTACTCAAGCCCTTCAATCTGTGTAAATCCTTTAACTACCAATCTTGCTTTGTTTCGAATAATAACTCCTGCATCATCTAACTTATTCCGAAACATCCATCTTGGAACATCCCAAAAATTCAAGCCAATTTAAAACTTTTTAATGCATTTAAAAACCATTGAGTGATTACAGTTTGTTTTCAAAATAGTTTAAACATCAGAGTATTCCCAGAACCAATTCATAAAACCATGAAATAGGAGGAGCTGTACGATCACGCCTTTTCCTTCCTACGATCATCTGATGTACCTGAAACATAATCAACAACTGTAAGCCCGAAGCTTAGTGAGTTACCCCCAAAATACCAACACCATACACATATAACCATATTATATAACAAATACATAACAGCATGCATAATGAGTCATCAGCCTGACTGGACCGCCTCACAGGCCTTCAGTCTATCTGGACTGCTCTTCGAGCCTTCGGCACGTCTGGACCGCCACGCAGGGCCTACAGTCTATCCGGACCACTCGCCGGGTATGTTGGCCTACAGCACAAAGCAGGACCGTCTCAACCCAACCCCCAATAAAACAAACATGTGCACATAAATATCATACACTAGCTCATTTCATATAACAGTCAAACCGATCTAACAGATCACCAATCATAGCAACATCCCAATAACCGGGATACAGACCTAACTGGTCACTAACATAGCATCATCCTATAACCAGGACAATCATGTGCACATAGATATCATATAACACTAGCATGTATATATAACAGTCAAACTGATCTAACAGATCACAAAGCATATCAACAATCCTATAACCAGGATATCGACCTAACAGGTCACTAAAGCATAGCATATCACCATCCTAACTACCAGGATATAAATCAGTATGCATAACATGCAATAATCCGAATACAATCCATAAAGGGCCGACCTTGGTGCCTTAGACCCTGTTGATATAGTGAGGAGAACTCACCTGGCATTGCTGAAGTCCCGCAGATAAAACTCCAGCTGCTGGTTGACAGGTTCCTGAACTGTCAACATCAAACAACACCCAATTAATAATTGGGTTCCAAGCCCAAGGTCCAACTCACACTACAAAAGCCCAAAAGTCTAATAATGGGTCAAGGCCCAACATATGACCCAATCTTCTAAATTGGGCCCAGACCTCTTCATGGTCTTTCCTTAAGGCCCATCCAATTATTCCAATCTAATTCCCATGGCCCAATATCACATAACCATAAAGGCCCAAACTATGGCCCATCTATGGCCGAATTTTCCAAATTGGGCCTAACCGCTCAAATGGGCCTTACCCTAAAGCCCATCAGCATATTCTAGTCTATAAGATCATTCTTGGATGGTCCATTAATAATCCAATACCAAAGCCCAATAAAAGGCCCAACACAAAGCCCAAGTCAAATTAGGGTTTCACATAAAATGACAATTAGGGTTAAGTGTTTCTCACTTAACCCATTAAGGACTTAATCCATTAAGTCTAATATTGACTTAGGCTAATTTGCCAGTGATTATTATTTAATATTTCAAGTTATTAAATAATCTCGTGTGTGTCCAGATTAATTCTCAAAAATTAGGGTTTTATGCCATTAGGGTTTTCCAAACCCTAATTAAGGTTTTCCAACCCAATACTAGCCCATTAGTCCATTGGTTGGGCTTTTAGGTCACATTGGGCCTTATTGGCCCATTAGGGTTCCATTGGCCCACTAGGGTTTCATTGGTCCCACATTGTCCAAACATCCCCCAAACGAGGTCCAAACGCAATCAAAGCACACCGCCACCCGACACGGCGGCCGGTGGCGGCAGGAGGCGGCAACCACCACCTAACGGTGGTGGTAACGAATTTTCTTTACTATTCCAATGGATTACAAAATTATAACACGATATTCAAATACACACACACTCACGAGAACACACTACAACAGAAACAAACACCCACATGCCTTCTCGCTTGCAAACGGACCTAGCCACCCTCGTGGTGGCAGTTGGCAACGGTAGCAGCCACCATGGCCAGCTGCCATGGTGGTTCTTCACAACTTTACTCGACAGAAACCCACACATACAACACAAGATCGCCACCATACGGCAGCAGATAACAAACATACTTGCCCGAAATAATAAACCCAACACCCACTGAAGTGGGTGGCGACAACATTAGCATAAGAAAACGGCAGCCGCGGCGGCCCTTGGCGGCAGAACTCCCCCACGTCGATGGGTGCTTCGAATCGACAGCAACAACGGCAAGGAACAGAGAATATAGAGAGGGGAAGAAGAAAACACGGAGGAAGGATAACACAACAACAGTAGTGGTACCGGCTCCGTCTCACGGATTCCGACGACCCAGGCGAAAACCCTTGCTGTTCACGACATCACTGGCGCCCGGAGGATGGTGGCGTTCTGACATTGGCGTTCACAGCTCCAACGAACTTCGACGATTCACAGAAGCGACAGAACACGACGCGGTTTGTGGTCCTTATCGGCGGCGGAAACAGCTATGGGTTGGATGGCCGATCACTCACATCGGCGGTTATGGAGGGGTGACGGCTGGAGAGACAAGGTGGTGAAGGTGGCGGCTGGAGATGGTGTTGTTAGGGTTAGGGTATGAGCAATGGAACAGTTATACCCGTCCCATACATATTATGAGCTATATTGACGGAAATAGTCCCTCTCCTCCCTTTTCTTTCAAAACAAATCCTTAATTTACCCTTTAAACCCTTGCTCTCATAATTCTTTTCAATACAAGTCCAACAATTACAAAACAACCCCTACTCTACAAATTATTCTCAATTAAGATCCATAAATTACCATTTAACCCCTCCTTCCGGAAATCCTTACAATTCAAGTCCAAAATGTTACCAATCAGCCCTTGACTTATGAAAATCTTTACAAATTAAGTCCCACAATCACACTTTAACCCCTAGAGATTCAGATCTTGTCATGTGGCTTCCCGAAACCAACACCCCACCAATTATTATTTGATTTTGGACGATAATAATAATAAATAATAATAAATAATAATAAATAATAATAAAACTCACTTCTTGGGGTTCCGGGTTTAATATTAATTATTCTATTTTAAACAGGATGTTACACATCTAGTACCATCAATGGGATGATTCTGGGGAGGAGGGACGAGAGTCCAGACTTCATTTCTATCAAATTCTGCCAATTCTTCTTGCATGGTTGTAATCTAATCAACATGTTCAAGTGCTTCTTTCATGGATTTGGGTTCAACCATTGATATAAATGCCGAGAAATGACATTGATTTTGAATACTTGTGGCAAAGCGCGCTTGTACACCAATGTTTGGGTTTCCGATCATTTGGTTCAAAGGATAATCCTTGGTCCAAACATGTAACCTTGGAAGTTCTTGTGCAGCAGATGATCCAAGATCAACAATGGGGTTATATTGTTCCCCCTGAATGGTCTGAACGTTTGGATGATGCTCCCCGTGAACTTCTGAACCAGATAGGTTGACATCATCTTCAGGTGGGAATTCAAAGAAGTTTGCATCATCATCGATGTTGATAGGATTGGAATCATCGAAATCAGCAGCTGCATCTGTTGGGTACAAAGTTATCCATGTATGACTTTGTAAATGGTTTGACTTTTGTAGACCCACTTGCATGTGATAAAGTAGCCTTGTGACATGAGAGATAGATATATAGAGAGAGAGAGATGTAAACACCTCTATATAAGGTGGGTTTATTCCACATGTAGAGGTGTGCTTGAGAAATATAACATTGAGAGTGTTAGTGTGTGTTAATTATGTAGATTTAGATCTAGATCCTTTTTTGTAACACCTTACATAATCGAATGCATCTCTTAAACACCAAAATCACCGTGTTCTTTGTGTGTTCTTTAATTCCGCATGTCAAACAATTTTTATAATTCACATCAATTGGTATCAGAGCGGGTCTTCGAACATCAACATGATTTTTTGAAGAAATGATTCTCGGTTTGGCTAAATTCGTCACAATTTGAGCATTTATGGTGAGTCTCTCTATAATCTCTCTAAATCTCGTTGATTCATGTGTTACGTTTTTTGAATTTTTGATCGTTTTGACTCATTGGATCTAATCCGTTTCAAACCCCATTGATTGATCCAATTATTATTTTTAGATCAAAATTCCAAAAATAAAAATCAAATTCCAATTTTTTTTATTGATCTTTTGAAAATAAATGTTATTCCAAAATTGTTTTCGAAGCACAATCAAATTCAAGCACAGTACTGTTCATCTGATTTGGAAGCTCATCCCAAACAAGATTTGTTTAATGATTCATTGATCCATCTCTTTAAGCTCGAATGGATTTTTGTTACTGTTCATGAGCCCATACTCATTCGGATCTTTTATTCATTCCTTTTGTTCTTCGTATTCTATGATTGAGGTTGAATAGTTCTCAAGATCAGTGTCCAAATCAAGTCAAGCAAAATCAAATCGTTTTTATTTTTCCTATTCTTGATCGATTTCATCATCTGAATCGATTTGGAATCAAGTTTGGAGATGTTCATCTGAAATCGATACTTAAGTTTCAACACGTAGTTCTTCGGTGATATTAAAATCAAATGGTTATGATTGCAATCGATTTCGAAAAGGTGATAGGTGATGAGTTCAAATCGAATGAATTAAATTTCTTTGGAGTCGATTTCAACTGTTCATTCAACTCGTTCTTATATGATTTGAAAAGACAAAAACATAAAAAGTCAAAATTAAATTGATCATCAGAAATCGATTGTCAATATTCAAATATTTTTCGTCTCGAGTAGTAGCAGTCAAATGGTAGATGTTATTGGAGTTGAATGTTGAAAACTAATTTCGAAGGCGGTGATGATGTATTTATTTTCATATGAGTTGTTCTAATCAAGCAGAGAGATGTTGATGATATTGAAAAGTGTTCAAGAAATCGAAATCAGATGGAGTATGAGTTCAAATCGATGTGTTGGATGATTACTGTGAATTTTGTTAATAACAAGTTTGTGATTTTTGTTTCGATTGTGAGATCTATGGGTGTGTAAAAGTTTTGATGACGAATGGTTTGAAAGATCTGTAATAACGAAAAGAACAGATGAGCAATTTGATTTGTGCCTTTTGATTTCGAAGGGTTGAAGCCTGTAATTGGAATCGAAGGGTATTTGATTTTTGATCGATTGGAAAGACTTGATTTTTGAAAAGCCAAAGCTGGGTTCGATGGTCAATAATGGATGACGAACAGGAAGCGAAGGTTGATGCTTTTGGTTGTTGATGAGTTAGTATTTGAAAATTGATTTTTGGTAATAACAAATGGATTTTTGGGTTAAGATTGAAGAACTGATTGCAAAATTGTTGTTTGGGAACGCTGACTAACAAACTCAAATGTTTGTTCCTTGCTTTAAAGGTGAGTCAATAGTCGGAGCCTTGGTTGTTGATGTTGATGATGTTACTATTCATGGATAAGCCTTCGATATGCTTCGATTTTGCTAAGTGATTTGGAAAAATCGACACTCGATAGTCAAATAGGTTGGAGTTTCGAATGTTTTAGAATCGATAGTCAATTGTCGAATTTTTTTTTTGATGTATCTACTGTCGAAAGTTTAACAAAATGGGAAAGTTTAACAAAATGGGGAAGAAAACATAAAAGTTTCGTTAGACATTAAAGTTTGGAAGGTTTAACACTTTTAACCCATATTCGAAATTTGGTCTAATTCTCGATATTTTGAAGAGTGGTGCAAAAATTTCGAAATCAGTCCTTAAAAGTTTCGAAAGTTTGACACCTTTTACCCACTTTCGGCATTTGGGGTGAGTTTTGAAGGTTTGAAAGAAAAGAGGCAGAAGTTTCGAAAGTAGCACATGCAGTTTCGAAAGTTTGGCAGCTTATACCCAACTTCGAAAATAGTGTAATAAAAGCTGAAAAATGGAATAATTTTCGAATTAGGCCCCTACAGTTAATGCGAATTGACGCTTTCTACCCAGTTTCGCAAATGGGGGAGAGTTTCACATTTTTGGTTGTTTTGGGCGCATAAGGTCACTGTAGAATTTTGAAATTGATAATTTCTACCCATTTTTGAGAAATTTTGTCAAAGGCGGTCCGTGAACGAAGTTAAAAATTGAAGATTTTTTGATTTTCCGGATTGAAGCAAAATGGTTATGCCATGTGTTTAGGGGGGTTTTGGATAAAAAAAATTCCGAATTGAGCATTTTCTCATTCCTTTTTGGTTTTATAATCATTTTTCGATTATAAAAAGGGGGAGAAATTTATATGGAAATTCGAAAGTTGAATTTTTCATATTATGCGGACTTGAAGAGCAAAGTGATCTCGAGTATTTGAAGTTTATGAAATGATTCGATTGGAAATTCAGAAGTGATTTCGGTTCATGATGGGTTTGGACTTATTGAAGATTTTTGGGATGTGCTTTTATGCTCAACTTTTGGGTGATTATTTGGAGATTGAGAAACTCCTAATTATCCGTTGATGCTCAGTTCGTATGGTCTCACATTCTAGAACCCAAATTGAAGAATCATGGAAGAATTGAAGATTTGAAGTTCATCTCTACATGTGTCACACTTGAGGCTCGATTCGCATAGTTTCTGGATTTTGGATGATTTGATGTGGGTCATCCATTCCTAACTTTGAGGGGGAGAATGTTGGGTACAAAGTTATCCATGTATGACTTTGTAAATGGTTTGACTTTTGTAGACCCACTTGCAATGGTAAAGTAACCTTGTGACATGAGAGATAGAGAGAAAGTGAGAGACATGTAAACACCTCTATATAAGGTGAGTTCATTCCACATGTAGAGGTGTGCTTGAGAGATGTAACATTGAGAGTGTTAGTGTGTGTTAATTATGTAGATTTAGATCTAGATCCTTTTTTGTAACACCTTACATAATCGAATGCATCTCTTAAACACCGAAATCACCGTGTTCTTTGTGTGTTCTTTAATTCTGCATGCCAATCCATTGTTCATAATTCACATCAGCATCTTGAAATCCACCCACATTTGATTCAAGGGAAGAGTGACCATTCTTCCCCTCAACCTGAGAAGGTTGAAACGTTCAGAATCAAATGGAGGAAGAGTTGGTGTTGGACCGGACATGTTTTGAGAGACCGGAGCTTCGGACATGGTTGATCTTGTTCGAGATTCCGAATCAAGAGCCGTTTCTAAGGGTCCGAACAAGGTCTCAAAGTCAACTTCAAGGATTATTTACTGGTTCGGACATCTTGGCACTGGAGCATCGGACTCCATAATGTGAGTTGTAATATGGGTTGGGCCAGAATTCCCAACAAAATTGTCATCAAAGGTAACACCAAAGCTTTCTTCCAGAACACAAGTTCTCCGATTAAGAACTTCGTAAGCCTTTGATTAAAAGAGTATCCAAGGAAGATGGCTTCATCAGCTTTAGGTTGCAACTTGGTAAGCTGATCACGATTGTTCTGGATGAAGAATCGACATCCAAAGATGTGAAGAAAAGAGATGCTAGGATTTCGACCATTAATGGCTTCATATGGTGTCATGTTGAGGCGCCGATTGATGATGCTTCTATTTTGAGTAAAACATGTCGTAGAGACAGCTTCAGCCCAAAGATAGAGTGGAAGATTTGCAAAATTGAGCATAGATCGAGCAGCTTCAACAAGCATTATGTTGTGTCTTTCGACAACACCGTTCTGTTGTGGAGTGTAAGGAGCAGAGAAGTTGTGATCAATTCCTTTATCAGTGAGGAATTTCTCAATGGTTCCATTAGTGAATTCTGAACCATTATCACTTTGGATTCTTTTAACCAGAAGTTTGATGAGGACTTCTATTCCTTTGATGAAATTGATGAGTTCAGTGGCTATTTCGGACTTTAACCTAAGGAAGAAGACCCAAGTGAAGACTCTCTACAGTTGAGGGTCCACATAAATCAATATGAAGAAGCTCCAATGGTTCTGAGATTGATTTTTCAATGATGACAGGATGACCCTTCTTCGACTGCTTACCACACTCACATGTAGCACACAAATGATCATTTTCGAACTTAAGGAGCGGTAGTCCTCTCACCATTTCACCAGACACAAGATCATTCATGTAGCGAAAGTTTAGATGAGCAAGTCTTCGGTGCCATAACCAGCTGATGTGAGGAACAGCTTTTGAAAGAAGGCACAGTTGAGGTTTGCCGCTGATCATGTTGATGTCGAGCGGGTACATGATCTTGTTGCGGTTTGACTTAATCAAGCATTCTTTTCTCTCTTCGGTCATTATGTAGCTATGTTTCTTGCAAAATTCAACACACCGATTTGAGTCAGTGAGTTGAGCTACACTTATTAGATTGTGCTTCGGGTCAGCTACGTATGCTAAATTTGAAATAGAGAAGTTTCCATTGGTGAGGATTCCATAACCATGAATTTGAGATTTGGACTTGTTTCCATATGTCACGTAACCAACATTTGGAGAAAGTTTGAGATCTCGCAAAAAGTCTTTCTCCCCCGTCATGTGCATGGAGCAAGCACTATCAATATACCATATTGTCTCTTGCTCCGAAGCACAAAGTGCCTACAAAAATTAGTGAGATGCGGAGTTTTTAGGCTCCAAGTTAGGTTTTGGGACAAAGGCACGGATCTTGGGTTTTGGTAGTGACTTTTGAGCAACAGATGGTTTGGAAGATTTGTTCCTAGATTCCTTAGGAAACAAGCAAAAGGTCATGGTCCTTTCATCTATCCAGTAGTCATACTCAATTACATGAGAGTTCGGAACAACTTTCTTTGGACTATGAACTTCTGGAGTAGTGGTGACAACTATACCTTTCGGAAGTATCACATCTGTGGGTGTTTTGATTTTCCAAACAAGGTTTTGTTTTGAAGATTTGGAAAAATTGTTTTCTTAACACTTTTAGCTTTGATTGATGGCACATTTTGGTTTGTAGATTGAGGTTTAAAAATTGTACCATCAGCTTTAGCAATGAAAACAGATAAAGTCGTCCGAGATGAGTTGTTCTGACAAATTTCGTGGTCACACTGGACCTTTTTGAGATGGGACTGACCACTTTCTTTTGTTCTATAGGGCTGGGAGGATTGGAAGGCCTTTTAATAATCTTAGTGGGCGTGAAGGAGTTTTGACTTGGAGTTGAAGAATGACAATTCCGAAATACACTCTTTTTGGAGTTCTTTAGGAATCTGGAATTTTGTCTCGACTGAACTTCCTTTTTGAGAGCATTTTTGGCTTCATGTTTAGGACTAATGACATCTTTTCGGTTCAAGGAGGATTTATTTCTTTGGTCGGATTTTGACTTGGAAGTCAGCCCATTTGAAGGATTGCCAAACTTGGGCTTGATGGGTACCAACGTTGTTTTGGAGATTACCAAAGAGTTTGATTCACAAGAATCAGAGGAGACATGACTTGTAGTTTCACGGTTATCATTTATTTGTCATCCTTTGATTTGCTTCGAGCAAGTCAATAGAATTATGCAAAGCATCAATTTTAGCATTAAGACGTTTGTTATCCGAAATCAAAACATTTCTTCCAGAACAAGTGATTTCATATTTGTCTTTGAGAATGATACATTCATCTTGTGACATTACAAGTTCACGATCTAAAGACTTTATTTTTAATTTCTTATCCTCGAAACGTAACCTAAGATGACTCAATTCACAGTCCTTCTTCTCACTGGCTTCTATGGCTGACTCATAGGCTCTAAAGATGGTGTTCATATCTGTTTGGATCTGGGTCAAATAAGATTCAGAAAGAGTCATATCAAAATTATTATCAGTAATCATAGATGTTACCTGCTGAATGATGCTTCGACCTGGTGGATCGTTGGTGGCCATGTAGCAGTAGTTTCGTTCAACAACATTTTCTTCATCTTCATCTTCCGACCCTGAAGACCAATAGCCTTCATCACACTTAATGGTTTGTCTCGCCATCAAACACATGTTTCTTCCAGTAATAATATCATCATCATCTCCAAATGACCAATATCCTTCCACATCGCTAGACACAGTTGTGACAAATGCCTTCTCACTCTCAGCCAATTCTTGTGCTTTTCGGGCATAGTAGGCAGAATCCTTGATTTTTCGTTTTTGCGGAATATCAGCCAGACGATCTTTTGCAAAATGATTTGCTTGTCCACACTTATAACACACAATTTTGGATTTGTCTGTTTTCGGAATCAGCTGAGGTTCCGAAGTGGAATTTGGTTTAGAGATGTTTGGTTTGTAGGCTGGTGAGTTTTCCGAAGTGGTTTGTTGTTGCGGAGCAAAGTATGTTTGAGGATTGTTTTGATGAGGAGCATGAAAGCGATTGTGATAAGGTTTATGAGAGGGATTGAATGGACGTTTGTATTTCGTGGAGAGTAGTGCGAACTCCTGCTGAAAACGTAGTTCAGAGTCGATGGCTTCGGAATCGAGAGCACCATCAATAGAATAGCTTTGAGTGGATAGAATATGTAAGAAGGGTTGAATAGGTGGAACAACGAGTTTAAGAGGGTTCGAGATAGATGGGTTAGGAACAGATGGTTTAAAAGAACTTACAAGAGCAAGGGGACCTCCGGAGAGTTCTCTTAATGTCTGAGAAACATTCGATTCATGACCTTGCAGTTCATCAAATAGTTGATAAAGCTTCAACTTCTTCAGAGATCCGTTGCTTTGAAGACAGGACTTCACGTTTCCCCATCCTTTACCAAGGCTATTTATGAACTTGAGATTGTACTCCAAATGAGTTCGGACAATCCCATGAGCAGTCATATTGTTGACTACAATTCGGTATCGGTTGGAGGCTGAAGCAACTAATTCACCAGGAGTTGCTGTAAAGGTGTCAAACTCATTTACAACATATGTCAGACGCTTTTCTTTCATATTTTCAGAACCTTCGATCAAGTCTTGAAGAGTGTCCCAAATCTCTTTGGTAGATTTACACAGCTCGATGTGTTCAAAGAGAGATGGTGGAACACCAAACACTATTTCAGAGAATTCCACTTGATCAGCATGTATCTTCTCAATATCGTTAGCAGTGAGAGGATCTGGGCGTTGTTCATCTTGACCCATGAGTTGAGAAGCAACATCTCTAACTGTTGTTCTAACCGGAACATGAGGACCTTCTTTGACAGATCTCCAGATAGCTTCACCTTTCTCTTTATCCAGTAAAAATCTTTCCATTCTGATTTTCCAATGATCATATTCTTCAACAACTAGCAGTGGGGCACGAGTCGGGTAACCCACACTATCTGCTATTTGCATTGAATACATTTGTTGAGGATTAGAAGCAGCCATTGAAATTAAGATATCTTTAAGAAAAAGTGGTATATAGAAGAACTTTTATCCTGAACACAGAAATGGTTGAAATACCAAGGTAATTTCAAACCAACTATAATCTGATCTTATGGATGTAAAGGACAACCACTCAAGCTCTGATACGAATTGTGAAAACAAAGACGATCTGATGTGCAAGGATAAGGTTTGAAAAACTCAAACCTTGAGTTAATACTTAAGATCAATGTCTGCTTACTAAGGAATGTTCCAGTCAAGACTGGAAAGACCAGTCAAGTTTGAGTTAATGCAATCAACAAAGTATTCAAGATATTAATGAAGAGTGAAGATAATGATCAAGGTAAAGACAATAAATGAAGAACAAGAAGAATGTTTGAGAGAGTAAGTGAAGTAAACTAGAATATTGCTAGATTTGTTTGAATGATCCGTCGTTTGATTTGGTATTGAAAACTCCTTTAAATAGGAGAACATATTACATCGTACAAACCACATAACATACATAGGACCGGAAAAAAGAGGTGCTTATGACACTCTGATCTATCTGAGTTGACAATAAGACTAAGTCCTATGAAATGTAAAATCAAGCTAAAAGACAAATACAATAAATGCACATGGACAAAACATTGATTCAGACAAGTTAACAATCCGGACATAACATCCATTTCGGAATGCCTTCATATGGTTTGGAATATCATCGTCACTTCCATACATCTTGACTTTCTGGATATATTCACTTACGGATCAAGGCTTCAAGTCCGGACACCAACTTATTCATTTCGGAACTCTGACTGACTTCGGATCTTCAAAGGTGATTGAGATTGCTAGAGGTTCACTTTTAGGTTCCAACATAAAGATGCTTCTAACATCAAGCTAGGAATAATTATTCATGACTTTTAGGAAGTCTTGGATAATTTAAACATATATCTGATGATATAACAGGTCAAGCAATATTCCAATAGATACAGTGATATTTTATTTAAAGCTAGTTTAAACATTGGAATAATGCAAGGCTAAAAGAATCATCTTGTGTGATCCAGGAGGCCCATGTTTTATGGACTGAACACCTTTAAGCCCAAGAAAAATACCAAAGCCCACATAGATGAATCTTGTTTCTTTTGTGGAGAAACTGAACATTGGAAGAGGATTTGCTCCTCTTATTTGGAAAGAATGTGTGGCAGAGAGTAGTACTTCTAGTATCTATTAGATAGAACTCATACTTTTCATATAACACTTAGGTACTTGGTACTTAAATGTTAATCTAATATTTGTAAATGGCTTGCAGATATTTAATGAAAAGTAACCAAGCTGAGAACAACCAAGTTAGAACTACACTCTCGGAGTTTAGTTTATTATTTATGCTTAGTACATAAAGTAATTGTAATGAAAAACAATATTTGTTTTGTAACAATGTATGTTTTAATTTAGCATGTCTAAATTTATGTCTCAGTTATTTTATTCAAATGTTTGATAATTTACTTAATCATTTTTCATAACGATAATATTCATATTCTTGAATGATTAACTAATATTTATGAGACTAGATCTCATAATAGATTTGTAAAGGATGAATTAATGATAATAAAGGATGAATTAAATCTTACTTGGTATGATTTACTTTCTAATCGGTAGAAATATCATTCTTTTATTTCCTTGGGATAACACTTATAACACTACTAATTGTACCTTGAGTATAAATACCAACTAATAAGTAGATTAAACACTTTATAAGACTTAGTATGGAAAGGTTCCATCCTCATCTTACTTAATGTTTTGTGGATTTAAAGTTGATCTTGGACTAAAGCTTCTAAACCCAAAATCTACTAAATACATATTTGTATATAATACTCTTAATGTGGCTAAGATTATTATATGCAAACCCACGAACAATAAGTTCTCTTATTCTTATGAAAGCTAAGTTAGTAGAAAGAAAGCTTCTAATGACAAAGCAAGTGGGAGGTACATGGAACTTGAAGCAGCTCAAGAACCATAAAATTTGTAAAATTTTAAAACTTTTCGAACATCCAAAAACCATTATTTATTACAAAATGTTTTCAAAATAGTTTCATATCAGAGTATACCAGAAATCAAAGTCATAAAATGTGAGGAGGTGCACGATCAAGCCTTCGCCTTCCCGCGATCATCTGAAGTACCTGAAACAAAATAAACAACTGTAAGCCCGAAGCTTAGTGAGTCCCCCCAAAATACCAACGCCATATAAACCAGGACAATAACATAACAAACAGAATGCATATAGAGTCTACAGTATGACTGGACCACCCTCACCAGGCTTTCTGTCTATTTGGCCCACTCTCAGAACCTTCAGCATGCCTGTTCCGCCCTACCGGGCCTTCAGCCTGTCTGGACCCTTCTCCGGGCCTTCGGTCTGACTGGTACGCCCGGATGTGCCTTCAGTCTATCCAGACCGCCCTGGGTCTGTTGTCTTACAACACAAAGCAGGACCGCCTCAACCCACCCACAATCACACAATCAATACATAAATATCATACGCTAGCTAGCATGTACAGACAGTCATATGGATCTACAGATCCCTAGTCATAGCATCATCTTATATACCAGGATACCAATCTAACAGATCACTAAACATAGCATCATCCTATAACCAAGATACAATCCAAAAAGGGTCAGCCTTGGTGCCTTCGACCCTATTAATATAGTGAGAAGAACTCACCTCACAATGTCGAACTGAACTAAAAAGATCAAGCTCTCGAATCACGACACCAAACTCAAACACCTACAACCACCATAGGACCAATTCCATCAAGACCCAAATTACCAAAATACCCTCAAAAGTCAAACTTGTTCAACCCCGGTCAACGTCAAAGTCAACAGTCAAGGTCAACAATCCATGTTGACCCAACTCGTCGAGTGCAGCTAGTACTCGTCGAGTTCCTTCAGCACTCATATTACCGAGAAAAACCCTAACTAACTGTCACAACTAGCAAATTAAGGTTAAGATTTTTAACCTTGTAAGAGGCAATTCCTGCATGTAAGCTTGTGCTATCTCTTTTAGTGAAATTCAAACTTCAATGCTATTAAGTGCCACGTTCATACAAAGTGATTCAAGCCGAAACAACCTCATTCAAATCCAAAATTTGATCCAATAAGCTAAGTCCAATCAATTTTGGGACTAAGCCCAAGGATTCTCGGCCCAAATCCCTTATTGGACCAAGACTTCTTTATTGGGCCCTAATTGGGCCAATAACCTCTTTAATTGGTCATTTTGGGCCGAAAACCCATATTTGAGCCCTAATGGGCCGAAAACTTCTATTAGGCTCTATAGTGGGCCAAAAACCTTTTATTAGGTATTAGTGGGCCGAAAACCACTGTTGGGCCTCCCATTGGACCGAAAGCTTCTAATTGGTTTTCTTAGGGCCGGAAACTCATATTTGGGGTTTAATTGAGCAGAAAACCCCTTAATTGGACCAAAAACCTTGCATAGAATATTAGTGGGCCGAAAACTCTTGCTGACCAAGCTAAAAATCGAACACCCCTATTTTGGGCCACCAGTTGGGCAGAGAACCTCCTTGGTTCGGTTGGCCTATACAAAAAGCAAAAGAAAAAAAGGAAGGATAATGTTGCATGCCACCTCACAATTATACAACATGCAATAATGTAGTGACCACCAATTATCCACGCACCATCCTATCACCCCCTCCATAAGTCAACTCCTTTCCTCACTTCCTTTTTCTCTTGAATCGGCCGACCCTCTCCCCTCTCTCCACATTCATTTCAAAATTTTTCTCTCATCTCATTTCCCTCTCAAGACTTCCATTTCTCTCTCAAGAATTTTTGAGTTCATCATCATCAAACATCAATTCAAGGCTTCTTGGTAAGTCCATGTCAAACTCAAGGCGTTTCATTTCTAGTTTATACTAATATCATTTCTCTTACACTTTCATTTTCATGTATGTGAACCCTAGAGCACCACCATTTCGAAAAACTTACCAAGAGAACACGCTAGGCTAAAAAATCCTTCTTCTTCTTCTACATCTCGAAAATCCTCAAGGTGAGCTTCAGACCCCACTCTTTTCATGTTTTTCATACTCTCTGGGGGGATGCAAGTCAAAAATCTCGTTTAACCATTGGATAATTGCATGGACCAATGTGTAATGTGTTTAACCTCAGGGTATTTGCATGAACATGAAGTCTATCTCATGCATCTTACATATTGTGGTTGAAATGTTGTTTATATCATACAAAACCAACATAAACTCGTGATTTATGAGGTTTATGTTACTAGAATTAGCTATATTTTGGATAATTTTTGCATCATAGTTTTGAGTTGAAGATTGAACAAATTTTCAACTAGAAAGATCCTTAAAGTGTGCTAAAAATCATAAACGTATATGTTAATAACTGATTTGTGTTTTCGGCAAAAATGGCAAATTATTTGGAGTTAAAAACAAAATAAAATAAGTTGTGTTACAAAATCTTAAAGTAAAGTTTGAGGTGTTGAACAAACTACAAAATTTGTCTATTTTGTTAAAAATGATTTTTATAATAAAATAGTCATAATATGTTGTGCTCATGTTAATGGTTAAAAACTTAGAGTTTTATACTAGTTGCGCAACATATTTTACAAATGGACAAGTTCATTAATGATTAGTAATAAAAAGTGTTATAAATAATTTATTCCAAAACAGTATACAAACAAAATTATTACGACAAAAAATTTTGCACGTCATAATCTGCCTATCTTGAAACTGTTAAAAGAACAAGTTATAATCTGTATGTCCTAAAGCCGTAAAACACGTGTCATAAATCTGTTGTCATAAATTTACACTAAGAATGTCATATGCATTATTCGAAAAATTCGCGTAAATTTTGTTAAGGCTCTTGTGAGACACTCCTTCACCGTACCTACCTAGCGTACACCATAAGTACAATAGTTATAACCAGAATCTGCTGGAGGGAGAGCGACGTAATTGTGTATAGATCTATACGAGGTTGACACCCCCAAACCTGAGCTATTCGCTACAGCTAGACGGGCCAGTCTAGGGTGACAAATATCTTATCGAAACCGACGCCTGAAGAACTGCATGAAAGGCAGTCAGTCACATCAAGTATGGTTGTAACGACTCACATAGGGAATAACAATATTATTTTGAATATACAAGAATACACACTCTACATGTTTTCATAAAAATACAAACTATGCTACACTTATTTTGGACACTAACTCCAGTCTTAGGGTTGAAGACTACAACTATTCGTATAACAAAAAATATAGGATTTTCTGGGCACACTCTCTTTACAATTACAAACAAGGAAAAATAAAGAACATGCATGCAATTATACACGATTTCGAACGAGACTCACAAATTACTTTCATAAAAAATATTGGATTTTCTGGAGTTTACAAACTACTACAAATAAAAAGATATTACAAAGTTTTCTTACAAATATGTTTATGAACTCACCAACATTCTATGTTGACGCTTTTCAAAATGACTTGTATTCTTAGGGACTCAGTGAGCAGGTACTCGGGCAATGTTATTTTGGATATTACTACATTTTTGGACCATCATATTTATTGTCACTTTTGTGTAAAGTTGTGAACAAATACAATTTGGTAAACAATGTATGTTGATATCTGGAATGTATAATGTTGGTTGGTATGTTTTCAATTATATTCAATTGTTATGATATTACAAGATGAAGTCATCCATCCCCGGAAGTTTCCGCCATCCCGGTTCGGGGGTGTGACAGATTGGTATCAGAGAATTGTTTCTAGTGAACTAGAATATCTAACCCTACAATATATACAACTATAAATACAAAGGGACTAAAACACTGTGAATAAAAGTATACTTTAAAAATATAAATATTTTACCAAGTGTACACACATACATGCATATTAGAAAACAATAAAAAGAGTTGGACACTGTGACTAAACTTAGACAGTTATGTAATAATATCTAGGATAAATATAGCCTGATTAACAATGCTTATTTGAGATACGACCAACATGTGTCTAAAAGTGTTCAAGGTGGACAAAAAATCTAAAACTCATTAACTATAAATCAAAAGGGTATTAGAACAAAACAAAAAGACATAAAATACTATAGGAGTATTTTAACATTATATATGTTTTCTCGCACTAATATATTCTCGTGCAAACACTATGGCTGGCTTCCACCTTCCTACAGAACCGTACTTCCCCAATCAGGGGAATGGAGACTGGATTGAGGAGGATCCCGAAGCGGATGCGGAAAAGATTGAGGAGGAGTTTGAAGAGGAGGAAATCGACTAGGATATTGACGAGGACGGCGAGGGAGATGAGGGTGACTCGGACGCAGAGTCCGAAGTCATCAACCCACCCTACATGGCGAGGGTGTCGGCTCACCGGATGGGCTACAATGGCCCTACGCCCCCTTGGTCACTAGATATTGAGATGTGGAGCCGATGTCAGGGACAACGCCCACCATTCAGCATGGAGAGAGGTTTCTACAACCTCCAGCACGGAGGCCCGACGTATCGCGCTCTTCCCGCTATGGTTCGACGGACTAGGGACATTGGCGATCAGACACATGTGACCACTAAAAATATGATCGAGATGAGAGATTTAGTGGAGCGTGCGGAGAGGCGCACTCAAGACCTCGTGAGGGAGTTTCAGGAGCGGCAGGATATGCTAGAGACGAGGGTGTAAGTCGCTGAGCGCCGATTAGCTGAGTATTAGGGCGCTTTTACCTCATCACAGGTCTCATCCTACCCTTTCTCTTCCCTTTATGTATGTAGGATCGACCTTACGTTTAAGTGATTACACTAATCGCAGGGTCATTATGCTGTCAGATTTTTATTCTCTATGTACTGTAGACCTTTAAAAGGTTAATTTTCATGCATTATCTACTAAAAAGTTATCATTAATGCAACGATTATGTGTTTTATTTGTGATGTTGTTATCTGCTATGTTCTCTCTTTTCATTTTGATTTGATGTAATACAGTTTCAGTTATAAGTACAATCGAACCACCGTAACCGCTAAAAATAAGGGGTTTCCATAAACTCATCGTCATTCCTACTTCGTAGCAGGAAATGCCCATAAAGAATATCCGCAAAAACACTACAGCAGCACCACCACCGCCTCCGCCTCCACCGAAGATGAATTCTGCTGCATTTCAGGTAGCAGTCTCAGCTGCGGTTATTTCAGCACTAGCACACATCAACAACGACACCCACGGGGGAGGCAACGGAAATGGAACGGGGAGTTCCAATCACGGGGATAACCCCGAACATCAGAAAACCTACACATACAAGGACTTCACCAACACAAAACCAAGACCATTTAATAGAAGCGGAGGTGTGATATCCCTCACTCGATGGTTCGAGAAGATCGAATCTGTATTCGAAATTTGCGGCTGCCCCGAAGCAAAGTAAAGTTCGCTGACTGTACGTTTTATGAAAGGGCACTTTCATGGTGGAACCACTATGTCAAGGCCCTGACTCTGCTGGTAGCAAATTCCATGGCATGGGGAGAACTAAAAAACTTGATGGGTGATGAATATTGCCCTCGAGGTGAAGTGCAGAAGCTTGAGCAAGAACTATGGAATCTGACTGTAAAAGATTCTGACATCGAATCTTATATTTCAAGGTTCAGCGACTTGGCGCTCTTGTGCCCAGGGATGATTACTTTCGAGGGAAAGAAGGTTGAACAATTCATCTGGGGACTAACTCCCCCAATTCAGGGGAATGTGATTGATGCTAACCCTTCAACCTTCGACAATGCCAAACGCCTGGCACAAAAGCTTTATGACCACGGGGAACCAAAGGGGACAAAGGCTGCTGTCACTGAAACAAAGAAAGGGGATGACAACAAGAAGAACTGGGGAAAGAAGAGAAAGGGGAAACAAGTGCAAGAGTCCGGGAAGAAACAAAAAATCACAGCAGTTCACGCTGCTACCACTCTTGCTACAACAACGACAGTTGCACCAACACTTGCAAAGCCATATGCAGGTTCTCTTCCAAAATGTAATAAGTGTAATTTCCACCATAATGGCGTCTGTCGAGACCTACAATGCACCAGTTGAAACCGAAAAGGGCACACCGCCCGGTATTGCAGAGCACAACCTCAACAAAACAACCAACCCAACAATGCTGGGCCAGTCAAGCATGTTACGGTTGCGGGTAGACTGGCCATTACAAACATAACTGCCCCAAGGCCAACAATCATGGTGCAGGTGGATCAGGAAGAGTCCGAAAAATGGGACAAGGGGAGGCTGTGCAAGACCCAGCGTTAGTCACCGGTACGTTCCTCCTCAACAACATCTATGCATGCATCTTATTTGATAGTGGGGTGGAACGAAGTTTCATGAGCCATAAATTTAAACACTTACTAAACCAAAATCCCCAAAAGTTAAACGAAACCTTCACGGCGGAAATGGCTAATGGGTAAACTGAACCAACTAATTAAGTATTTTTAGGGTGCACGGTAACACTAAATAATCACTCATTTCAAATTAACTTGATGTCGGTTACTATTAGAAGCTTTTACGTGATCATCGATATGGATAGGTTAAGCCTCCACCATGCCAATATTATGTGCTGCGAGAAGGCCGTTCGCCTTCACCTAGCCAACGACAAAACCCTGATTATCTACGGCGATAAACCTGGTGCAAATCTCTGTCTCATATCGTGCATTAAGGTACAAAAGTGCTTGCACAAAAAGAACCATGCCTTCCTAGCCCACGTGGTATATAAAAAGAAGGAGGAAAAGAACATCAAGGACATCCCGGAGGTATGCGACTTCCCAGACGTATTCCCTGAAGACCACCCAGGGATACCCCCTGAACGACAGGTCGAATTTCGGATTGACCTAATACTTGGAGCCATGCCAATTGCCAAATCGCCATATAGATTAGTCCTTATAGAAATGCAAGAGCTCTCCATCCAATTGAGCGAATTATTAGAGAAAGGGTTCATAAGACCGAGCTTCTCTCCTTGGGGCGCTCCGGTTTTGTTATTCAAAAAGAAAGATGATTCCTTCCGCATGTGTATCGATTACCGTGAACTCGACAAACTCACCATCAAAAATCGATACCCTCTTCCTTGGATCAACGATCTATTTGACCAATTACAAGGAGCCAGTTACTTCTCGAAAATAGATATGACATCTGGATACCATCCACTACGATTCCGAGAGGAAGATGTTCCCAAGACTGCTTTCCGAACTCGATACGGGCACTATGAATTCGTGGTAATGCCCATCGGTCTAACGAATACACCCGCAACATTTATGGACCTAATGAACCGAGTCTACCGACCCTTCCTTGACAACTTTGTGATAGTATTTATCGATGAAATATTGGTTTATTCTCGAAGCAATGAGGAACACAACCAACATCTACGGCAATATTTGGAGACTCTCATGGCGGAAAAGTTATACGGAAAATTCTCCAAGTGCGAGTTCTGGATCCGCAGGGTGGACTTTATGGGACACGTAGTAAATGAAGAAGGGATACATGTGGACCTTTCCAAGATCAAGGCGATTGAAGGTTTGGAAACCTCGAGAACCCCAGCGGAGATTAGGCAATTCTTGTGCCTCACGGGTTATTATAGAAGGTTCATTCAGAATTTCTACAAGATCGACAAGCCACTCACCGCTCTACCCCAGAAGGGTGTACCTTGCACCTGGAGTGCGAAACAAAAAGCTGCTTTTCAAACCCTAAAACAAGCCCTCTGAAGTGCTCCGGTGTTGTCTCTTCCAGGGGGAACAGAAGACTTCGTGGTATATCGCGACGCATCGAATCAAGGGATATGATGTGTGCTTATGTAGCGCGGGAACTATACCCATGAAGTGAACTATACCACTCATGATCTCGAGCTGAGAGCCGTGGTCTTCGCTTTAAAGATTTTGAGGCACTACCTCTACGGGACAAAGTGCACCATTTTCACAAACCACAAAAGCCTCCAGCACATCCAAAACCAAAAAGAATTAAACATGAGACAGCGGCAATGGGTTGAGTTGCTTAATGACTATGAGTGTGAGATAAAGTATCATCCGGGCAAGGCCAATGTGGTAGCCGATGCGCTAAGCAGAATGGAATACTCGGGTCGCTGGGTAAGAACACTAACAATGACCATTCATTCACACTTGACTTTGCAAATCAAGGAGGCTCAAGTGGAAGCCTTGAAGCCGGAGAACATCGCACATGAAACCTTGTGTGGAATGGACAAGAATCTCACAGTCAAAGAGGACGGAGCATACTATCTAATGGACCGGATATGGACCCCAAAAATTGGAGGGTTCAGAGACATGGTCATGAATGAAGCACACAAGACAAGGTACTCCGTCCATCCGGGTTCTGAAAAAATGTATTTAGACCTCAAACAACAATATTGGTGGCCAAACATGAAAGTAGAAATTACTACCTACGTGGGCAAGTGGCTGACTTGCGCCAAGGTGAAGGTAGAATATCAAAAGCCTTAGGGACTCCTTCAACAACCGGAACTACCTGAGTGGAAATGGGAGAGAATAATAATGGATTTTATAACCAAATTGCCCAAGACGACAGACGGATTGGATTCCATCTGGGTGATTGTCGATCGGTTGACCAAATCCGCCCATTTCCTGCCAATTAAGGAAACGTATAAAATGGAGAAGCTGACCCAGATCTACATAAAGGAGGTTGTGAGACTACATGGAGTGCCAGCGTCAATTATTTTAGACATAGATAGTAGGTTTACCTCCCGGTTTTGGCAATCACTACAGAGGTTGTTGAGAACTTGGCTCGACATGAGCACCGCCTACCACCCCCAGACAGATGGGCAAAGTGAGAGGACCATCCAAACCTTGGAAGATATGCTCCGATCCTGTGTAATAGACTTCGGCAAGGTATGGGATACCCATTTGTCTCTAATTGAATTCTCGTACAACAACAACTATCACACAAGCATTAAGGTAGCTCCGTTTGAGGCCCTTTATGGAAGAAAATGTCGATCAACTCTTTATTGGGAGGAGGTAGGAGACACACAATTGGGAAAAGGGCAGGTACCAAACAACACTCTCACTGGACCTGAGATTATCAGGGAAACAACTAAGAAGATCGTTCAGATCAGGGAGTGACTCCAGGCATCTCGAGACCGACAGAAGACCTACGCTGACAGACGATGGAAGCCCCTAGACCTTCAAGTCAGCGATCACATACTGCTGAAGGTCTCTGCATGTAAGGGGATGATACACTTCGGAAGGCGGGGAAAATTGAATCCAAGATTCATCGGACCATTCGAAATCCTTGCCAGGATTGGTCCGGTGGCTTATAAGCTGCAATTACCACCGTGATGAACCAAAGAATCGAGTATTAAACGAATCAGAGTTTGAATTGAATTCAGAATATAAGATTGAACACCGGATGTAAATATGATCTTGTTTCAGCTCTATTACGCTTTCGAATGTTTACAGAGTACAAAGACAGGTCTGCAAAAACTCTTATCTAACTTTAGTAAATGTCCCTATTTATAGGAAACAGAAGGCGTACAAAAAATATACTAAGGCATAAAACACTTAAGCTTCGAATCAAAAGAGCCTTAGTAAAATATATTACAAAACATACGAAGAGTGCAAAATAGACTTCGACTAATTACAACATATTTCGTCCTTACAATATCCCCCCTTGTAATCATATTCGAACATCTTAATTTGTAAGAAGCTGGATGGAATACAACATCACTCTTCGAATTTCCGTGTACCAGGAAATGATCTTCTTAAGCTCTTTCTTATCTCCTTTATTGTTCTTCTTACAATGATTCATACAAACAATTAAGTTCGTATATTGGTCCGATGGAAGCCCCTAGAATTCCAAGTCAGCGATCACATACTGCTGAAGGTCTCTCCATGGAAGGGGATGATACACTTCGGAAGGCGGGGAAAATTGAATCCAAGATTCATCGGACCATTCGAAATCCTTGCCAGGATTGGTCCGGTGGCTTATAAGCTGCAATTACCACCGTGATGAACCAAAGAATCGAGTATTAAACGAATCAGAGTTTGAATTGAATTCAGAATATAAGATTGAACACCGGATGTAAATATGATCTTGTTTCAGCTCTATTACGCTTTCGAATGTTTACAGAGTACAAAGACAGGTCTGCAAAAACTCTTATCTAACTCTAGTAAATGTCCCTATTTATAGGAAACAGAAGGCGTACAAAAAATATACTAAGGCATAAAACACTTAAGCTTCGAATCAAAAGAGCCTTAGTAAAATATATTACAAAACATACGAAGAGTGAAAAATAGACTTCGACTAATTACAACATATTTCGTCGTTACAATCTCCCCCTTTGTAATCATATTCGAACATCTTAATTTGTAAGAAGCTGGATGGAATACAACATCACTCTTCGAATTTCCGTGTACCAGGAAATTATCTTCTTAAGCTCTTTCTTATCTCCTTCATTGTTCTTCTTACAATGATTCATACAAACAATTAAGTTCGTATATTGAGACGTTGCATATCTCTCCACTTCGCATGCCTGGAAACGTTTTTCTTTTCCAGCTTTGTCTTTTCCTGCGAAGACTACCCCAAAAGGCTTCAGGCAGATTTCCCCATCAACATACTTTTTCAATTCAGCTTGATTCTTCCTAGGAGCCATTGGAGCTTTTATTTCCATACCCTTAGCTGTAGCTAACTCCACATCAGTTAGAGTCAAGCACTCATAATAATTTTTGATGAAAATCTTGATGTGAGCAACTCCAAGCTTAAATTCATCCGGTTTAGTGTTTTGCAGATACGAAAAAGATTTGTCTTTCAGAATCAATGCAACTTGTATGAGATCATACAAGTTCATTAATGGAAAGTCTGCAATTGTAAATTCACAAGTATTTCCATTTGCCCTGACCACCACATATTTGATATTTTGGACTGTGTTTTCGAACACCACATCCTTCTTCATACTGATAACCTTCTTAATTTTCACCAAAGACCAAACTTCCTCAGGGGCTTTTGCTAGAACAACATGAAACCTAATCTTCATGTGAGTGCCATCCTCCTTCACTTTGAAATTTCCTTCAGCTTTGAATCGAGGCATGATAAACATCATCTCATTCACTGTAAAGTCAAGCTGATTTGTATCTGTATTCGTAACCATGTAACTTTGCTTTGGTTTCTTCGCAAACGAATACATATGATTATATGCAACCATGGCTTCAATTGTTTCGTAATTGTAGTGTTTGGAAGGATCACCTTTGTCCATACCCTTAGGATCACTCGCACGTTGAGTCATTATGCTTTGTATCAATCTCAACCTTTCAATTTCTACTTCTGCTTCAGCTTTCTTTTCTTCTTTCGACTTTTCCACAACTATCGTTTTCACTTTGTCTTTCAAAGTTGAATCGTCTTTCACCTCCTTTGTTTTCGAACTACTCCCACCAGTATCAGCAGATTTACCAATCACAATTCCTTTCGAAATTGGTTTTTTAATTGCCACAGTTGTTACAACTGTTGAAGTAACCGGCCCAGCTGATGCTATGATTGGCTTTGTTGTTGGGATCTTCGAAGAAAACAACTTTACCACAACCTTCGCATCTTCACCACTAGCCTTCGTATCTTCAGTTTTTTTTTCTCCCCCTTTCACCCTTGTGAAAACAGGTGGGACATCTGTTGTTGGAAGAAGGCTTGATATGCGAGAAAGAGGGGCCAGTTGCTTGTGGAGAATAGCTTCGAATTGTGTGAACTTCTGGGATAAAAATTCTGGAGTAATCAGGGAAGAAGAAACCGTCTTGACAGATAGATCTTTTAACTCCTTTAGCAACGTAATAACTTCCAAAAATTTGGTATTTTCCAATGTAGAAAGTTGAGTAAGTTGAGGACCCAAACTTTCATACAATTTGACAAATTTCGTGACAGCGTCACAAATAATATCAACTTTCTGATCCAGAGATGCATAATCCTGTTGGACACTTGCAATCTCTTTTTGCATATCTTCGCGAAGTTCACGAATCTGCAAATTGACATCCTCCCTGACTTTCTTTACTTCTTGAACAAAGAGAATATGCCTTTCCTTTGCCACAGTCTTCAAGGCTTTCAGGTCTCCTCCAAACTTCGAATTTTGAGAATTGATTTGTAGTTCATTGTTTTGATCACTATGATCAACCTTCTCCAAAATTTTGGACTATGAGTCTGTAATCATTCCAGATACTTTACTCACTACTCTGGCTTCGAACATTTTCAACATAGTATCTACTTCCAAACTCGAAACCGACGAACCACCCCCCAGATCAGCTTGAGATTGAATTATGGAATTCAACTTCTTATTCAAAATTTTAAATTGCTTCATTGTCATCAGCATATGATCTGGAAAATCTTCTTCTTCGTCATCAAAATCTAATTCCTTAAACGTGCCTCCAAAACCCTCATTATCAGTTACTGTTTCCATAAGAATGGTTTCTTGAACAGGTGAATTAGGTTTGGGTGGATCAGTGGATTGAGAAGAAAAAATGGAAGTAAAGGGTTGATTGATAATATTCTTAAAAGTTGGTGAATCAGTGGTTGAAGTAATTGAAATGATTGGTGGAGGTAAAGAAACTATACTTACGAATGTAAGAGAAGTAGGATGACCTTGAGCTTCTTTCTTCAAATCTCTTTCACTCATGATGACATTTGCATCCTTATCAGATATGTTTGCATTGATGCCTGAAGTTCGAAACCTCCTCAGGAACTGATTTGGCAACCGAGACTTCGAGTGGTATGACAATTGTCTGCTCAGGAGTTGAACTTTCTTTGTGAATAGTTGCTTCTGGTGTTTCTGGAATTCGTTCATCTTCATCTTCTGTGGACTCAGTGTTGAGCAAAATCTTTCTTGACTTCTTCTTCTTCTTCTTAGAAATGTGTTTGGCCATATCTTCAGCCCTTCGTTTCTTTGATGATGGAGAAACAGGCGCTGGCATTTCACGAATTAAAACACCTTGATGAGTAACCTGAGGCTTTCGTACCACATTAGATGTTGGAGACTTGCGTAGATGCGAAGACTTCATTTTGATTCTTCGAAACATACCAGTCTTCGAAGGAATAACCACTTTCTCTTGAGTCTCATCAACAACAGGCTCAATTGATTGAGTCTCAGCAATCAACACTTCGTGTACCACAGACTCTTCAACTGTAACTGGCTTCTTCTTTGGAGATTTCAAAGATTTCAAATCCGTGACTTTCTTTTCAGAAGAATCAGGTTCAGTCTTCTTCGATCGCTTGGATTTCTTCACTTCTCTTGGCAATAACTTCCCGATTTCAACAGTAGTATCAATATTTTTCAAATAAGCTACCAAGACTGAATTCGAAGGTTCAACACGTTTGAGCATAGCATCAGGAATACGAGCAACAAAGGGAAACTCCTCAGCATTATCTGTAACATCCTTCGGATAGTGGTATGACTGAAAAACAACTTTTTCTTCATCATTGGGTACCAAAATCCCCTCCTTGTTGTAGAAATATTGGAAAATCAAGCTCCAGTACCTTGCACACGAAATACCATGAAGAGCATTCGTGTTTTTTACACTCTTTTGGAATTCCTTCCAAAATTGTGTAGAATAATCCACTTGAAGATCATAGTATAGCCCAGCAACCATGGCATATACCACCATTCTTCCTTTATCGAGACCAACAGTTCGACCAGTTAAACATCTCAGAAAAATACCAAATAAATACTTGGCAGACCAGATTTCTTGAAATCACTGATCTTAGATAGTTGAGGCTGATAACCCATCTCATTGAACATATGTACAATTTGAGGGAACGTAAAATCAACATACGGTGGTGAATTCGAAATTTCAAGAATTTGGCAAAAGAGTTTCTTGGATAATCTGAGCTTTTTGTCATTCACCAGATTGAAAGTAATGATATCAAAAGCTTTGTTGTATGTAGTTGTTGATCCTGCTTGAGAAAGCCATGACATTGGAACTGAGAACGAACTGAACATTGCTTTTGACAAAACAGAGCTCTTCAAGGCAACGATTAACATCTTCAATTCTTCAGGGTATTGAGAAACATCAGCCTCCACATGATAATTTGTTCCTTGAATCTTCATAATTGGTAATGAAGATACATCATCAGTGGTATGAGAAGGATCAGCCTCGACATGAACAAAAGTCGCCATTGTTAGGGCTTGAAAGCTTTGAAGATCAGAGAATTTGGGAATTTTTCCTTTTGAACGCGTAAACTGATAATTGACCCTTGAATCCCCTTTTATATGTAACCCTGAAGTTTGAATTTGAAGCGGGATGTGTATTTAATGAGATCTAACGTGACACCTTGAAAATCGGACCATTACTGCGTAAAAGTAGCCATGCGTCAAAAAGTAGCTATCATTTCTCCTTGAAAACCGGACAGAATACCATACGTCATTAAAAACGGCCTGTATTGTTATCCCCAAGAGAATTGTAACCATAAGAACCCTTCGGATGGAAGTAAGGCTCTTTCACTTTTGGGATGAAAAGCGAAGTCATATGCCAGATGTTTGAAATCATCAGCCTGAGTTGGTATTACTCAGAACCTCAAGGATTTCGTGAGTGCAGTGTTCCAAAGAATTTAGACGAGAAACAAAAATAATAAAAATTTGGGATACTGTGATGTCAAAATATTAATTTGACACGAGGGCAGATAAAATCCCAGGCAAAGATTGCTTCGTTAATCATCAAGAGAGATGATCAACAGCTTGTGTATGTTCCCGTGAAATACAATCGAATACTTGTAGAGAAGTATTGAAGGGCTTCTTTTATAAGACTTCAGGGGTAGTTATAAAAATTTCGTTACATCTCAACCTAAAGATAAGGTGATAAAGTGTAACAGAAATTACTTGTTTGACTAGTGTAGTCAGTGACAAGTTGGCTTTGAAAAATTTTGAGTGACTTTGGATTTCGAATGAAACTCACACGGAAATCATATTCAAGAAAAAAAATTAGTGCTGGATCTTGTTGGGTAACAAACATCATGGGTTTCGAATGTTTGATCAAGACCACTCATACGAAATGAATATGATTTGGAGTTTCGAATTTTGGTGCTGAAACAAATGTTTCGTGAAAATCTGGAACATAGTTCCCCGTCAATTCCTTAAAAGTTTAGAAAATTGGGTTTCACTTTCATCACGGTCTCATGATGTCAAATCATAAACACATATTTTTGATATGTCTAAGTCTCGATGGATTTGATCAGAGACCTCTCGGACATATGTCTTCGTGTGTGATCGTGGAAGAACTTTTTGGGTGAAAAAGATTGATGTAAGACACGAAATGTACCTCTGTTATACTTGGACAAAACAGTAAACTCTTAACTCATTGTGAGAAGAGTCAGGTAGCTCAGGAGACTAATGTGAATATAAGCCTGATTGGGAAGAAATTTTCGTATGAAAGATTTCATTAAGGCTTTCGTACACACACATTGAGTCAATGGAGGCTTTGGACAACAAGCAGCAACATGCTTCTAGGGACAACTTAACTAGTTCAAGATATTGAAAACTTTATCGATTCGTACGAAAGATGTACCTGACTCTAGAACTGCAAGCATTATCCACTATGTATCATCATGAATATCTGCAACAAAGTACTAAAAAGAAATAAGAAACAAAATATTTTTGTTGTTTTGATTTTTCGAAAGTAAAGAACAAAATAAAGAGAAAATCTTTTTGATGTTTTGATGTTTCGAAAATAAAGACAGAACAAACGAAAATATTTTTGGATTTTTAATTTTTCGAAAATTAAATGACAAAACAAACGAAAATCTTTTTGGATTTTTAATTTTTCGAAAATTAAATGACAAAACAAAATGTACTTGTTGCAAATACACGAAATTTTATCAACCCCTGATAAGTGACAAATTTACGAATTCGAAGGGGTCGAAGCGTTGACTATGAATAGTAACCTCTGAATCAACCCTTAAAAAAGTGATAAATTTATGAATTCAAAGGGGTCGAAGCGTTGACTATGAACAGTAACCTCTGAACGTTGACTGACATTGCTCTGCTTTTATTCAGCGCCTCTGAATCATTCCTGGTCAACCATCATTCTCCTTTTTCGGATGGAACAAAAGTTCCATCGATCATTCCAAGTCCTTCTAAAATTTTCACAAAGGATTTTTCATCTAAAGGTTTCGTGAAAATATCAGCTAACTGATCACTTGTTTTCACGAAATGTACTTCTATATTTCCATCCTCCACGGGATCCTTGATGAAATGATAACGAAGAGCTAAATGTTTAGTCTTCGAATGCTGCACAGGATTGTGACAAATTCTTATTGCACTTTGTGAATCACACTATAATGGAATCTTTTTCATATTAATTGCATAATCATGCAATTGACTTTGGATCCATATAATTTGTGATGTGCAAGCAGCAGCAGCCACATATTCTGCTTCAGCCGTTGAAATTGATACATATGTTTGCTTTTTCGACTACCACCTCACCAATTTGCCATCGAGCAATTGACATCCGCCGCTTGTGCTCTTTCTATCGAGATTACAACCACCCAAGTCTGCATCCGAATAAGCTTGAACAAAGAACCCAGTTTTCGAAGGATACCACAATCCTAATGAAATTGTTCCCTTAAGATAACGAAAGATATTCTTCACAGCAGTGAGATGTGGTTCTCGTGGATTTGACTGATACCTAGCACAATTACACACAGAAAACATGATATCAGGTCTACTGGCTGTAAGATAAAGTAATGAACCAATCATGCCCCTGTAAAGAGTTAGATCAACTGCAGGTTTATCTAACGAAGGTGTCAACTTTATGCCAGTTGCCATAGGAACTCGTAACTTTGTGCAATTTGTCAATCCAAACTTCTCTAGCAGATTCTTCGTATATTTTTCTTGATTGATAAAAATTCCGTCTCTGCTTTGACGAATATTCAGTCCAATAAAATTATTGATTTTTCTCATCATGCTCATTTCGAACTTACTTTTCATCAGATCTTCGAATTCTTTAGACAAGGCAGGGTCAGTTGAGCCAAAAATAATATCATCAACATAAATTTGAACAAGCATTAGATGATTCCCAACTTTCTTTCGAAATAATGTGGGGTCAACCGATCATTGTTTAAATTTAGATTGCTTCAAAAAAGAAGTAAGAGTTGCATACCATGCTCGTGGTGCTTGTTTTAACCCATAAACTGCCTTATCTAAAATATAAACATGATTAGGATGTTCTTCATTAATAAAACCTGGGGGTTGTTCCACGTAAACTGTTTCTTCAAGCTCTCCATTTAAAAATGCACACTTCACGTCCATTTGATAAACATCAAAGTCTTTATGAGCTACATAAGCCAGAAATATATGAACAACCTCGAGTCTTGCGACAGGGGCGAAAGTTTCTTCATTGTCAATTCCTTCTTGTTGTGAATATCCCTTAACAACAAGTCTGGCTTTGTTACGAATGATATTTCCATCTTTGTCTGTTTTGATTTTGAAAATCCATTTTAACCCCACAATCGAAACATTTTCAGGCTTAGGAATTAATCTGCAAACCTTGTTTCATTCAAATTCAGACAATTCAGATTGCATCACAACAACCCAATCTGAGTGTTCCATTGCAATCTTAACTGTCGTTGGTTCAGTTTTAGAGATGAAAACATTGAACATGCAAAATTCTTGATGAGCATTCAATACCTCATTCTCTGCACGAATTTGAGCTCTAGTTAAAACACCCTCTTGCGGATTCCCAATTACTTGATCCTTCAGATGATCTTTTGTCCACTTTTCCATTGGAGGATACGCTGGATCAAAGTCCAAAGGTGTATCTTCGTATAAATCATCATTCTCTGAGCCTGCAACCGAACAAACATCATTAAAATCATTATTATTTTCATTATATTCTAAATGCTCCCCCTCAACATTATGCTCCCCCTCAACATCAGCATCCAATTTCTCATTCTCCCCCTCGAAAGAATGCTCCCCCTCAACAAGAGTGTTCGAATCCAAGTGCTCCCCCTCCACTGGATTATCTTGCATACTTTCGCCTATCTTTTGAGAAGTTGATGTTGAATCATCAGTAAGCTTTGTTAATTCAGGAAGATGATTATCATTGGCTTTAATTTCAGCATCAACAACATGATCTGAAATACCAAAAATTAAATCATAATCAATATCCAATGGTTGTGAAGGTTCAGATTCATCTTGTATTTCTTTGAGAATAGGATGATTTTCAAAATGCGTTTCAGTTTGTTTAATATAGTAATCATCAAATGTAAGATTAAAAGTTTCTTCCACTTTTCGTGTTCTTTTGTTCAACACACGATATGCAACTGAATTATGCGAATATCCCAACAAAATCCCTTCATCTGCTTTAGCTTGAAATTTCGAAAGATTGTCCTTGAGATTCATAATAAAGCACCTACATCCGAAAACATGAAAAAATTTCACATTAGGTTTTCGATTGTTGATAATTTCGTATGGAGTAATGTTAAAACGTTGATGGATAAAAGATCTGTTTTGAGTAAAACATGCAGTGGATACTGCTTCAGCCCAAAGGTATTGTGGAAGATTCGCATATGCCAGCATAGTCCTTGCCGCTTCACATAAAGATCTATTTCTTCGTTCAGCTACACCATTTTGTTATGGTGTATATGGAGACGAAAAATTATGTGAAATTCCTTTTTCCACCAAATATGAATCAAGAACATTCTTCTTAAATTCAGTTCCATGATCACTCTTAATTCTTCGAACAGTCTTCTTCAACATTGTTTCCATCTTTTTGATAAAGTCAATCATGATTTGTGCAACTTCGGATTTATGCCTGAGAAAATAAACCCACGTGAATCTTGAAAAGTCATCAACAAGTACTAAAATGTAGCGTTTCTTGTTGAGTGTAGAAACTGTCGAAGGATCACACAAATCAATATGTAAGAGCTCCAGTCGTTCGACAATTTTTGAATCTATTGTAATCGGATGACCTTGTTTATGTTGCTTGCCAACTTCACAAGCTGCACATAAAGAATCATTATCAAATTTAAGTACAGGTAAACCTCTTACCAGATCTTGTACAACAAGTTTGTTGATGTTTCGAAAGTTGAGATGTGAATGTCTTCGATGCCAAAGCCAACTTATGTCTGATGAAGCTTTCGAAAGAAGACATACAGCTGGTTTCCCTATTATTGGATTAATGTCCAAAGTGAACATGTCACCTTTCCTTTTTGATTTGAGCAAAACTTCTTTTGTGTTGACATTCGAAATAATGCTTCCCTCTTCGTTGAAAAGAACTTGATTGCTAGTGCCCACAACAAGTTGTGAAACACTTATCAAGTTATGTTGAAGACCTTCAACATAAGAAACACGATTCATTGTGAATTATCCGTTCGTGATCTTCCCATATCCTTTGACTTGGCATTTCTGATTGTTACCAAATTTCACAACTCCAGCATTCTTTAGGCTTCGAAAATCTCGTAAATTCTCCTTCTTCCCAGTCATGTGACGAGAGCAACCACTATCAATATACCACTTGTTATCGTATTGCTCGTCACACAGTACCTGCAATCAGTGGAAAATTTTAGGTACCCAAGGCTTTTTGGGTCCTTGGAAATTAGATTTCAATTTCGACTGTAATAAAGAACTTTTAACCCAATCACAAACCATGGTTTTGACACTATCAATTAAGTTCACATCATCATTTAAAGGAATTGAAACATAAGATTTTGATGATTTCGGATATTCACTAATATTACCCTTCGTATTCTGAGTTTGTGATTGTTCATTCTTTGCTTTCACTACTGGTCTCCATGCTTTCACTGATATGTTCGAATCCTTAGAAGATGAACTTCCGTTTGATGAAGTATTCACATACTTCTCATAGGCTTCGTGAATTTGCTCCTTTGAAAATTTACTCGACTGATATATTTTTCCTTTGCCTTCAAGCCAATGATCAATATGCTTCCTTGAAGTTATTCCTTTTTCTCGTGAAATTTTCAAAATTTGTTTCTTCGTGTGATTAGGAAAATTTGGCTTTTGAGGAATGAAATCAACTTTTGGATTTGTTAGAAAAGATTGATCATAAGATGTTTTTGAAACTTTCGAAAACTTTAGTTGTTTATTCACTTCAGATCTTGAATGATTTGATTTAGATGAAGTCGAAAAAGATGAATTTTTGGCTTTGAAAACATTTTTGGATGATTTTGATTCAGACACATATTTATTTGTTTGAGCGGGATTTTTCATTTTGTCTGAAAATATTGTTGAATTCACAGTCTTAACAGGTTTTGTCATTTCATTTGATATCTTTTGAGACTCAATATTCTGCCAAAATATTTTCTTCCTAGCTTGTCTTTTTGAAATGTTATTTTCTTTCGAAAATTTGTCAATTTGATCTTTGAATTCCTTAGAGTTTAGTTTGACAACATTTTCATCTTTCACAACAACTGGTTTTGAAACTTCTATTTTAATTTTTGATTTTTCAACCCATTTTCTTTGTGGTTTTTGACATTGAAAAACGTACGAATTCTTTGTTAGGTTGCTTTCAACAGTACTTTGATTTGCAAAGAACCCTTCATCTGTTGTTTTCAAATTATCTTCTTCAAATTACTTCTTTAATTCTGGTTTGACATTCTCAACATTTCCAATAGTTACGAACACTTGATTTGGAAATATGACATCATCTGTACATTTGAAATTTGGATAAACCACAGTATTCGTTTCAAGATAGTGAGCACCTTGTTCATTCATCACCTTTTCGAACTTTTGTGTATCACCATACACTTGATCAATCATAATTCGAGGAATTTCTTCTTCCTTTGATGATTTCTTTTCCTTTGAAATTTTCTCTTCGTTTTCATCATCACTATCATCAGTTTGACTATCTCTGATGTCCACAAAGTCCAAATCACAAACTTTCGAAGTTGAGAGTATATCAGTTTCTATCTTAACCAACAAGTCCTTAACTTTTTCTTTCCCTTTAGATGTTGATGCAACATTAACAATAGACATCTGAGAACAATCAACATCTTCAAGATCACTAATTGTACTAATATTGTCAGAATCATCTTCAATATCAGCAAAATTAGATTGAGAATCAGATGTTGAATTCTCAGTCTTTTTCAAAATTTGGATTTGTTCAGATTTAGTCAAAGTATCATTCACTATGTTAACTAATTCATTCGTATCAAGACATTCATCAATTTTGACAATTTCATATTTATATCTATCATCAGGAACTTTGTCAAATTCAGCGATTATTTTCTCACAATCATACGAAACATTATCTACCTTTGCTCTTTCGTATGCTAGAAAAGGTAGTAATTTTCTATGTTGCTTTTTACTTATCTCACATGAATGATGTAAATCAGTTAATTTGCCATACAATCTCTTAGCTGAATTACAGTAAATATTTCTTTGTGCAAGCAAAAGTTTGACTTCATTTGATAAAGTATCCATATCACACATAATGTTCTTTATTTGTAATTCTAAACAATCAACTTTACATTTTTTCATGTCTAAACGCTTTTTAGTCTCTAATAACTCCATGGACAACCTGTTGGCCTCATTACTAGCAGACACAACAATTGAATCAAAATAAGTAACTATCTCATCAAAAGATATTAGTTCATAATCATAAGCATGTTTAGGAATATTAAAAGATTCGAGAATATTACGTACCTTTGTTGTCATTGGAGATTTGTCTGCTGCCTTGGATACGAAGCATCTTCCTTTCACTTCGAATTCATCTTCATCTGAGTCCTCCTCCATCTTCGCATACATTGCTCCGTGTGTGGGATTCCTCATCTCTTCATCATCTGATCCAGATGACCAGATTTGATAGGTTCCATCTTCCTCTTTTTCATCCCTTGCGACCAGTGACAAATTCTTAGCTTTCGCACGAAACTCCTCAAGCTTCTCCGCGTAATAAGCCTCATCTTTTACTTTATTCTTCCTCTCATTCTTCTTTCTGAGCATACAATCATTCGCAAGATGATTGGCACCATTACAATAATGACAGTCTACACCAGCATCACCCTTCAACTTCTTCTCACTTTTCCCTTCAGACACCTTCGAATCTTTCTTCTCTACCTTCTTCTTTCCTCAACAACAACTTTATTCATAGCACTTCCTTTCACCTCAGCTAGCTTAGCCTTCGAATTGAACGACTTTTTGAAAAACTTCTTAACACGATTATTCGAGTAAAATGATATTGCCTCATCATCAGAATTCATGATGAATCCCTCTTCTTCCTCAGAATCACCTTTTTCATCTTCTTTCTCAGATATCTTGGACACAAGTGCTAATGGACCTCCCAAACTCAGCTTCGATTCTTCAGCAATTTCATTAACCTCACTTTCGTGTGTCTTCAACTGATTGTACAGATCATTGAGAGACGATATGTCGAAACTTTGCTGATTCTTTACCATCATACTCACGCTTCTCCACTCTTTTCGAAGACCCATCAAAAAGATAAGATTGAATTCCATTGAAGTCCTGGTGATTCCATAGCGATTGCAACGGTAGATTAACTCGTTCATACGGTCATAGTACACTTCAATTGTTTCACCTTCTTTTTGTCTGAAGTCTTTCAGCTCAACCAAGCACTGTTTGACTGAATTGATTTTCGTCCTTTCACTTCCTTGAAACTTTTCTTTCAAATTGTTCCAGATCTCCTTCGTAGTTGTGCAACTCCTTACGTAATTGTACACAACTGGAGGTAAAGCTCCTCGCAATTCCCTTATACATCTCTTCTCCAGTTTCTTCAGACGATCAGTTTGATTTTCAACACCAGAACTTGCAGAAGATGATCCAATTGCTTGAACATTCATCGGAGGATTGACATTTCCAGAGATACAAGACCATAATTCTTCATCAAGACCATTCAGATAATCCTGCATACGATCAGCCCACTGATCATAGTATTCAGGAATTAGCATTGGAATTGTGGTCGATGATCCTAACAGATGAGAAAACGATGTCATAGAATTGAGATTAAAACTCACCATTGTTGTACAGAAAATGATTTTGAGAATTTTTTAAGAAAATTTGAGAAAAACTAGTTGAATCAAATCGGAATTACAAGACGAACACTCGATTCAACAAATCAAATGCAGAATCGAATCACAAACTAAATTCTAGACCAATTTTTCACTATCAAAAAGTGCGGAAACTTTTGAACCAAAAAGTTGATTCAAAAACTTTTTGAATAGATGAAAATTAGATCACATATGTGATTCTTGCTCTGATACCAATTGATGAACCAAAGAATCGAGTATTAAACGAATTAGAGTTTGAATTGAATTCAGAATATAAGATTGAACAACGGATGTACATCCCTTACATACCGGAGCTCAGCAATGTACATCCCGTCTTTCATGTGTCAAACCTAAAGAAATGTTTGTTTGACGAGACTCTCGTTGTCCCGCTCGACGAGATTGAGGTAAATGAAAACCGCCATTTCGTTGAGGAACCAGTTGAAATCATGGATAGAGAAGTGAAGAGAACCAAGCAAAGCCGCATTCCCATTGTGAAGGTCTGATGGAGCGCCAAGCGAGGACCAGAGTTCTCCTAGGAACACGAAGATCAGCTGATACAAAAGTACCCCCATCTTTTCCCTTGTTCTTGAAGACTACTCCAAAGCAAATTTCGGGACGAAATTCCCTCTAACAGGGGGATGATGTCACAGCTAGCAAATTACGGTTAAGATTTTTATCCTTGTAAGAGGCACTTCCTCCATGTAAGCTTGTGTTATCTCTTTTAGTGAAATTCAAACTTCAATGATATTAAGTGACACGTTCATACAATGTGATTCAAGCCGAAACAACCTCATGCAAATCCAAAATTCGATCCAATAAGCTAAGTCCACTCAATTTTGTGCCTAACCCCAAGGATTCTCAGCCCAAATCCCTTATTGGACCAAGACTTTTTTATTGGGCCCTAATTGGGCCAATAACCTCTTCAATTGGTCTTTTTGGGTCGAAAACCCATATTTGAGCCCTAATGAGCCAAAAACTTCTATTGGGCTCTATAGTGGGCCAAAAACCTTTTATTGAGTATTAGTGGGCCGAAAACCACTATTGGGCCTCCCAATGGGCCGAAAGCTTCTAATTGGTTTAATTAGGACCGAAAACTCATATTTGGGGTTTAATTGGGCCGAAAACCCCTTAATTGGACCAAAAACATAACATAGAATATTAGTGGGCCGAAAGCTCTTGTGGGCCAAGCTAAAAATCGAACACCCCTATTTTGGGCCACCAATTGGGCCGAGAACCTCCTTGGTTTGGTTGGCCTACACAAAAAAGGAAGGATAATGTTGCATGCCACCTCACAATTATTCAACATGCAACAATGTAGTGACCACCAAATCTCCACGCACCATCCTAACACCCCCTCCATAAGTCAACTCTTTTCCTGCCTTCATTTTCTCTTGAATCGGCCGACCCTCTCCCTTCTCTCCACATTTATTTCCAAATTTTGCTCTCATCACATTTCCCTCTCAAGACTTCTGTTTCTCTCTCAAGAATTTTCAAGTTCATCATCATCAAACATCGATTCAGGGCTTCTTGGTAAGTCCATGTCAAACTCAAGGTGTTTCATTTCAATTTTATACTAAGATCATTCCTCTTACACTCTCATTTTCGTGTATGTGAACCGCAGAGCACCACCATTTCGAAAATCTTACCAAGAGAACAAGTTAGGCTCGAAAATCCTTCTTCTTCTTCTTCTACATCTCGAAAATCCTCAAGGTAAGCTTCATACCCCATTCTTTTCATGTAATTCATACTCTTTGCGGGGGGGGGGGGGGGGGGATACAAGTCAAAAATCTCATTTCACCATTGGATAATTGCATGGACCAATGTGTAATGTGTCTAACCTTTGGGTATTTGCATGAACATGAAGTCTATCTCATGCATCTTACATATTGTGGTTTAAATGTTGTTTATTTCATACAAAACAACCATAAACTCGTGATTTATGAGGTTTATGTTGCTAGAATTAGTTATATTTTGGATAATTTTTGCATCATAGTTTTGAGTTGAAGAGTGAACAAGTTTTCAACTAGAAAGATCCTTAAAGTGTGCTAAAAAATTATAAAAGTATATGTTAATAACTTATTTGTGTTTTCGGCAAAAATTGTAAATTATTTGGAGTTAAAAACAAAACAAAATAAGTTGTGTTACAAAACTCTTAAAGTAATGTTTGAGGTGTTGAACAAACTACAAAATTTGTCTACTTTGTTAAAAATGATTTTTATAATAAAATGGTCGTAATATGTTGTACTCATGTTAATGTTTAAAAACTTAGAGTTTTATACTAGTTGCACAACATATTTTACAAATGGACAAGTTCATTAATGATTAGTTATAAAAAGTGTTATAAATAACTTATTCCAAAACGGTATACAAACAGAATTATTACGACTGAAAATTTTGCGCGTCATAATCTGCCCATCATGAAACTGTTAAAAGAACATGTTATAATCTGTATGTCATAAAGCCGTAAAACGCGTGTCATAAATATGTTGTCATAAATTTACAATAAGAATGTCATATGCATTATTCAATAAATTCGCGTAAATTTTGTTAAGGCTCTTGTGAGACACTCCTTCACCATACCTACCTAGCGTACACCATAAGTCATGTAGCAGAGTCTCCTAGAGCGAGAGCGAGATAATTGTGTATAGATCTATATGGGGTTGACACCCCCACACTTGAGTTGTTCGCTATAGCTAGACGGGCCAGTCTAGGGTGACAAATATCTTATCGAAACTGACGCCTGAAGAACGTCATGACAGCCAGTCAGTCACATCAAGTATGGTTGTAACGACTCATATAGGGAATAACAATATTGTTTTGAATTTACAAGAATACACACTCTACTTGTTTACATAAAAATACAAACTACGCTACACTTATTTTGGACACTAACTCCAGTCTTTGGGTTTAAGACTATATCTATTCGTATAACAGAAAATATAGGATTTTCTGGGGACACTCTCTTTACAATTACAAACAAGGAAAAATAAGGAACATGCATGCAATTATACACGATTTGGAACGAGACTCACAAATTACTTTCATAGAAAATACGGGATTTTCTGGAGTTTAAAAACTACTACAAACAAATATATTACAAAGTTTTCTTACAAATATGCTTATGAACTCACCAACACTCTATGTTGACGCTTTTCAAAACGACTTGTATTCTCAAGGACTTAGTGAGCAGGTGCTCGGACAATGTTATTTTGGATATTACTATATTTTTGGAACATCATATTTATTGTCACTTTTGTGTAAAGTTGTGAACAAATACAATTCGGTAAACAATGTATGTTGATATCTGGAATGTATGATGTTGGTTGCTATGTTTTCAATTATATTCAATTGTTATGATATTACAAGATGAAGTCATCCGCCTCCGTACGTTTCCACCGTCCCGGTTCGTGGGTGTGACAAATTGGTATCAGAGCATTGTTTATAGTGAACTAGTATATCTAACCATACAAGATATACAACTATAAATTCAAAGGCTCTAAAACACTCTGACTAAAAGTATACTTTAAAAATATAAATATTTTACCAAGTGTACACACATACATGCATATTAGAAAACAATAAGAAGAGTTGGACACCGTGACTAAACTTAGACAGTTATGTAATCATATCTAGGGTAAATATAGCCTGATCAACTATATTTATTCGAGATACGACCAACATGTGTCTAGAAGTGGTCAAGGTGGAAAACAAATCTAAAACTCATTAACTATAAATCAAAAGGGTCTGAGAACAAAACAAAAAGACATAAATTACTATAGGAGTATTTTAACATTCTATCTGTTTTCTCGCACTTATATATTCTCGTGGAGACACTATGGTTGGCTTCCACTTTCCTGGAGAGCCGTACTTCCCAAATCAGGGTAATGGAGGCTGGATTGAAGAGGAGGAACTCGATGAGGATATCGACGAGGACGATGAGGGAGATGAGGGTAACTCGGACACAGAGTCCGAAGTCATCAACCCACCCTACAAGGCGAGGGTGCCGGCGTACCGGATGGGCTACAATGGCCTACGCCCCCTTGGGCCCTATATATTGAGAGGTATTGCCGACATCAGGGCCAGCACCCACCATTCGGCGTGGAGAGTGGTTTCTATAACCTCCAGCACGGAGGCCCGACGTATCGTGCTCTTCCCGCTATGGTTCGACAGACTAGGGACATTGGCGATCAGGCACAGGTGACCGCTAAAAAGATGATCGAGATGAGAATTGTAGTGGAGCGTGCGGAGAGGCGCACTGAAGACCTCGTGAGGGAGTTTCAGGAGCGGCAGGCTACGCTAGTGATGAGGGTGTGAGTTGCTAAGCGCCGATTAGTTGAGTATCAGGGCGCTTCTATCTCATCACGGGCACATCCCGGGACCACTCATCGTGTGTAGGGCTCATCCTACCCTTTATCTTCCCTTTATGTATGTAGGATCGACCCTACGTTTAACTGATTACACTACTCGCAGGGTCGTTATGCTGTCATATTTTTATTCTCTATGTACAGTAGAGCTTTCAAAGGTCAATTTTCATGCATTATGTATTAAAAAGTTATCATTAATGAAACGATTATGTGTTTTATTTATGATGTGGTTATCTGCTATGTTCACTCTTTTCATTTTTCTTTGATGTAATACAATTTCAGTTATAAGTACAACTGAACCACCGTAACTTCTAATAATAAGGGGTTTCCATAAACTCATCTTCATTCCTACTTCGTAGCAGGAAATGCCCAGAAAGAATATCCGCAAAAACACTACAGCAGCACCACCACCACTGCCACCTCCACCGGAGATGAATTCTGATGCATTTCAGGCGGCAGTCTCAGCTGTGGTTATTGCAGCACTAGCACACATCAACGACGGCACCAACGGGGGAGGCACCAGAAATGGAACGGGGAGTTCCAATCACGGGGATAACCCCGAACATCAGAAAACTTGCACATACAAGGACTTCACCAACGCAAAACCAAGACCATTTAATGGAAGCGGAGGTGTGATAGCCCTAACTCGATGGTTCAAGAAGATCGAATTTGTATTTGAAATATGTATTCAATTGTTATGATATTACAAGATGAAGTCATCCGCCCCTAGACGTTTCCTCTCTCCCGGTTCGAGGGTGTGACACTAACTCGTCGAGTTATCTCATCAACTCGCCGAGTTTATTCAGAATCCAGAAAGCAGGAAAACCCCGACTCAACTTGTCAAGGTTTCTAATTAACTCGTCAAGTTCCTTCAGCCTTTTCATATTCAGTCCTTTCCGGTCGAATCCAAATCCCCAAACTATAGATCTAGTCCCCTAGGGTTAAGATACCACGTAAAGTAGCTAACTTTATCTCCACGCATGGTATCAAAGGGGTCAAAACACCAAAACTAAGCTTAACAAGAGGTTTAGGGCATGGAGGATGGCCAAAGCTTGATAAATCTTGAGTCTTTAGGCCTAAGGGGCCTGGAGGTGTCCAGATATGAAGTTACAACATCGAATCATGCTCATCTTCCAGAAATCGATCCAAAATGGGCTAAAAGACACTAAACTTCCATATGAGACGATTTAAGAAATAGAAAGCCAAGGTAAAGACTTTTTACCTCCAATTGGTTGCTACTACAGTATAGATGTCAGATCTACAACCTCCTCCTTCGGCTATGCACTAGTCTCTTCAAGCTTCTTCAAGAAATGCACTAGTCTCTTCAAGCTTCTTCAAGAAATGGGGTCCTCCAACTCGTCGAGTAGGTTCCATAAACCACGTGACCTGATTAATTTCTACACGACGAGTTGCGGCTTCCAACTCGTCGAGTATGTATTATGTGATGTACAAAATCCTTAAAATTTCATACCAGGGAGTCGGGATGTTACATTGTTAAACTTGAATAATAGCTATTCACAAACAAAAATTGTTCGCATTAGTGGTAGAAATCATCTATGACTTGATAAATGTGGAATCTCTCATTGATGAGCTTTTATTGATGGGTTATGGAAAATCCATCAAATACCAAGATGCTATGTCAGATCTCGAATCTGATAAATGACTTAGAGTCATGACCATGAGATGAAATCCATGTATGAGAATCAAGTATGGGCTTAATTATAATTTATCCTTATAACAAGGCTAGAAGGAGTAAATAATTCTTCTAGAAAGAATAATATAGATGGATAACCATACACATTTAAAGCAATACTTGTAGTAAAGGTTTTTCTCATACTCATGTCATTGACTATGACCCTCATCATACTCATGACATTGACTGTGATCAAACCTTTTTTACAAGTAGCACTGATTAGATCAACAAAGATATTATTTACTATAAATTCATATTCGTAATATGAGATATAGAAAATAGATTTCAAGAAAGACCGCTTTTCTTAATAGACATCTATTGGAAGATATATATATATATATATATATATATATATATATATATATATATATTAGCCTGGAGGTTTTCTTAATCCAAGTTATCCTAACAAAATGTGTAGAGCTTGAGATCCACTTGTGGATATAAATCAAACCTCTAAATGTTATAATCCTCATTTTATGGAAACCCACAAGCTGTGTTTATATATTAAAATGAATAGAACATGTGTGTTTACTAATAACTAGTGGGAGCATAGTGAAATTCCTAATCTTGTATGAAGTAGACATACTTAATCATATCAAATCACATTTTGACTAACCAAGGTCGTTTTCACCTTGACTCAGAAAGTGTTTCTAAAATGAATGACTTAGGAAGAAGAAGATACACTCTTGGAATGTAAAGTCTATATGGGATGGATAAAATGAATGTTAAAAGTTTCATGTCCTTATACATATATTTGCAATATCTTGAAACGGATTAAGACACAAGATTCTTTTAGACAATTATTGGCATTGTCGTATGGCATCATTTTGAGCTAGCCTCAAAAGTACATAAATCATAGGCTTGAACTAGATGAAATGATTTATATTCTATTTTCTTGGGAAATGAATTCATCATTTACGCCATATTATGCATAGGACATGGTCTTTGATCATGTTGTAAGCATGTCATATGATATTAATTTAATACATGGTTAAGTCACCGGATGACTAAGAGAGCATTCTAAAGAGTACTTTGGAAGAAGTAAGAGAATGTATATGACACAATGAGTTTAGAAAGGACCTTCATGGAAAGAGATACACGAGATGTTAATTTCTAAACATATATAAATAATTAAGAATTATAATTGGATTTTTGACTTCATTATGGAATGAAGGGTAAGTTTTGTTGGAATGAGGTCCAAGCAAAACATAATGACACAATGTACTACAAAATAAGAATACACTACTTTAGATGTTGAATTCAAATATGATTGGATGATCGGGATCATTGAAAAACTATGTTGATTTCTGCCATTCAAGGATCACATAGAAATCTTTGTGACTTCGAGAGTATACTTAATCAAGATAAGAGACTCTATGACATGAAAGAACACCAATCATATTCTCCAATATATTTAATTATACTTAGAGTAAAGTTAAGTATGGAGATGATAGTATTCATATAATTCACACAAATTAAATTTTGTCAGATCCATTGATAAAGTCATTCTTTTGAGCTAAGTATGAATGGTCACACTTCAGCTATTAGACTTTATTATTCTAGAAATGGGATTTTGATTTGGATTTAATATTTGGATATTGGAACATTATAACAACAACTATTAGGTAATGTTATGATATATTGGGATATAGTCATCATATTAATACTTGTTGTGTTCTATATTAACATGTTTAATCCATGAATAATGTTATTATTCCAAAAGTTCATAGTTGGTTATAATTGTGGGAGCAATTATAAAGTAAGACTAATATGAATTGGATTGGGTGACTCTCACTAGATGAAATGTAACGACCCAATTTTTCAAGTCCAAAAATTTCTTTTTTAATTAACTGACTCATAAAAACATTCATAAGTAAATACTGTGAAACACATCATCTCATAAAACAAAGCATCATGTCTGAAAACCCAAGTCATAAAAATAATACATATCAGAGTACTATCCCAGAAAACTCCATGCGAAAATCATGTGTGTGTGTGTGATGCGATGCTACGCCGCCGACTCCTTCCCCTTAGACGAAGAGGTACTTGAAACCAAAACCGAAACCGTAAGCACAAAACTTAGTGAGTTCCCCCATCATACCACATACCATACAATATCCTCGGTATGTTTCAACCGGTAATCATCGTCGGTATCTTTCAACCGGTAATCATCATCGGTATCTTTCAACCGGTTATCATCATCGTTATCTTTCAACCGGTAATCATCATCGGTATCTTTCAACCGGTAATCATCATCGGTATCTTTCAACCGGTAACTGTCGTCGATATCTTTCAACCGGTAACTGGGGACTATTCCACCCCCTACCACTAGCATACAATCAACAAGATACAAACATACAGTCAGGCATATCCAGGTACTGACCTATCCTTCGGTCCTAAGGACCGCTATCAGGGAAACCAATCCCTATCATACACGTAACATATCATACAAATAAACTCATGACCAAAGCATGTAACCAGACCAAGATAATTATCACAAAGACAATCATCTTCTACATACTCCTCTTTGGTGGGCCGGCATTGTGGCCTTAGACCCACACCTACTGGAAGGTAACTCACCTCGTACGAGAAGCTGCTGATAATCTGTGCAGGAAACCTCCGTCCGCTGCTGCTCCGGAAATCCTCCGGCTACAACCCCCACAAAAAACTCAGTTAGAAACTGATATCTACTCTTAGGGTAAAATGACCATTTTACCCCCAACCAAGTCCAAGTCAAAGTCAACTTCCAGTTGACCCGACTCACCGAGTTGGGCCGTCAACTCGTCGAGTCCCTTCCCTTTACTCAACTTTATCCATGACTCGACTCGTCGAGTTTGGCGATGACTCGACGAGTTCGCCTTCCTTACGAACATCAATGAACCTTCATCCGACTCGCCGAGTCGGATGAACACTTGCCGAATTCACCTTCAACTGATGAACAAGTCCTGACCTTGACTCGCCGAGTTGTATGAACAACTCGTCGAGTTCATCTTCAAACATAAGGAGATTGCCTTGGACTCGCCGAGTCTGTTCTAGCACTCGTCGAGTCCCATGAACTCCAGGTCTAAAATTAAGTCCAATGCGTTGGGTCACTCTTTCTGTCCTGCTACAACCCTTCTAACACCCAACTGAGTCCTTTTGACCCTCAACAGATATGGGACTCAAAGCCTCAGACTCGTCGAGTCCCAAGAACGGACTCGCCGAGTCGATAACATCCACACCCTAAATCCTCGATTTCTGATGTACAACACTTGACCAAATGATAGATCCAATCCCCTAAGCTCGATCTGGCACGTAAAGTTACGAACTTTACGTGCATGCATGGGACTTTTGAGCCAAAATGGCTCTAAAATGGCTCTAGTGTTGCATGGGGCCTTCCTTGGGTGCAAAGGCAACCCAAATTTGCCTTGTAACCCCTTTAAGACCTGATTCCAAAGCCTCAACCCCCAACCATGTTTGCAATCATGGTTGGTTACCAAAAATGGCTTATAAAAGCCCTAAATCTCCTCAAAAAGGGATCTATCAAATGAAAGAGCAAGGTACAGACTTTATACCTCTCAAAGACTGCAAATGATGAACCAAACTCGAATCCTTCAGTTTCCTCTTGATCCTTCTATGATTTTCCTTCTTCCTTGTGAACAAAACCACCAAAACCACCACAAATGCCTTAAGATCTTCACACACTCGGCTAGGGTTTGCTATGGAGGGTTTCTGGGAGCATAAAGGGGCGATGGAGGCTGTATAAGGTTGTTTAAACAGGGTGAAAACCCTCAGATTAGGGTTTTTTCCAAACAGGGCCTACTCGTCGAGTCTGGGACTCGACTCGACGAGTCCATCACTTAAATCCCGCGTCTCATCCCGCTTCTACTCGGCGAGTTGGGCCTTCAACTCACCGAGTCCCAGGCCAAAAATGCAAAATCACTTAAATAAAATACATACCAGGAACCAGGTGCTACAAATCTCCCCCACTTATTTTAGACTTCGTCCTCGAAGTCTGCTGCTCGATCCTGGAATAGCTCTGGGTAATGCTCTATCATCTCATCCACCGGCTCCCAGGTCCATTCCGAGCCCTTTCGGTGCTGCCATTGCACCTTCACGAGCTCTACCCTCTTGTTCCTCAGATCCTTCGACTTCCGGTCGCGAATCGCTACAGGCCGCTCAATGTAATTCAGGCTGTCATTGACCTGAATATCCTCCAATGGTACCACTGCCGAGTCGTCCACCAAACATTTCCGTAGCTGGGAGACATGAAAAGTGCTATGAATCTGACTGAGTTCGGCTGGCAGATCCAACCTATATGCCACCTTGCCCACCCATGCTATAACCCTGAAGGGTCCAATATACCTGGGGCCCAACTTGCCCCGTTTCCTGAATCGAATGACACACTTCCATGGCGACACATTCAGGAGAACCATATCCCCGACCTGAAACTCCAGGTCCGATCGGCGCTTGTCGGCATAACTTTTCTGCCGACTCTGAGCAGTCTAAAGTCTGCTCCGAACCTGATGAATCCTCTCTGTCGTCTTGAGCACCACTTTGGTGCTCCCCATGACCCTCTGGCCAACCTCACCCTAACATATCGGGGTTCTGCACTTCCTCCCGTATAACATCTCGAAGGGAGGACAGTCAACACTCGCATGATAGCTATTATTATACGAGAACTCCGCCAACGGAAGGTAGGTATCCCAGCTACCTCCGAAGTCTAAAACACATGCCCGCAGCATATCCTCTAATGTCTGGATGGTCCGCTCGCTCTGACCATCCGTCTGAGGGTGAAAGGCGGTGCTAAAATGCAGACGAGTACCCAGTTCGTCATGAAACTTCTTCCAAAACCTGGAAGTGAACCGCACATCCCTGTCTGAAATCACCAATACCGGCACCCCGTGTCGCGCCACTACCTCCCTGATATAAATATCGGCCAACCTTTCGGCCAAAAAACATTCCTGAATCGGGATAAAATGGGCGCTCTTGGTCAATCGATCGACGATGACCCAAATCAAATCCACTCCCCGCGCGGTCCTGGGAAGCTTTGTGATAAAATCCATCGTAATGTCTTCCCATTTCCACAGTGGGATATCCAACGGCTGCATCTTGCCGTGTGGCCTCTGGTGCTCGGCCTTGACCTTCCTGCAGGTCAAGCACCGCTCCACATACCATGCTACGTCCCGCTTCATGTAGGGCCACCAATAATCAGGACGAAGATCTCTATACATCTTCGTCGCTCCGGGATGGATAGAAAATCTGGATTTGTGTGCCTCCTCCATCAGGATCTTTCGCACGCCTCCATGATAAGGGACCCACACCCTATGGTGAAGAGTGAATAACCCTCGGCTATCATAGTCGAAGGAGGAAACCTGCCCCACAATCCGCTCGCTCTTCCGATGTTCCTCCTTCATGGCCTCCTGCTGGGCCTCCCGAATCTGCTCCAACAGCAGAGTCACCACTGTCATCCTCAGACAGATATCCCTGATCGGCGCTGCCTTGCGGCTAAGCGCGTCGGCCACCACATTGGCCTTCCCCGGGTTGTAAAGGATCTCGCAATCGTAATCCTTCACCACGTCCAACCACCGACGCTGCCTCATGTTTAGATTCGGCTGATCCATGAGGTACCTCAAACTCTTATGGTCCGTGTAGATGGTAAAACGAACACCATAGAGGTAATGACGCCAAATCTTGAGGGCGAACACCACAGCCCCCAGCTCCAAATCATGCGTCGGGTAGTTCGCCTCGTGAGGCTTCAGCTGCCTCGAAGCGTAAGCAATGACATGCCCTCTCTGCATCAATATTGTGCCCAAACCTGAGATGGACGCATCACAGTATACAACAAAATCCTCCATGCCCTCTGGCAGGGCTAAGATTGGCGCCTCGCACAATCTCTGTCTTAGTGTCTCGAATGCGGCCTGCTACTCAGGCCCCCAGCGAAAGACCACGGCTTTCCTCGTCAGCCTGGTCAGGGGCACGGCTATCTTGGAGAAGTCCTGAATGAATCTTCGATAGTAGCCTGCCAATCCCAGAAAGCTCCGAATCTCAGATGGAGACCTCGGAACCTCCCAGCTCATCACGGCCTCCACTTTGGCCGGATCTACCGAAATCCCGTTCTGGTTGACAAGGTGCCCAAGAAACTGCACCTCGCGCAACCAGAACTCACACTTGGAGAACTTAGCATACAAGCTCTCCCTCCTCAAAGTCTCCAAAACCTCTCGCAGATACTCCTCATGCTGCTCTCGCGTCTTGGAGTAAACCAAGATGTCATCAATAAACACTATCACAGACCGGTCTAACATCGGTCTACACATGCGGTTCATGAGGTCCATGAATGCGGCAGGAGCATTGGTGAGCCCGAAAGGCATCACCACAAACTCATAGTGGCCATAGCGCGTCCGGAACGCAGTCTTCTGTACATCCTCCTCTCTGACCCTCATCTGATGATACCCTGATCGCAAATCAATCTTGGAGAACCAAGATGCTCCCTGTAGCTGGTCAAAGAGGTCATCAATCCTCGGGAGTGGGTAACGGTTCTTCACCGTTACCTTATTCAGCTCCCGATAATCTATACACATCCGATGCGACCCGTCCTTCTTCTTCATAAACAGAATCGGGGCTCCCCACGGAGAACTACTCGGTCTAATGAATCCCTTGTCTAACAGCTCCTGCAGCTGTGTAGACAACTCCTGCATCTCAGGAGGAGCCAACCGATACGGTGCCTTGGCTATCGGAGCCGCACTAGGGACTAGGTCGATCCTGAACTCCACCTGTCGCTCCGGAGGTATTCCAGGCAACTCCTCGAGGAATACGTCCGCAAACTCTCGTACCACGGGCACATCGCCCACCGTCGCCCTACCTGCCTTCCGGGTATCCATAACATAGGCGACATAACCTGTGCAACCCTACTGGAGGTAGCGCCTAGCCCTCGCTGCCGAACATAAAGCTAGTCCTCGTTGTGGCCTTTCGCCCTGAACCACCAGCTCTCCCCCACTAGGGGTCCTAATCGGTACTGACTGCTGCGCGCAGTCAATCACTGCCCCATTGGGGCTCAGCCAATCCATACCAATAATAACCTTGTTCCCCCGCAAAGGTATGGGAACCAAGTCCACCAGGTAACGTTCCTCGAACAGCCTCAAAACACAATCCCGGTAGACCTCTGACGCCCGTACCGACCGCTCGTCCGCAATCTCGACCTCTAGAGGGCAATCCAACATGCCCGAAGACTCTGGGAACTTCTTGCTAAGCGCAAGAGAGACAAATGATCGGGTGGCACCCGAATCAAACAACACCTGAACTGGGATACCGTTCACATGGAACGATCCTAAGCAAGGCACATAATATATCAAAATCACAGCGACATAACATAAAAGCATGAAAATAAGAAATCATACCCGTCACCACATCGGGTGCAGCGCGTGCCTCCTCGGCTGTCAACTGAAATGCTCGGCTCCGAACCACTGGAGCCTCCATCTTGGCCTTCCGGTCATCCACAACTCGTGCTGTCGCTGGAGTCGGCGCCGCTGCTGCTGTCAATCTGGGGCAATTGGCCTTGTTATGGCCCTTCTGATTGCAATGAAAGCAAATCAGGTCTGATATCTGAATCGCAGGAGCAGGGGCAGTGCAATCTCTGCCAAAATGCCCAACCTTGCCACACTTATAGCAGCCTGAACCCGGCCCAGTGCGACAAGCTCCCTCGTGTGACCGACCGCATTTCCCACAGCGGTCCCGCCCTGACTGGCCTTTCGGCCTACCATCGTATCCCTTGGGCTTCTTCCCCGAAGCCCCCGTCGTCAGCCCCTCCGCTACCTTACTCTTCCGGATGTGCTCCAGATCAATTTCCCTCTCCCTAGCCCTGGCAATCATGGAATCCAGGGTAGGGCAAGCTGAGAAACTGACATGCTCCCGGATGTCAGCTCGTAACACATCATGGTAGCGGGTCCTCCTCATGTCCTCATCACCCGCATACTGGGGCACCAGCAATGCCCTCTCCCGGAACTTGGCGGTGATCTCCGCCACAGTCTCCGTAGTCTGTGTCATGTCCAAGAACTCCCTGGCCAGCTGCTGAAGCTCCACAGCTGGCGCAAACTCCGCCCTGAACCGAGGCTCCCAGAGAGTCACCAATCGACTCCCACCAATCTCTGGCCCTGTCTCTCAAGCATCCTGAAGCATACCTCGCCTTCGACCCCTCGGGGCAGAAGCTAGTCAACTGTGTAGACTTAATGTCTGCAATCCATCGTCTGGCAGCAATGGGGTCCTTCGCCCCATGGAAATCTGGCGCACGGCTCCCTCGGAAGTCCTTGAAGGACAGTGTGCGCGATCCTGACTGGCTGGCCGCCATGTCACTCCTGAACGCCCTGAGGCGATCCTCCATCAGCTCAATGATCCCTTCCTTGATCGACCCGAAGATAACCGGCATCGCATCAAGGATACCCCTCGTGATCTCGGACGCGATGAACTCACGTAACCCATCATCCACATGCTCGGATCCTGCGCCCGAGCCCGATCCTGACCCAGATCCTGAACCTCCTGCTCCATGTCGCGTGACCACCATTCTGAAAATAAACATACGAATGTCAGAGTCACATATACTTTTCGGAGGTCTCGCACACTTTCCAAGTTTCCAGGTTCCATCTAGGCCCTCCTTGATTCGAGTACAGATCCTCTGCTTTCAGTAGTACGGGCCCATACTACCTTCCACATCTACCCGTACTTTCCTCAAGGATTGCTTCGACTTCACCAAGTCCCTTACACCGATACCCTTTCCACTGACCTCATCCTAGGCTTCCCTAGGGCACTCTCCGACCTACCCTCCGCCATCAGCTGCACTAGGAGTCCCCACCACTTCCCCCTAACTAACTTGCGGATACTGTTACATATTCGTTCCTTAGCTAGTTGAAAATGGCCAGAACCCCATAGCACAAAGCAAGCAGCATTCGTGCATTGGGTAACCAAATCAGGCATAACCTACACAGGCCATCCTACTGCTGACTAAACAGTCCTAGCATACAGCTCATACAACAGGCATATAAGGCATCCTCCTAGATCCTTAGCCATAACTAGCATGCAATTCTCAGAATCATATATCAGGCACACAAGGCATCCTCCTAGATCCTTAGTCCTATTCTAGCATGCAGTTCTCAGAATAATAACCATATAGCATAACTTATCAAGTATGGGTATCTTGGGGAAAACTTACTTGAGCCCGGCCGGTCGCATGCATCACACACTTCGTCTTTCTTAAAATCCTTCCATTTTAGATTTTAGAAAACCATTTTTCCTTGTAAAAACCTTTTATCCCCTCAGTTTGAGTCCAGACACCCCTGAGGGTGTGTCCGAATCCCTCAAACCAGGGCTCTGATACCAACTTGTAACGACCCAATTTTTCAAGTCCAAAAATTTCTTTTTTAATTAACTGACTCATAAAAACATTCATAAGTAAATACTGTGAAACACATCGTCTCATAAAACAAAGCATCATGTCTGAAAACCCAAGTCATAAAATAATACATATCAGAGTACAATCCCAGAAAACTCCATGCAGAAATCATGTGTGTGTGATGCGATGCTACGCCGCCGGCTCCTTCCCCTTAGACGAAGAGGTACCTGAAACCAAAACCGAAACCGTAATCACAAAGCTTAGTGAGTTCCCCCATCATAGCACATACCATACAATATCCTCAGTATGTTTCAACCGGTAATCATCGTCGGTATCTTTCAACCGGTAATCATCATCGGTATCTTTCAACCGGTAATCATCATCGGTATCTTTCAACCGGTAATCATCATCGGTATCTTTCAACCGGTAACTGTCGTCGGTATCTTTCAACCGGTAACTGGGGACTATTCCACCCCCTACCACTAGCATACAATCAACAAGATACAAACATACAGTCAGGCATATCCGGGTACTGACCTACCCTTCGGTCCTAAGGACCGCTATCAGGGAAACCAATCCCTATCATACACGTAACATATCATACAAATAAACTCATGACCAAAGCATGTAACCAGACCAAGATAATTATCACAAAGACAATCATCTTCTAAATACTCCTCTTTGGTGGGCCGGCATTGTAGCCTTAGACCCACCCCTACTGGAAGGTAACTCACCTTGTACGACAAGCTGCTGATAATCAGTGCGGGAAACCTCCGTCCGCTGCTGCTCCGGAAATCCTCCGGCTACAACCCCCACAAAACACTCAGTCAGAAACTGATATCTACTCTTAGGGTAAAATGATCATTTTACACCCAACCAAGTCCAAGTCAAAGTCAACTTCCAGTTGACCCGACTCGCCGAGTTGAGCCGTCAACTCGTCGAGTCCCTTCCCTTTACTCGACCTTATCCACGACTCGACTCGTCGAGTTTGGCGATGACTCGACGAGTTCCCCTTCCTTACGAACATCAATGAACCTTCATCCGACTTGCCGAGTCGGATGAACACTCGCCGAGTTCACCTTCAACTGATGAACAAGTCCTGACCTTGACTCGCCGAGTTGTATGAACAACTCGTCGAGTTCATCTTCAAACATAAGGAGATTGCCTTGGACTCGCCGAGTCTGTTCTAGCACTCGTCGATTCCCATGAACTCCAGGTCTAAAATTAAGTCCAATGCGTTGGGTCACTCTTTCTGTCCTGCTACAACCCTTCTAACACCCAACTGAGTCCTTTTGACCCTCAACAGATATGGGACTCAAAGCCTCAGACTCGTCGAGTCCCAAGAACGGACTCGTCGAGTCGATAACATCCACACCCTAAATCCTCGATTTCTGATGTACAACACTTGACCAAATGATAGATCCAATCCCCTAAGCTAGATCTAGCACGTAAAGTTACGAACTTTACGTGCATGCATGGGACTTTTGAGCCAAAAAGGTTCTAAAATGGCTCTAGTGTTGCATGGGGCCTTCCTTGGGTGCAAAAGCAACCCAAATCTGCCTTGTGACCCCTTTAAAGACCTGATTCCAAAGCCTCAACCTCCAACCATGTTTGCAATCATGGTTGGTTACCAAAAATGGCTTATAAAAGCCCTAAATCTCCTCAAAAAGGGATCTATCAAATGAAAGAGCAAGGTACAGACTTTATACCTCTCAAAGACTGCAAATGATGAACCAAACTCGAATCCTTCAGTTTCGTCTTGATCCTTCTATGCTCTTCCTTCTTCCTTGTGAACAAAACCACCAAAACCACCACAAATGCCTTAAGATCTTCACACACTCGGCTAGGGTTTGCTATGGAGGGTTTCTGGGAGCATAAACGGGCGATGGAGGCTGTATAAGGTTGTTTAAATAGGGTGCAAACCCTCAGATTAGGGTTTTGTCCAAACAGGGCCTACTCGTCGAGTCCGGGACTCAACTCGACGAGTCCATCACTTAAATCCCGCATCTCATCCCGCTTCTACTCGGCGAGTTGGGCCTTCAACTCGCTGAGTCCCAGGCCAAAAATGCAAAATCACTTAAATAAAATACATACCAGGAACCAGGTGCTACATGAAAGTAGGAAAGCGGTTGTAACCAAGTGTCATAGGTACTTGTCAGAGAACTAGTATTCAACTGACCCGCATAGCGATTATCTCATGGATCTCCGTCCATACAACAACTCATAAGGTGGAGCACCAATACTGGAATGAAATTTGTTGTTGTAGGAGAACTCTTCAAGGGGTAGGTAGGAGTCCCAGCTCCCACCGAAGTGCATGCCCATAAGATATCCTCAAGGGTCTTAATGGTCTGCTCGCTCTGTTCCTCTGTCTGCGGATGGTATGCGGTGCTAAAATGCAGTCTCATGCCCAGTTCCTCATGGAACTTCTGCCAGAAACGGGAGGTGAATCGAACATCATGTTCCGAGACAATAGAGACCGGAACCCCATGGCGAGCAACGATCTCGCGGATATATACATCGGCCAACTTTTTGGCCGATGAACTCTCCTAAATGGCTAGTAAATGGGCGCTCTTGGTCAATCGATCCACGATGACCCATATAGCATCATATCCCTTCTTCGTCCTCGGCAACTTTGTGATAAAGTCCATCGTGATCTGCTCCCATTTCGACATAGGAACCTCCAGAGGCTGCAGCTTTCCATGTGGCCTCTGGTGCTCGGCCTTGACCATCCTGCAGGTCAAGCACCTCTCAACGTACCAAGCGATCTCCATCTTCATGCACGCCCACCACTAACTCAAACTCAGATCCTGATACATTTTGGTGGCCCCCGGTTGAATAGAGAAGCGAGACTTATGAGCCTCCTCCAGTACAATATGTCTGACCCCACCAGACATCGGAACCCATACCCGACCACAACGGGTCAATAATCCCCGTCTATCCTGCACAAATCGGGTGATCTCGCCCCTAATCCTCTCCAGCTTCCAGTTCTCCTCTCATACACCCTCGGTATGAGCTTCCCTAATCAAGCTTACAAGTGGAGAATCTACAGATATCCTCATATATGACGCTGGAACAGTAGATCTAGCCGACTTGCAGCTCAGGGCGTCCGCCACAACGTTCACTTTACCCGGATGGTAAAGGATCTCGCAGTCATAATCCTTAACCACGTCCAGCCACCTGCGCTGCCTCATGTTCAGGTTCGGCTTATCCATGATATGTCTCAAACTCTTGTGGTCTGTGTATATGGTACATCGGACCCTATAAAGATAATGTCTCAAAATATTGAGAGCGAATACCACCGCTCCCAACTCCAAATCGTGTGTGAGATATCTCGTCTCATGCGGCTTCATCTACCACGATGCATAGGCTATCACACGTCCTCTCTGAATGAGGACGGCTCCCAATCCGGTGATCGATGCATCACAGAACACCATGAAATCTTCAACTCCCTCAGGGAGTTTCAAAACTGGCAACTCCCAGAGCCACTGTCGCAGAGTCTCAAATCCAGTCTGCTGTTCAGGGCCCCACCGGAAATCCATCCCATTCCTCTTCAGACGAGTGAGGGGTACCGCAATCTTGGAGAAATCCTGTATGAATCTCCGGTAGTACCCTGCCAATCCTATAAAGCTCCTGATATCCGAGGGAGATTGCGGAACCTCCCACTGCATAACCGTCTCGATCTTGGCCGGATCGACCAAAATCACCTCCTGGTTAACGAGATGTCAAAGGAACTGAACCTCTCACAACCAAAACTCGCATTTTGAGAACTTGGCATACGGTCGTTCTCGCCTCAAGACTCCCAGAAGCTCACGGAGATGCTCCTCATGCTACTCTCTGGTCATGGAATACACCAAGATGTCGTCTATAAACACAATGACTGAGCGATCGATCATCAGTCTGTATACCTGATTCATCGGGTCCATAAATACAGCTGGCGCATTGGTGAGCCCAAACGGCATCGCCATGAACTCGTAATGTCCATAATGAGTCCACAGCGCGGTCTTCTCCACGTCCTCATCCCTCACCCTGACCTGATGGTATCAGGACCTCACGTCTATCTTGGAGAACCAAGATGCTCCCTGTAGCTGATCAAATAGATCATCAATCCGTGGAAGTGGATAACGGTTCTTCATCGTTAATTTGTTCAACTCCCGGTAATCGATGCACATCCGGTGTGAACCATCCTTCTTCTTGACGAAGAGGATCGGCGCTGAGATGACAACTCCTACATCTCTGGTGGTGCCAATCGGTACGGCACATTGGCAATAGGGGCCGCAGCTGGCACAAGGTTGATCCTGAACTCGACCTGCCTCTCTTGAGGCACTTTGGGTAACTCCTCCAGAAACACATCAACAAACTCTCTGACGACTGGAACCTCTGAAACCGAGACCTGATCCCTGACCCGCGTATCCATCACATACACCAAATAACCCGCACACCCGTGTTGAATATATTGTCGAGCCCTGGCGGATGAACAGAACCCTGAACCCAACCTGGTGCCCTCATCGTAGATAACCAGTTCTCTCCCACTTGGGTTTAGAACTACCACACGCTGACCCTCGCAGTCGATCATGGCACCGAAACGACTCAGTCAGTCCATACCCACTATCACACAAACGTCGCCCATGGGAATCAGAATCAAGTCAATCGGGAAGAATACCCCGAACATCTCCAGAACACAACCCTGATAGACTGAAGAAGCAGAAATCCCATGTTCGTTGGCGATGGATACTCGCAACAGACACTCTAGCTCTCCTAAAGGCAAACCGAACTCCGTACTAAAAAATCGCGAGACAAAAGACCGACTCGCCCCTGAGTCAAACAATACCAGAGCAGGTAAGGAGTTCACTAAGAACGTACCTAACATAGGTACAACACATATGAGCATAGAATAAATATAATCAACAGGATAAGGACTAGAAATATACCAGCCACCACATATGGTGTTGCCCTGGCCTCCTTGGTTGTGAGCTGGAAGGCGTGTCTCTAAGCCCTCGAGGACTCTGCTCTACCCAGACTCCCATCAGTAATCCTCATTGTAGTCGGCGCTGGAGCCTGCACCGGCCTGGCAGCGAGCAATGGATAGTTGGTCTTCACGTGACCAACCTGATTACAGTGGTAGCAAACCCTCATATCCTGAAATGGGGCTAACTGGTGGCAATCTCTCGCAAAGTGCCCCTCCTTTCCGCACTTGCAGCACACACACTACTGGATCGACAAACTCCATAATGACCCTTCCCACACTTCCCACAAGTGCGGCCACGCTGGCCTCCAGACCTAGAATCGGCGGTCTTGGACCGCTTCAGTGCAGGCTGTGAATGTGCTGGGGCCTGCCTCTGCTCTCTCAACTGCAGCTAAATTTCAAGCTCACGCCGCCTAGCGGCCTCCTGTAACTCTAGTAGTGTATCACAACGTTTGGTAGCAACAAAATATCTGATGTCGGTCTTGAGCATGCTCAAATAACGTGTCATCTGAGCCTGCGCAGAAGCAAACTCTAGGCAAAGCATTACCCTCTCAGGAACCATACGGGTGATCTCCATCACCAACTCCAATCCCTGTCTCAAATCCAAAAATTTATGTGTCAGTCGCTCTCGCTCAACCCGCGGAATGTAGCGGGAGCGGAACATCTCCGTGAACTGATCCAAAGTAACCGCAAATCTCTGCTCATCAGAATATGACCCCGTCATCAATCTCCACCAGTCCTTTGCTCCGGACCTCAGCAGGTTCAGAGCATGCCTGACCTTCTGGTCAGTAGGACATGAGCGTGTGAAAAAGCATCCCTCAATGTCAGATAGCCACCTCATAGCTATGACCGGGTCCTAAATCCCATCGAAAGTTGGGGGCTTCGTGTTATCGAAGTACCGGTACTGGAAAGCCTAACATGTCCCCGTACCTGCAGCTGCTACGACTGTGGAAACTGTAGCGACAGCCGTCTCAGCAATGGTTGCATAACGCTCATCAAATTACTCGACCATAGTGTTCTTAATAGACCCAAACATCTCCGAAAACTGAGCCCGGAAAAGTGTAGCAACCTCATCATGTAGGATCTCCCTAATCCTGGTATCCAACTCATCTGATCACATCTGAGAAATGGTCCCGGGCACTGCTGGTCCGCCCTGACTGCCAACTCCTAATCCCGACCCGGATCTGGTCACAATTTGCCTCGTAGTCACCATACTGAAAATATACCAGGAAGATATCAAATATTCCATATAATCACTAGGAACCAACTCCCAACAAAGCCCTAGGGGTTGTGACTTCCTTGCTACGCGTATGGATCATGTGCTTTCAGTAGTACGGGCCCATACTACCTTCCACACCAACCTATATTTATCTCAAGTATCATCACAATGCCGTAACAATATACATAAGCATAGGCGAGCGCTCAATCCTCACTCCTAGAGGAAGGCTAAATATCTCATAACTGGCCAACTGACCCCGCACAACTTATCCATGAAACTTCCACCAACCCTGCAGCACTCGTGAATGCTAGCCATACATGACGTTGGACCCTATAGACATTCGCATATCCGATCCTACCCTAAGCCCTTCATCAAACAAGAACAGCAAATAAGGCCAAACCAAACATTCTCAGGCTATAAGATCTTAGTTATATACAACCGTGATGCATATACTAAGCAACTACAATAATGATGTCAATTTCATATAAGGAAAACCCTAGACTATCAGGCATAATATAATCAGGCAATTCTATCATGCAATTCGTGAAGATCCCTAGCCTATCACTAGCATGTTGTTCTAACATATCACAATATCAAATAACCATATGGTATTTTGGGGTCTACTTATTGGCTCCGGCTGATCGTACACTTTGCATCCTCCTTTATTATTTTGAAAACCATTTTGAAAAACTTTTCCTTAGTTTGAGACTGGATTCACACGAGTGTTCCTCCAATTTACTCAAACCAAAGCTCTGATACCAACTTGTAACAGCCATAAAATTCGTAAAAATTAAAACTTTTCAAACATCCAGAAACTATTATTTATTACAAAATGTTTTCAAAATAGTTTCATATAAGAGTATCCCATAAATCAAAGTCATAAAATGTGAGGAGATGCATTATCAAGCCTTCACCTTCCTGCGATCATCTGAAGTACCTGAAACAAAATCAACAATTGTAAGCCCAAAGCTTAGTGAGTCCCCCCCCCCCCAAAATACCAACGCCATATAAACCATGACAATCACATAACAAACAACATGCATATAGGGTCTACAGTATAACTGGGCCGCCCTCACCGGGCCTTCAGTCTATCTGGCCTACTCTCAGAACCTTCTGCATGTCTGATCCGCGCTACCGGTCCTTCAGCGTGTCTGGATCGTTCTCTGCGCCTTCGGCCTGACTGGTACGCCCCGACAGGCCTTCAGTTTATCCGGACGGCCCTGGTTCTGTTGGCCTACAGCACAAACCAAGACTGCCTCAACGCATCCGCAATCACACAATCAATACATAAATATCATACGCTAGCTAGCATGTACAGAAAGTCAAAGTCAACAGTCAAGGTCAACAGTCCATGTTGACCCAACTCGTCGAATGCAGCTAGTAACTCGTCGAGTTCCTTCAGAACTCAGAAAACCGGGAAAACCCCTAACTAACTCAATGAGTTATCTCATCAACTCGCCGAGTTTATTCAGAATCCAGAAAGCAGGAAAAACCCAGCTCAACTTGTCGAGTTGGATAAGAAACTCATCAAGTTCCTTCATCCTTTTCATATTTACTCCTTTTTAGTCGAATCCAAAGCCCCAAACTACAGATCTAGTCCCCTAGGGTTAAGATACCACGTAAAGTTGCTAACTTTACGTCCATGCATTGCATCAAAGGTGTTAAAACACCAAAACTAAGCTTAACAAGAGGTTTAGGGCATGGAGGATGGCCAAAGCTTGATAAAGCTTGAGTCTTTAGGCCTAAGGGGCCTGGAGGTGTCCATATCTGAAGTTACAACTTCAAATCATGCTCATCTTCCAAAAATGGATCCAAAATGGGCTAAAGGAGACTAAACTTCCATAGGAGAAGATCTAAGTAATGGAAAGCCAAGGTAAAGACTTTTTAACTCCAAATGGTTGCTACTACAGTGTAGATGTCGGATCTACAGCCTCCTCCTTCGGCTATGCACTAGTCTCTTCAAGCTTCTTTAAGAAATGCACCAACAAACACTCTTTAGGCTTGCACACTCTCAAAATGGAAGGTTAGCACAATTTTAGGGTTTCTCTGGACAATAATGTGGCAAGGGAGGCTGGTAAGGGGACTTAAGGTCCTTTAAATAGGGTGCAAACCCTAAAAATTAGGGTTTTCATGCACAACCTCAACTCGTCGAGTTCGGGTCCTCCAACTGGTCGAGTAGGTTCCATAAACCATGCGGCCTGATTAGTTTCTACACGACGAGTTGGGGCCTCCAACTTGTCGAGTAGGTCTTATGTGATGTACAAAATCCTTAAAATATCATACCATGGAGTCGAGATGTTACATTGTTAAACTTGAATAATAGTTATTCTCAAACACAAATTGTTCGCATTAGTGGTAGAAATCATCTATGACTTGAGAAATATGGAATCTCTCATTAATGAGATTTTATTGATGGGTTCTGGAAAATCCATCAAATACCAAGATGCTATGTCAGATCTTGAATCTGATAAATGACTTAGAGTCATGAACATGTGATGAAATCCATGTATGAGAATCAAGTGTGGGCTTAATTATAATTTATCCTTATAGCAAGGCTAGAAGGAGTAAATAATTCTTCTAGAAAGAATAAATTACATGGATAACCATCCACATATAAAGCAATACATGTAGTAAAGGATTTTCTCATACTCATGTCATTGACTATGATCCTCATCATACACATGACATTGACTATGATCAAACCTTTTTCGCAAGTAGCAATGATTAGATCAACAAGGATATTATTTACTATAAGTTCATATTCTTAATATGAGATATAGCTAATAGATTTCATGAAAGACCATTTTTCTTAATAGACATCTACTGGAGGATATCAATATAGATTAGCGTGGAGGTTTTCTTATTCCAAGTTATCCTAATAAATTGTGTAGAGCTTGAGATCCACTTGTGGATATAAAGCAAACCTCTAAATGTTATAATCATCATTTTATGTAAAACCACAATGTGTGTTTATATATTAAAATGAATAGAACATGTGTGTTTACTAATAACTAGTGGGAGCATATTGAAATTCCTAATCTTGTATGAATGATACATACTTTATCATTTGAAATCACATTTTAACTAACCAAGGTCGTTTTCACCTTGACTTGGAAAGTGTTTCTAAAATGAAAGACTTAGGAAGAAGAAGATATATTATTGGAATGTAAAATATGTAAGGGATAAATAAAATGAATGTTAAAAGTTTCATGTCCTTATACATATATTGGCAATATATTGAAAGGGATCAAGACACAAGATTCTTTTGGAGAATTTTGGCATTGTCATTTGGCATCATTTTGAGCTAGCCTCAAAAGTACATAGCTCATAGGCTTGAACGAGATGAAATGATTTATATTCTATTTGCTTGGAAAATGAATTCATCATTTACGCAATATTATGCATAGGACATGGTATTTGATCATGTTGTAAGCATGACATAGGATACTAATTGAATACATGGTTAAAAGTCACCGGATGACTAAGAGAGCATTCTAAAGAGTACTTTAGAAGAAGTAAGAGAATGTATATGAGACAACCAGTTTAGAAAGGACCTTCATGGAAAGAGCTACACGAGAGTAGGATTTATTATATAAATAATAAATCGGTACTCAGAATGATTTTATTAATATATTATTTGGAAATCATATTATTAATTAGTAATTAATTAGAAATTAATTTGATATTAATTTTGGGATTAAAGGAACTGATTAATAATGGAGGGGTTGTTTTGCAAATCATTGAAAGTTGCAAAGTTTGGCTGATGGACTCCTATGGAAGGACTGGACAAAATCTATAGGAGGCCCTATAGAATTAATCCAAGGCTTCTATTATGGAGGTCTATTGACTGCTTAAGGCCTAAGCAAAAAAATTAGGGTTTCCAACTGAAACCCTAGCAGCCATAACTATTTAAAGACCTTTTTGCTTGGATTTTCGGCCACACTTGTCTTTGGAAGAACCCTTGGCCGATTTCTAGCATCTCTCCTACTCATCCTTTGCATGGAGTGTTTGTGACTCCATTAGAGGTGCAACCCTTAGGGCACTAGGCTTTCAGAAGCCAAGATCAAGCAAGGATTGTTCTTGTTATTACAATATAACAAGTGAGGTAATCTTCTAACCCTAATATATATGTGAATTTCGAAATTGTATATGCTAGATCTAGGGTTATTGCTTTGGTATTCATATTTGTGACAACCCGAAAGATTTGGATCAAGCAAGGTCTAGATTGTAGCCATCATAATTCACATCATAACCTTGTTACAATAAAACCTTGAAAGCCAAAAGGGCATAAGTATATATATATTAGGTATATATACTTTGGAAATCATATTTAAAATAACCTCTTCAATGTAAACAAGTTATAACAATGAAAGACTAGGCAAATAGTTAGAATAGAAATCATGAAATTAAAACATTGTTTTATAGTATTTGGCCTAGGACCCCACCCATTGAATGTTTAGGAACTACTAGACCGAAATCACCCCCTTAGTGGGTGATTCAAAACCGAAATCACTATGAGGGAATGAAGTAAGACCGAAATCCCAAGCCTAGAAAGCACTAAGGCCGAAAACACTACCATAGGACACTACTAAGGCCAAAAACACCCAAGTTCCAAAGCACTGGGACCGAAATCATCTTAATGGGCCACACTTTGGTCGAAATCACCCTTAATGGGTCATGGTTTTGGCCGAAATCATCTCTAGAATCCCTTACAAATGAGATTTCGGTCTAGGGAAGGAATCAGATAAGAATAAGTTGACTTTGTGATAAGATATATCACCATTTTCCCATGCAAATTAATACCCATCATATATCCAAGCAATTACCCACCAGATTACCAAGCAAGTATCAACTCAATGTACTTATTTATCTTGAACACATCCACCTTAAATCATTCCACCATGTCATGTCTTCTTCCTAATTAACTCCAAATCCTCTCAAGAACAAGTCCAAGCTCCTCCAAGAAATTATTTTCTTCAAGCTTAATCTTAATATTTTGGTAAGTTTTTCTTGTGGATCTAGTGTTTTATTACACTTTCTTGTTAGTTTCATATGATTTACACATACCATTATGTGTGAAAACCCTTAGCATAACATTACTCTCAAGGAAGATCATCAACTCCATCCAAGTGTTTAGGCTAGGAAACTTCTCAACATCTCTTCAAATCAACCCACAAATCCACTCAAGGTGAGTTCATACCCCCCACATTTTCAAGCTTCTTTTTCAAGTTTTTAGGGGGTGGGGGGATACAAATAAAACTTTGTTTGTTATACAAATATGTACATGTTTTCATCTTTATGTTAAAGATAAGATAATATTTTCATAAGCTATGTTAAAAAATCATAAGAAATTTCTGACTTGTAAAACTACAGGATTTTTGAAGCTTTTACTAACATATAACTTTCATAACAAAGGGAGTACATTCTAGTTAGTTACTATTTTGTGGGTTACAACCCAAAGCTTAATGTTTTGACCTTACATTTTGAAGACAAGATAATTACTACATATTTATATAAATGGTTATATAAATATACTTAACAAACAAATAGGTTCAACTATAATAGGAATAATTTATGGAATATACAGACTATTTCACTAAGTTCGGGATACAATACGGAAACAAACCTTTAAACTATAATAGGTATAGTTTATGAGACATACATACAGTTTATTCATTACAGAAAAAAAATTTCATTATTCTACATGTAACCTTCAATATAGCTTTGTGAGACACACTTCAAGTACTTATCTAAGTACCAACAAAAGACCTGATAGTATAACCAGAGTCTTCTGGAGGGAGAGCGTGACACTTGTGTATAGATCTATACGGGACTGACAAACCCGCACCTAAAGTGTTACATATAGTTAGGCCGGCAGGCCTGAGGTGACAAATGTTGTATCGATTCCGACGCCTGAAGAACGTCGTATCAGGCCATCCTAGGTCATCAAGCATGGTTATAATAACTCACAATTTGGTATTAACAATACGATTAGTGTATGAATACATAAATAACTTCAGTTAGTTTTATTTAATAGTAAAACTACAATTAAATATTTTATAGTACAGATGGTGAATCCAGACACATACATTAAAAAGGATTACATACAAATAAAATTACAATATACTATTTTCTAGTATAGTGCAACTTACATTACTAGTAGGACCATTTTCGTTCACTCTATAATTTCTTATTGTATCCGTTAGGGTTATATAAAATGAAGAACTGATAGGCAGTCAAATGTGTGATTTCCACTTTACTTCTCGTTCCTTGTTTGGTTGTGGGCTTAGGGCGAAATCATTCAATCGATTATCTGTTCGATCTTAATTATATATAAATTGTATACACTAAGTGATCATAGAAGGAACCAGTAATGGTTACACTACTTACATGAATTTCATAGTTCACATCACAACTTTTAAGCATAAGAAAACTTGTACATTTTTGGTCTTAAGGCCTAAGACTACATTTCATTTACAAAGGAAAATATTGGATTTTCTGGAAACATAGATTATTATCTTACAAGGAAAAGATACAAAGGAAATACATACATTTATAGTTCATATTAAAGAAAATATTGAATTTTCTAGAAGTATACAAATCATTTTAAGCGAAAACATTACAAATCCTTCTCACACAAAAACGCTTATGAACTCACCAACTTAATTGTTAACACTTTTCAAAATCACTTGTATTCTCAGGAATCTAGTAGACAGGTATTCAATCCTTCTTGAGGGTCGGTGTCGTTATTTCATGTTTTCTACTTTTCAGTTATTTGTATTTAACTTTTGAACAAACAAAGTGTTGTAAACAATGTAAACTTGAATCTTCAATGTATAAATGTTTGTGTTGCTATGTTTCAATGATATTGAATTGTGATGATACTGAACATGAAGTCACTCCATCCGCCCCCAGACATTTTCGTCGTTCTGGTTTGGGGGTGTGACACTCTGACCAAGATTTATACTTTTAAATATAATAATATTGTATATAAGTGTAGATACATACATACATACATACTAGAACAATGTCATAATAAGAACAAAACAAAAGTATTAAGATAAGTTGGACACTACGATTAAACCTTGGTGTATGTAATCAGGTCTGGGATGACTATATCTGAGAGGTGACTGGCGTATGCCCGGGAATAGTTGTGGTGAGCAACAAGTCTAAAACTTACCAACTCTATATACCAAGAAACTCTAGAACCGAACATAAAGCTTAAAATACTATAGGAGTATTTTATGATACTATAAATAAATCATGTGAAAACTAAATACCCTTACTGGCAGGTCTATGATTACTTAGTGTATACGTTAAGGTTATATATAATTAAGATTTTATAGACTTAGAATTTGTGATTTCGCTCTACTTCCTGTTCCTTGTTTGGTTCTGGTCTTAGAGTAGAATCACTTATTTGAAGGTCTATTCGATCTTGGTTATATACAACTTGTATACACTACGTGATTATTGGAGGACCCAGTAAGGATCACACCATAAAAAAATTCATTAGAAATGTTTCTATTAATCTTATAGATTATTTATATACCACTATTCTCGCACAAACGACATATCTAGATATCACCACCCCACTACACTATATACTCCAGACCCTAGCAACCACAAATCAAGCGCCATCACTGATTGTACCATGAGAGGCCCGCTTAGAAATTCGGGTTCAGGCTCTCCATCACGAAGTAATGGAGATCAGTGGCAAAGCCCGGAACATGACGATGCAAATCCACTACACCCACGAAGAACAAAGACCACTATATGGATGTCATGCCTACAAGTAGACTAGGAAAACAATACGAACCACCTACACTCTTTAGAGGAAAGGATAGTCATCATGAGACAACAAATCCTTGCAGCTAAAACTACGACAATCATAGCCGAACAGAGAGCAGAGGAGACCACTCGCAGGACATGCAAGATGACAGGACACCTTACACGTCACTTTAATAACTAATAAACTAATATGACCTAGTGGATTAGTGACTACATTACTCACACTATGTGTTGGGATTATCGCACCTTACGTCACAGCTAATAATAGGAAAATCAAATCATATAATTTCATTGAGGCAATACAATCAGAATTCATAAGTTTATTATTACATAAACTCCTATTATGAATTGGTTACAAAATACTTTTAAATCGGAACATGATGCGTGTAGAAACTAATATAGTTAGTTCAATAACACCTGACTTATAGCCACTACTGAAGACTTACCACCTTTCCATCTTTAAATTCTATGACAGAAAGATGCCGCCATGTAAATCAAACAGGCGTTTCAACAACACACCACCAACTCCACCACCGCCGTCACCTCCACAGTATGACCCTACTGTTTTCCAAGCAGCAGTAACATCTGTCGTGGCAGCCACCATAACGCAAATCAACGCAAGTAGTGCTAGTGGGGCAGGTAGTGGTGCCAAAAATTCTAACCACGGGGAAAGTCACGGACACCCAAGGGAGTGTTCCTATAAAGACTTCGTGAATGCCAAACCCAAAAACTTTGATGGCACCGGAGGTGTCATTGCTCTAACACGCTGGGTCGAGAGGATGGAATCAGTGTTAGAAATCTGTCTGTGTCCCAAGGCAAGCAAAGTGAAATTTTCAACCTACACTTTCATGGATAAAGCCCTCTCCTGGTGGAACGGTTATGTCAAATCATTGATTATCCCAGTCGCCAATGACATGAGCTGGGAAGATTTAAAGGTCCTAATGCTAGCAGAATACTGCTCGAGGGGCGAGGTGCAATAGCTAGAGCAAGAACTTTGGGACCTGACGATGAAGGACTCCGACATCTCAGCTTACAATGCCAAATTTAGTGACCTGGCTATTCTATGCCCTGGGATGGTCACACCGGAAAGTAAGAAAGTGGAAAGGTACTGATAAGACTAAAATCCTTATAGATCGAATAAATTCTGAACAAGTATAATATGAACACAAAGTAAAGTAAGAACACAGGATGAATCAACAAAGTGCCGAATGATTAAAAGACACAACCTCAGAAGAACTCTAACAAAGAATTGCTACTGTAGAGGTGTGCTAGGGTTACAATCAAAGTGATCAGATCAATACTAACTATGGTGCATGAATGCACTATATATACTCTAACCCTAATAATAAATAACGGTTGTACAAGCCCAAACCGTGTACATATTGAACTGAACTAAACAACCCAATGACACATTCTATTCTACCCAACAATCTCCCCCTTTGGGTCAATTGATGCGAGAGATGCTTTACTGTTGTGCCTGCTGAGTGTTCTTAACTGTTTTGAAAAGCTTGGGAATCGCAGCAAGCAAAGTTCTGCGAAACAAGATGTACCATCGAATCATATCATTAAACTTCCTCTTTGCAGCATCATCATTCAAGGTGCACTTGTTAACAACCTCCAAGATATGTTCCAAGCAGACTGTGGAGAACAGGTGTTTTTCAGGTAAAGCGAAAAGGCATTTTTGAAAAACTCCGGGAACATCAAATCCACGTTGAAACAATACAGTTAGGTGAACTGTATCGATCTTTCCCATGCTCATTTTGCTCATGTAGCAAGCTTTCCCAATCGGATTCATGGTAGGCTTTCGCTTCAGAACTTTAGCAATCTCAACATCAAGCTTCGCCACTTCGTATACATACGAAACCAACATGCGCTTCAGATGAGCCAGAATGGGTTCGTATTTCTATTCTTCGATCAAAAGATGATTCAGCAACAAGATCCAATCATCTGGATTAAGGTTGGGCAGATCTGCAAGCGTGAACTCATGCAACATGTTTTCCAATTCTCGTGTTACCTTGAACATTGCATTCATGAAGCTTCCAGTAGCGATTGGCCCTGTAACCTTGACAGTAGATATTTTTCTGAATACTCCAAGTCAGGTACTGAGGTTTGCCAAAAGTGAGATAAAAGTCAATCAAGGCTTTATCTACTTTCGCATCAGGAGAGGGGATATCTAAAATGGATTCAACGTAGTGAAAAATGAAGGCTCTTTTCATTATTGGCATATCATATTGATTATCCCTCATGTTAGTCAGATTAAATGAAACCACCGGCTCCAACCGATGAATACTGGGAAATTCAACAACTTCGTACGTTAGTTTCTCCAATGTCCATACTGGAAAGAGCGTTTTTCTAGTTTCCAAGAGGTCGTGAGCTTCTTTCTCTTTTCGTTCTTTTTCCTCAATTTCTCTCGCAATGTGAGCACTTTCATTAAGCTCATGTTCACTTGACTTTCGTTTCAGTTGCTCCTCTTCACTTTCTTCTTCTTCAACACCCATTGGAGCTTTTCCTTTTGAACCCGAAGCTACATTAACCTTTGGTTCGTCTGTCTTTGGTTTCTCCCCTGCCTTAGCGATTTTCTCTTCTCCCCCTTGTTTCGGAGGGACAGGGGCCTCAGGAACACCTTCAAGCCTGTTCGGAAGAGCGAAGGCAGGACGAAGCTTTTCAGCTAAGTGTCTGCGAATGGTGATGGTTAAAATTGAATCATGCGCTTCAATAAGGTTAGACAGCAAGGAATTGACGTCACTGATGCATGATTTCACAACCACTCGGTCAGACTTGAGTTTATCGATTTCGGACTGCGCATGGTGGAGCTTGATTGTTTAAGCACGGAGTTGAGTAGTGCGAAGAGCGAGCTCATTCATGATTTTGCTTTCAACAGCCAAATCATCTTGAAATTTGTTGAGCGACATTGAAATCGAGGAGTGAAAAGTAGTATTATCGTCAGAGATACTGGAGCGAAGCTTTTCCAATTTCTCGAGTTTAGAATTCAGTGAAGTGTTGAGCTTTGAAATGGCCTCATTCTCCTTGACAATATTACCTTCAGCAGTACTATTGAGATCTATTATGAAGACCTTCGTTTCTGAGTTTAGTTTATCGACTTTTTCAGTCGCTTTTTGGTTTAAGAGGGTGGAATTTTCAACTGCTTTGTTCGATTTATCAAGGTTCGATGCATGCTCCTTGACCAAAGAGTCGAACAAACTCTTAACTATGGCTTCAGATTAAGCATTACTTGAAGAAGTAGTGGCAGACGCGAGAAGATAATCAAGCTTAGTGTTCAGCTCTTTGGGATGACTCTGAGTGAGAGGAGCATCATCATCACTGTCTTCCTGAATGGAGAAAGGACTATAATGGAACGTATCAAAGTCCAGTCCATCAGCACCAAGATGGTCTTCAGAAGAATGTTCAGGCTGAGGGGAAACAGGAGGTGTGGTAGTAGAAGTGACAAAACCTGAAGTCTTTGCTCCCGCATCAGATGCGTTGACATTAACGAGAGGTTCGCATGTGGTTGTGGTTGTTGTGGTTTCAGTGTAGATGGGTTGTGGTTGAGATGAAATTGGGGTTGATTTTGTCGTGACAAGTGGTGGACAAGGTTCGATTGTAATTGGAATAGTAGTGTGAGTAGGAAAAGGAGGTGGAGTTTGAACAGAATCATTTAAAGGTACCTCTTGTTGTGGAGAAGGTGGAGGCGAATCACCACGAAGTGAACCCTCAGATTGAGAACCTTCGCTTTCGCATGATTCTTCTTCAGCTGTATCAGAAGGAATGTACTCAGTATCGCTTGTTGAAGGTGAGCAGGGCTTTAGTGTCATCTTTCTGAGCTTTCGCCTCTTTGGAGCCGAAGGAGCTGGATCTTGAGTCTTTTGCTTCTTAGGGGTTGGAGCTTGAGAACATGGACCTTCTTGAACCCCTTTCTTCTTATCTCCCTTCTTGCCTCCCTTTTTGGGTTTATCAGCCTCGTCTAAGGAGCGTTGCATCTCAGAAGTAAGCTCCCTAGGACCCCAAACAGGTTGCTTCTTGTACTCAGTAATAATTTTACTAGCCCCAGAAACACATCTACACATAGTCTCCGGAATAGACCCCACAAAAAAACTTCAAATTATCAGCGATGATAATCTTCGTAGTGTGGAAGGTGGCAATCGATGACAATAATGAGTATGCCATCACCGGAACGTTGAACTTATCCATTTCCTGCTGCACCACAATCGTCCAGAAACGAGCGCAAGAGATCTCGCTGTGTCAAGGCAAAGAATTCATACTCTGCACCAATTGAGCCCAAAGAATAGACCCATAATCAAGGTTAATCCCATGGTAGAGGCCATAGAGGATTGTCATGAATGATTTGCTAGCATAGTCGGATTCAGTTACTCTCTCAGAGAAATCCTTGAAGAGAAGAGTAAATAGATCATTCCATTGAGGTGGAAGACATGACTTCTTGAACTTGGTGATAGTGGTGAGAAGATCAGTATACCCCATTTGGTAGAACATGTCAAAGATCTGGGCAGTAGAAATAGACTCCGAATTCACGATTGAATCGACATAGGTTAGCCCTAGAAGAGAGCAAAACCTAGTCTTTGAGACCGAGTGTTTCTTATCAAGAACTTCAAAGATGATTTTCTCCTCCTCCTTGGCATACTTTGTAGATGATAAGGCCTTCGAAAACAGTGACATTGGAACACATTCAACCTTGATTAAGGCAATAACCAAAGGTGAGTACTTCAAGCACTCGACAATGGGAAGCATGTACGCGTCATATTTGAACAGAGCCAAGTCGAGGATCAAGTTTTGGTTGGGCTTGATGGTGAGGAAAGAGGACTGAGTAGTGTGTTCTTGAACAGATGATGAATCGGCCATTGTTGCAGGTTCGTGAAGAAGAAGATGAATCGTGAGAGAAATCGCCTTTAGGTTTCTTGAGAGTATTGAGAGTGGTAAAGAGAAATAAGGGACTTGTGAAAACCCTTTATATGATTTACCAGGAGAGAGAAAGATCTTTGATGACGTTTGCGTGATTTTATCTGAAACGACGCCTGAAAAAGCGCGATGTGACAACTTTTACTCCGAAAAAGGTGTCAGGCAGCGTGATGATAGGAACCGTTTCAGATTCATGTGCCTTTTGGTTTGAAATCTTATCCGTTCCTCCGCCTCGTCATAAGTATCAAAAACTATATTTTTTTGGAAAATCATAAAGATCTCCGTAATTGTGCCAAAGAAAAAGAAATAAAGCAAAGTATATCTATGGGATTTAGTGATGTCATATATGACATGAAACTGAGGATCCCAGGCACGAATCTCTTCCTTCAAAGTCAAGAGAGACTGAGAAGTGTCTTTGTGGTTTCCCGTTGGAGTACGATCAAATGTTTGTTGAGAAACATTTAGAGGCATATTTTTTTATTTTGGCTTGTAGGGTGGCTTTCGCTTCAACCAAACTACGAACTTGTTATAAGACTGAAAGTTGGATGAAGTACTTGTGTGGCCAGTATAGCCTATAACATCAAGTAGGTTTGATAAATTTTCAGTGACTAGGTGAAATTTTAGAAATCTCAAAAACAAAAACGAAACTGGATCTTTTGGGAAGAAATGTCTTAGTTTTAGACAATTTCATAAAGATCTCGCAAAACTAAAAGATATTCCGTGAAACAACAAACAAGAGTGATCATCGTTGGTGTGTTGGTGAAAAACTAGAACAATAAATTGTTCACCATCAATTCATTAAAGGTGTTGGATTGTGGGTTTCACTTAGCACGTGGTAACACGAAACTAAGATCATCAACACAGATGTTGTGTAACCGTAAACCTCAGCGGTAAATGTTGAGAGTCTCAAGGGTCACATTTATGAAACGAAATTGATGGAGAAAAACGTTGAGGTGGTATAAGAAACGAAAGTACCTCTGCTATGCGAAAGTGACCAAGCAGATAACTCTAAACTCAATGTGAGAAGAGTAACGTAGCTCATGACTTAAGTGAATTTATCAGCCTGATTGGGAAGAAATGATTTGTATATATCAAATTGATAAGGATTCACTTTAGAGTCGTTGAGGGTTTAGACAACATGTTGCAACATGCTTCTAGGGACACCTAGCTAGTATAAAGATAAAGAAATTATACCTGCCTCATGATGCGAATTGAGATTAGAAGCAAATAAGCACCTGTGTGAACAACTCAATCGTCTAGTAATATTCGGTTTTTAGATTTTGGGAAAAGTAAAAAGAAGTTAAAAAGAAAAGATAAACACAACGAATAAAAATAGTTTTGTATTTTTGATTTTCTAAATAAAACAAAAGGAAGATATTTTTGTATTTTAATTTTTTGAAAATAATTAAAAACAAAAAGAAAAATCTTTTTGAATTTTCTGAAAATAAATAAAAACAGAAAATATGCGAAACAAACTTCTAAAATGCATAATATAAAAAAAGATACAGGAGTTCCAAACCACGAGTAAGAAGTGAAATCACTAACCAACCGTTCGCTTATAAAGAATGAATGAAGCGAATAGGAGCGAGTCTTCGTTCCATTTCGTGTCGTGAAAAAATCGGAAACAAAATAGAGCAAACGTTCGCATCATTTCGCTTGATAAAAACTTATGGAGCAAAAGCGAAAGTGATACTCATGGAAGCAAAGGTGGTTACGGAACTGATTCAGTTGTAAGTCCCACAAACGAGATCCAACCAGTGATCAAACACAATCAAGATGCAGAAACAATAAGAATTAGAAGGAGTATAAGCAAAGAGGTTCCAACAATGCACACGTTGTATTAAGCGGTGAATGTCTGGTACACTTGGAACACGCACATACACGTCTGACCAACTGTTACATATGACACGCTCTGACACTATATATAGGACACGACCAACCGCAAACGGGTTCATGGCCATGAACATGTTCACGGCCGTGAACACCTTACAACCGTGAACAACCAGCAACAAACACCTAAACACATGACCAAACCCTAATCAAGACCTATACAAGATAAATGCCTAGCCCAAACCATCTAAATGTGACCTAACAGTCTCCCCCTTGGTTTGAGGCTAGCATGAACTTAGTCTTTTTTGATCAGCAACACGTCCAAATTTCCCATTGCTCCAAGCCACATTTGCTTTTCAATAATTGTAGCGACCATGCTTGTAAACTCCTTGGAAGCCGGCTCCAGAAGCTCAGATTTGCAGACAATTTGATGGCGAGCCAAGGTGTGTAGGTCCCGTTCCCTGAACCTTAGGAGATCCTTCGCGTCAACAAGACGGTGGACACCATGTGGAAACTTGATCACTGTCTTTCCTCATCGAATGCCCAAAATTCCATATTGTCCAAAGATCCATCTTGATAGTATTGAACAATAGGAATCTTTTTCGTCTATTTAGTTGGAGGCCACATCACTATCTTCATAGGCTCATTGGTTTTGGGATCGAGCACGTCCTTGTCTTTCCTCACAAATAAATTCGCAGTTTTCATCCCAGCAAACTGTCTTTTGGCTTAATTCTCTAAGAACAGCTTGAAAGCAGTAGCGTGAGGATCCTTGGATGGGTTAAGAAATGGAGCATCTGAGAGTTCAGTGAGATCGACTTTCGTCCAAGAAAAAAGTCATTCTTATCTTTGTAGTACTCTGGATTACCAATTTGTCTTTTCGCCACCTATAACTATAGTTTGTCGTTATATCCCTACATTCTGAATCCTGATCGGTTGCCATACTTGTCACTGGACTGCCTTTTCTCGATATCAGTCACCGTTAATTTGGGCTGGTCTCCACGAAGATTTTCATCGAAATTCTTCATCAAGAGCAATTGTGCATTCTTTTTAGGAGCAGACGGTTTCTGAGCTCTTTTGAGTGTAACTCGACGGTTGGCTTGAGCAGGCTCCTTTTCGAAACGATCAACAATCTGTATGGTTCTGACAGGTGGCGGATCTACAAGCTGATCTTGCTAAAATGACTGGGCAGGGGCGTTGAGAGAAGCCTCGGTTGCATTAAATCCTTCGACAGAGGATTTGAATTTGTTGCCAAATTCTGTTTCCAACTTGTTCTTTAAGTCGAAATATCAAGCGGTCAATACTCCAAGGTTGGTTTGTAGATCAGAGATATGTTGTGTCAATAGAGAATTATCTGCCTTAAGCTCTGAGACTTGGGTGTCGAGGTTTTTAATCAAAACATCTTTTTCAATAAGTGTCTGCTTCAATACACCAATCTCCGACTTGAGTTCTGTAATAGATGGGTCCACATCTCCTGAGCTTCATTCACCGATTGATATTCCTTTACCATGAGGTGAAGGGTCTGTATCATGTTGAGCAAGAAACCTGGCGAGCCTTTCTGAATCAGCATTGTGCGCAGGTCTTGGAGGAGAACCCCCAAGAGCTGAAGAGCTACTATCTTCATAAGAAGATCTAATACCACTTGGACCCTTTTGAGAATCAACTTGGGCTGGTATGGTTGGTGTAGCGGCTGTTATTGTTGTTGGCTGTGTTGGCGGGGCCTGTCCACTAATAAGCACTCCCGGCCTCGGATCGGCTCGTCTTCTTTTGTACGGAGGCTGGGAAGCAAAAGACATAACCGGATCACTCTCAGAGGGCATAGAAACAGAAGTTACAACCGGAAGAGGATGAATGCTTGAGGTTGCATCCGGTTTAATTGGAGCACCGGCCATCTGATCATCTGTAGGAGGCGTCGCCTTTAAAACATCATCAACTCCCACTGTCTTCGTTGTGTGTTGCACAACATCATCGACATTGTCAAAGAAGGAATTGAGCTCCTCATTCGTTGGGCAGTACTCATTATTATTCTTTTCAAAATCAAATAATGTGACATCGCCAAAGCCAGACATGTCACCACCAAAGTCAATCTCTTCCTCCTCATCACCCCCTTCATCATCCAAACCAACTTCATCATCTCCCAAATTCATCAAATCATCATCATCATCATCATCATCATCATCATCATCACCCGCAACATCATAGTCACTGTGAACCTCCACATTCTTCATTAGATCGTGTTCCTCCGCCACGATTGCAATAGGAGGAACAGGTGTTTCCTCATGCTTGGAAGCAGTAATCACCTCATCTTCATACTCTTCATTATCCGAGGAGCCCTCAAACTCGGATGCATCACTAACTTCAGCAAATCGACCAAACTTCACAAAAGCACATTTCCCTTGGAACATGAACTTTCCCTTTCTGTTCTGTTTCATAAGTCCGAAAGTGTTAGAACCAAGGGATTTAACATCTAACGCTTCTCCTCTCATTTCAAGCTCCGGATGCTTAATGTTGAAGATCATTTGTAATAATCTTGGGAACATTAAAAATTGATCTCTTTTCTTCACTTCCACATTCCCAACCATCTCGTTTAGAATGTATTTTGAGTAGTTGAAGTTGAGACCCGTAGCGAGTGCAGCAATGGCACCCGTGTTAAGTAGTGAGATTTCGTCAGCCCCGGCTCTCCGTTCAGAGATGCAGCTTACGAACACATGAGCTAGGAGCCTCCAATAAGGTGGCAATAGCTTTTTGATTGTTGGAGGAAACACCCCTTCATAGCCCATTCGTTTAATGGTCTCCTCCATTTGTTCCATTGCGATCTTGGTTGGAAACCCTGGTTGGTCATCAATCTGCAATACTTCACGAACGATTTGCTCCGTCACTATGATCTTCTTTCCATTGATGTTTGATTCTAAGGAGACTTCATCATCTTCTCCTCTGATCATAACAGTATTGCTCTAGAACTGCTTTATCAATCCTTGGTAAATGATTGGACTTAATGATAGGGCAAAAGCGAGGCAACATCTCTTCAGTCCATGAACCATGGACTTAAAGTCACTATGAGAAGCTGGTGGATCAACCAAAAAGATGGAAGGTTATGGATGTCTGCAAACTTCAAATCAGCCATTGTTGACCTGCACCAACCGAGCCAAGTGAGAAAACAAGAGATTTAAAACATTAAAAACAAGTTAGAATCAAAGAGAGGAAAAATCGAGTTTATGTCCAAAATAGGGTTCACGGCCACACATAGGTTCACGGTCGTGAACGCTTCAACGATCGTGAACGCTTCAACGGCTGTGAAGGAATCAACGGTGCCGAAAATCGATTTAGATCTAATAAACCCTTAAAACACAGTCGATTCTCGTTAAGTTTAACATGAATGGAGTCTACTTGGGTGTACCTACAAGATGCAACAAGCAATTTCGGATTAAACACAAGATGAGATGACGAATCGAGAATCAAAGGAGAGAGAATCTAATGAGGGTTCACGGCCCTGATCAACAAATGAGCGTGAAAGGGGTCAACGGCCATAAATTCTGCTATATATACATGGACCCTTATTCACGGCTCAAAGCCCATGGATAGCAAACCCAAAATGCTTCAAATCCAAAACCCAATACTTCAAGTTTAATTAAAAATAAAAACATTTTGAGGATTTTTAAAAAACTTAAAATAAAATAAAATAAAATAAAATCTAAAAATTTAAACTAAACTAATTTTGACTAAATTTTTAATTTTTTAATTTTTAGGAGAAGTAAAATAAAATAAAATAAAAATAAAAATAAAGTAAACTAACACAAATTTCTTTTCACCAATGCAAATAATCTTTTGTGACTTTTGGGATCAAAGTTCTGGGACAACCTTGATCTGTTTTTCAGTACCTCCCCCTTCATGACTAGATCTGGTCAATCGCCGGTATTTTGGTCCACTTAAACATAAAAGATTGTGACAAATTTTTGACAGACTATAAGTGACAAAGTATTTGACCCTATGTTCCTAGATAGTATTCCTAAGGGACCATTCATCTGACGACGACCAAAGATATTGTTGTCCACCTAAATTGAGCAGCGAGATCTACACACAACGTATTCAATGTTCAATTTTAGTTGTACTAGAACATGTTTCCCGCTTCCTGATATACCCCAATAATTAAGAACTTCTGAGATACTCCTTACTTTAGATGAGCAGACAATTATTAAGAGGGAAGTCAGATTTAGAATGCATATGTTGTGTCCCAGGTCGGATCTCTTTCAATCATGTATAGGGGACAACATATGACTAACTAAATTAGAGAGATTGAGAAGTAGAATGGTGCATATGATGTGTTCCAGGTCGGATATATTTCAATCACGCAGAGGAGACAGCATATGGCTAACAGACAGAAAGAATTACATAGATAAGAGATGCATAGAAGTAAAGTTGCATATGTTGTAGTCCAGGTCGGATATGTTCCAATCGCGCAAAGGAGGAAACATATTGCTAACAGAAAGAAACAATGTTGGGTAAAAATTATGGTTTATACTTTGCTTTTCTAGGAAAATGTATTCTTATGTCTAGGACCATAAACAGCTCAGTGTTTACGGCCATCTATGTGTTTACGGTCAGTGTATATGGCCGTAAACAGGTTTACGGCCGTAAACCCATTCACGGCCCATGTTTCTCATGTATATATATAGGGTGAGGGGTGTGAAGAAAAAAGGTAGATAGAACAAGGAGAGCTTAAGTGTGTGAAACCCAATGTGTTCTAGAGAGAGAAAGTGAGAGAAAAGAGAGTGTGTGTTAGTGTGTGTGAATCTTGTATCTGGATCTTCATTCATATCAATACATTCAAGATTCATCTTCTTCTTCTTCTCCTTCTCTTCTATTTTGATCTGGCATCATCCGTTTGATTGGGATTCCGCACCATCAAACGGATCTGATTGATACACAAGCAGATTGGGGACTTACAATTGGTATCAGAGCTTGGATTGTATCAGTCAATTTTGTCAGATCTGGAGCTTATTTGATCTTATTTTTGAACGATTCTTGCGTTTTTGGATAGATCTCTGAAAATTAGGGGGGGTTTGTTCTTCGCGTTTTTGATAAAAACGGGTTTTTGATCGAGTTTTGGAGCAAAAAGGGGCAAAAATCGTTGTTTTTGGTCGTAACCAGCGAGGCGGCGGCGGCCTTTTTATGGCTAGGGTTCCGCCGGAGTTTACGGCCGGAAACAGTTTACGGCCGGCGATTTGCGGCCGGAGTTTACGGCCGGCGGTTTACGGCGGCTTTTGCGGCTCGTAGTCTGCGGTCCTCACCTCATTCACGGCTCAGCATCGGTTCCAACTTCGGACAGGCTTCGCACTCAGCATCCTCGCATCAGTAAAAAGGAAGCGAAGTTGGAGGTGTCGGGGATCGAACCCGAGTCTCCTGCCAACACAACCAAGCACGTTACCAGCTCACCTACATTGCGAGATGATATCATACTTCCGTTCTTAATTCTTAAAGATTCACTTTCTCGGTTCCTTTTTTGCAATTTTGTCAAATTCAACCCAAAATTCAATTTCTTTTCATCCTAAATTCCAATTTCAACCAAAAATTTTAGTGTTTAATTTTTGACTTTTATTTTTGACTTTTTATTTAAAATTTTGACTTTGACTTTTAAAACTTGTCCTTTGACTTTAAACTTTGACTTTCTCGTTTAACTTTTAAATTTTCAAATTTAGCTTTTCGGTTTGACTTTTAAGTTTGACTTTTCAAGTTTGACTTTTGAGTTTGACTTTTTAAATTTGACTTTTGAGGTTGACTTTTGAGTTTTTAGTCAAAGGGCATATTTAAAAAAAATGAGTTCTTCAAACGTTCCAGTCAATGAAGTTTCATGTAATCCATCTTGTAAAACTACGATTAAGTTTCTTCGGGAACAATTTGATTTATTAAAAAGAGAAGTTGAGGACCTGAGATATGAAGGATATCAACTCAGGAAAGGACAGAAACCCCTAAAGGCTCGGTTAGAGACAAAAATAAAGGACTTTAAGAGAATTCAGACAGAATACAGTGAAAAATGTGAACTTTATGATTATATTAAGAGACAGAATGATGAGTTAATTACTGAGCTTGATACATTAAAGAGACAATTTGAAACTGCAAATTTTGATTTTAGAAAATTTGATGGATCAAGCGAGGTAGTTGCCAACATGATTGACCATTCCCTGCAGTTCAAACGAAACCAGCAAAAGGGTTTAGGATACGATAATATACCTCCTCCTTTTAATCATACATATCAGTATCAACCCTTGTCTAAAGAGGAGATTGCCAACGAACCATTCATGGTTTATGGCAAGCCATCTGGTTTTGTTTCAGGAGGATTTATTAATGTTGAAAGTTCTAACCCTTCTACTTCCCCTGCAGAGCAATCCTTAGATCAGTCAAAGCACGAAGTTGAAGGATCTGTTTCTGATAAAAAAACTGAGTCTGAACCTGATGTTTCTGTTTCGAATGAAAACTCTATTGTTTCTAATGTTAAAATTGATGATACATCTTGTGATGCTTCTGCATCGGATCATGTTGAGTTAAATTTTTTTGACATATTTAATGATTTGTTTGAAAATACTGATGTTCCTGTTTCTAGCACATCTACTTCATGTGCAGGTAAAGTAGTAAAGGATGAGGATAAGGAGAACATAACTAATTCTAGTTCTGCAAATTCTGATGATTCTATGTCAAAGACTGATAACTCAAATTTCTTTGATGTGTTTGATTTTTTGTTTGACAATTCTGATGTTCCTGATTCAAGCACATCCACTTCACCTCCACCCTCACCAGTCACACAACCTGCTGTTGGTAAATACAGGCCACCAAAACAAGCAAATCAGAGTGCCTGTTGCAAGTGTTCTTGTGGGAACAACAAGCGACAAGGCAAGGATACGCCACCAGGGGCAGGAAGAAACAACTTCACAGTGAAGAAAAGGACATGTTTTCACTGTGGAACACCTGGACACATTGCCAGAAATTGTCCAAATCGCGCATACGTTCCTTACTATGCACAAGGCTGGCAGAACGCGCCAAGAGGGAGACACTTCAAAAGAAACCCCTCAAGGTCACGTTCAGACCATGGTGACTGGAACGCGCAGAAGGCCAAGAATCCAACTCTCAAGGGAAAAAAGGGGATGTCGGCCAAGAAGCCAAATCCAAGAGATGTTCCAGTGAAATAAAGACCGGTTAGGTCAAAGTCATCTCAACGGCCGACATCAAGATCAAAAGCAAGTACTGAGCCACCCATCAGATCAAAAAAGAAATGGGTTTAACCCAACTACAAATGGGTTCCAAAGGCTCACTCTCCCAAATCTTCTAACGATTCTAATATTTCTTCATCTTCTGTTTGTGATAAACAAGATATGTCATGGGAGAGAGTACCGTGCAAAGATGAAAAAAGTCAACCCAGTTTCAAAATGGACTGGGTTCCAAAGACCAACTGATCTCGCTCTGTGTCGGAACAGCTATGGAGGCATATCATCAGACTTCCGTTTATTGGTAGTGCCTGTTCCAGGCACATGATAGGGGACATCTCTCAACTGTACAACATTCATATCTTTGTTTGAGAGTATGTGTCCTTTTGCGAGAAAGGAAGAAAGGAAGGGATCACAAATGGGGTTAGTGCTTATTGACATGAAGAATTTTTGGATCTGTTCTGAGATTATGTGTGCTGTTCTCACACCTTCTGGATGCAAATTCAATCGGTGAATTACGGTTTGCGTTTTCTTCTCTATACTCTTGAGTTTATCTTACTCTGATTCGTTTTAAAGACAATTTTTCATTTTCTTAATAGTTTTTCGTTAGTAGTTATTATTGGGAAGTGATATGAAGTCTAGTGCTAAAGGGCAATATGCAATTCGTGTAAAGCCGAATTGTCTAGACTCTGTATTCAATGTGCTGGTAGGCACAAAGGATTCAAATGGACTAGACATTGATTGACGATGAAAGGACTAGACAATATAGACTTAGATAGTTTCATTTGGACTGACCATATGACGCTCGGGTAGATTGAGCAGTGAGATAAACATGGGAACCTGCGAGATACACTAAAAGTTAATTATCTAGAACTGTGGCTCACCATTTCCTTGATGTATAGACTCATGTCCTTAATTCCGGTATTGATAGGGTAAATGGGGGTTCTGATAAAGTAGGTCTGTAGGAAATTATTTTCTTGCTTTCTATCTGTCAGTCATATGTTGCTTCCTTTGCGTGATTGGAACATATCCAACCTGGATTGCAACATATGCAACTCTAATTCTACGCACCTCCTTATCTATGAAATTCTTTCTATCTGTTAGCCATATGTTGTCCCCTCTGCGTGATCGGAAGATCCGACCAGGGACACAACATATGCAACATTCTCCCTCTCAATCCCTCTATCTATGTTAGTCATATGTTGTTCCCTCTGTGTGATTGGAAGACATCCGACCTGGGATACAACATATGCACTTCTATATCTGACTTCTTTCTTAATGATTGAATACTCACCTAAAGTAAGGAGTTCTTTGGAAGTTCTTGATTACCGGGGTATATCGGGAAGTGAAGAACACGTTCTAGTGCAACTAAAATTGAACCATTTAATAGGTTGTCTGTAGATTTTGCTGCTTAATTTAAGTGGACAACAATATCCTTGGTCGTCGTCAGCTAAATGTCCATTTAGGAATATATATCACAACGTCTTGTCACTTATAATCTGTCCAAATTGTCAACATACTTTGTGTTTAAGTGGACCACAATACCGGTAATTGACCAGATCTAGACATGCAGGCGTGTGCTGATAAACGATATTGGATTGCTTGACAACTTTGATCCCAAATATTTTTGTTTTTGTTAAATTTGTTCATAGTTTTCCTCTATGCACAAATTTAGGGGGAGAATTAAAAAAAACAAAAAAAAAACAAAAATCAGAAAATTAAAAAAAATCAAACAAAAAAAAATCAAAAAATTAAAAATCTAAAAATAGTGTTATTTCTGTTTTTATTTTTCTTGTTTAGAAAAATCAAAAATCCAAAAATATTTTTGTTTCTGTTTTATTTTTTTTCAGAAAATATGAAAAACCCAAAAATATTGTGTGCTAAATTTTCTTTTAGTTTTGTTTTGTCTTGAAAAGTGAATTCAGGTGAAGATGAAACTCATGGAGTTTGTGTTGAAGATTTCTGAGCCAAGGCTTCATCCGTGATCATCAAAGAATTCTCATTCGAAGGAGCAAGAAATGAAGATTATTCTTTCAACATTCAATCCTTCAACCCCAGAAGCAAGGTCAGGCTGTAATTAAAGATTATGTGACAGATTGCATTGAAGCCTCCTCAATCAATTTGCTGCTATCTTGTACCTGCTGAAGTGATCCAGAAGATTAGTTCTCTCTGATGTTCTCTCTGAAGATTCTCAAGCTGAAAGCGCTATCTTTCAAGAATCAGTACATCAAGCCTCCTCACCCGACGTGCATTCAAAGCCAAATTCTGAAGAAAAGCCCAACTGCTCATGATGAAGTCATTCATTGAAGATTCATATGTTCATCTTGAAGTCATGAAGATATCGAAGATTAAAGCTGAAGCCGAAGCTCCCAATGAAGATTATCAAGAAAAGCCAGCTACCTTTTAGGGGGAGCTTGTTGGGTCAATTAAGAAAAGAAAGATATAAACCAAGGGGGAGATTGTTGGGTCAAAATTATGGTTTATACTTTGCTTTTCTAGGAAAATGTATTTTTATGTCTAGGACCGTAAACAGCTCAGTGTTTACGGCCATATATGTGTTTACGGTCAGTGTTTACGGCCGTAAACCCATTCACGGCCCATGTTTCTCATGTATATATATAGGGTGAGGGGTGTGAAGAAAAAAGCTAGATAGAACAAGGAGAGCTTAAGTGTGTGAAACCCAATGTGTTCTAGAGAGAGAAAGTGAGAGAAAAGAGAGTGTGTGTTAGCGTGTGTGAATCTTGTATCCGGATCTTCATTCATATCAATACATTCAAGATTCATCATCTTCTTCTTCTCCTTCTCTTCTATAACCTTCTACAGATCTATTTTATCGGAATTCCCCAGTTGCCCTATCAGTACCAGAATTAAGGACAAGAGTCCGTACATCGAGGAAAAGTTAAACCACCGTTCTAGATACAAATTATTTAGTGTATCCCGCAGATTCCCATGTATATCTCCCTGTTCAATCTATCTGAGCGTCGTATTGTCAGGCTAAACGAAACTATCTAAGTCAAGATTTGTCAAGTCTTTCTTAAAGATCAATCTAAACCTAATCTGGTCCATTTAAATCTTTCGTGCCTACCAGCGCATTGAACACAGAGCCTAGACAATTCAACTTTGGTACTTTACACAGATTAAAAATTGTCTGTTATCACACAATTCATATCACTTCCCAAAACATCACCTACAGACCAGCTATTTTTGGGTTTTGGATTTTCTTATTTTTGTTTTGTTTTTCGTATATTTCTCCCCCTAAATTTGTGCATGGGAGAGAATGACTATGAAATGCGCAAATTTAAACTACCTAAAAAAACAAAATCAGTCCTCAAAATGTAGCATTTTTAAAAATCCCACCAGTACATCGAATCGAGCTTTCTTAAATGGTTTTGTGAACAGATCCGCCACATTATTTTCAGTGTGGATCTGCTCCAACCGGATGAGCGAACGCTCATAAGAATCTCTAATAAAATTCACTTTGATGTCGATGTGCTTGGTTTTTGAGTGCTGGACTAGATTTTTGGCAATTTGAATTGCAGCATCCTTATCGAAAAAAATAAGGGTTTCTAGAAAATTCAAACCGTAATCCAACAGCTGATGTTGAATCCAAATGACTTGAGAGCAACAAGCAGAAGCAGCAATGTATTCCGCCTCCGCTGTTGATGTTAAGACTGTATGTTGTTTCTTACACCGCTAGGACACCAGACGGTCGCCTAGAAACTGACATCCTCCCGAGGTCGACTTCCTGTCAAGTTCATAGCCTCCATAATTGCTGTCAGTGAAAGCATATAAATCAAAATCAGGATTCTTCGGGTACCAAAGGCCCAATTTAGGGTTTCCCTTAAGGTACCTAAAGATCCTTTTGATAGCAATTAAATGAGAGAGTTTAGGATTAGCCTGATAGCGTGCACACTGACAGATTGCGAACATAATACATACCTGCTCCTCTGTTGATTTAACTAAACATTGTCATGACTAGATGATCAAGACTGGATCATGATTTGATCGTTACAATGCAATAAGAGCTTGCTAATTTTGAAAGAAACAAAGTGTGGAAATAGGTCCCCAAACCAAAAGGACATACCGTAGTTGGAACTCGTTGGGTATTTCGTAACAAATCCCGGCTTGTAGCTAAAGCTTACAGTTAATTGGAAGGAATTGAGTGTGACGAAACATACACTTCAGTTTCAAGGCTAGAGGCCATACGCATCTTCCTAGCGTATGCAGCACATAAGAATGTCAAAGTACATCAAATGGATGAAAAAAGCACTTTCCTCAATGGTGAACTGAAAAAAGAGGTATGCTTATAGTAAACTCCAAGTCCTGAGAATCTTGATCTTCCTCATAACTGTTACAAATTAGAGAATGTTGTGTTTGGCTTGAAGCAGGCACCAAGATCTTGGTATGAAACTCTCTCTACATTTCTTATAAAGTCTAGATATAAGTGTAGGGTCATTGATCCTACCCTCTTTCTACGTTCAAGCAAAAAGCATCTTATGCTTGTACAAATCTACATGGATAACATCATTTTCGGTTCAACTCATCAAGTTATGGTAGATTACTTCGCCAAGCTCATGACAAGCAAGTTTCAAATGAGCATGAATAAAGAGATTAACTTTTTTCTTGGTCTTAAAATCAAGAAAGTCCCTCAAGGAATCTTCATTCATCAAGAAAAGTATACCGTAGAACTTCTAAAGAAATACTCTATGGACAACTGCTCCTCGGCAGAGGTTGCTATGGCCTTTGGATACAAGATCACCACATATCTCGCCGGAGAGTCAGTTGATCCAAAGGTATACCGATGAATGATTGGTTCTCTACTGTACCTGAGCACAAGTAGACCATATATCGTCTTCACAACGGTCTTGTGTGCCAAATATCAAGCTGATCCTATTGTTTCTCATCTGAATGTAGTCAAACAGATTTTAAGATACTTCAAAGGGACTAAGGCTTTAGGTTTTTGGTATGCAAGAGAACTTCAGAAGGATGTTAATTCCTTGGTGAGAGATTGGTGAGTTGGTCTTCAAGAAAAAAAATTGTGTCTCGCTCTCCACCGCAGAGGCAGTATATGTTGATGCAGCCAACTGCTGCTCTCAAGTCCTCTAGATAAAAACACAACTCGTGGATTATGGATATAGAATGTTACGAATACCGATTTACTACGACTATGAGAGTGCAATTGCTATTTCTCATAATCCAATTGATCATTCAGAGACGAAGGACATTGAACTTCGATATAACTTTCTCAAGGATCACATCTTAAAAGGTAACATTGAACTTATTTTCGTTCCATCCCATGATGAAATAGCAGATGTTTTCAAAAAAGCACTTGATACCACATAGCTTAATGGATTTTAAGAAATGTTAGGAATAATGAATCCTGATCCTCATTTTTTCTTAAATGGATAAATTGTGAAGACCTAAGTCTTTGCATCTAACAAGTAGATATTCTTCATTCATCTTATCATTTGATCATTGAAGCACATATATTTGTCTATGGTGTAAAATTCATTTCTTTTAAGTTTAACTATTAAGCACAAATTTAATAAATGTCTCCTCAGTACCCTTTTGTTACCGAAGACTACTTATGATCTATGTACTCTCCAGGTCAATTTATTGTTATTAAATCTAGCCTTGTGATCAACTTGCTCTGCAGTGCTCATAATACCACAGTTCTTCCTTCAAGAACCTGAAGTCTTGGTTTTTCTGTTTGGCAATAAAAAAAGGTTTTTTTTATGGTGTGTTATTTAATGAATCAGAAAAACCTTTAGAATGTTTTTATTCCTTTTCGTTAAATTTGTTAGCACCTTTAATGGGTATCTTTTCAAAAACCATACCTTTTTCCTTTTTAATAATAAAGTGAAGATTTGACATTTCAACAAAAGTACTTTTACCAAAAGAAATTGTGAGGTGTTTGGTCCATATTCAACCGTCGGACGAAAAGTAACCCCTTAACCCATCATGTCTAACAGTTATTTCAACCATTACCCCACGTTTACCCACTTCAGCATCATTTTCATTAATGTGCCTAGCGATGGGCACAAAAACCGGATTCGGGTATAGGATCCGATCCGATCCGGAAACCGGATTTGGTCAAAACCGGATTTGACCGAACCGGATCGGATTAATCTGGTCACCGGATCCAAACCGGTTCTTCGCTTCGGACATCATTTCGGATTTACCCCCGGATCGCAAACCGGTTTCGGTTCAAACCGGATCCAAAACCGGAACCGAGCCGGTTTTTTTTTTACCGTTAAAAAACGGGAATTTTTCAAAATTTTTTTCTTATAGCCGTTGGAAAACAAAAAAACTGCTAGTTTGACTTTTCTTGACTTTTTGGCCCTTCTAAACACATATAAATACAAGCCATTTGCTCCATTTTCATTTTACACAAATTTCTACTACTTTATACTTCTATTCTCATAATCTTCCAAAAAATGAGCTCGAGAAATTCTACCGCGGGTCAAGATTCGGATGTAACGGTGGTTAAAATCTTACCAACCACTTGGAGTAAAGATGTGTGGGAACATTATGATTTGTGTTTGTTGTCGAACGGGAAGGAAAAAGCAAGGTGCAAGCAATGCGGGATGTTTTTGGGAAAAGATTGCAATAGTACGTTGAAGAGTCATACAACAAAAACGTGTCCGGTTGTAAAAGGTCAAGGCAATCCGGATCAACCAAATATTACTCCTGACGGTTCGATCTTTATTTACAACAATGATGACATTCGTGAAAGCTTTTTCAAGTTCGTCATTCAAGAGGGCTTGCCTTTCAACCACTTCGACAACCCACGATTAACAAGGATTTTGCGGGAAAAAATGCAACCACAATACCGGCAAGTAAGTCGCACTTCTCTTAGACGTGATGCTTTAAAGTATTGGGATATAGCCAAAAAAGATATGCAATTGGGATTTTTAAATATAAAAACCGGTGTTTCTTTAACTTGTGATGTTTGGTTTTCCACCGAAGTTGTCCCAAAAGTTATCTTGTCGTCACGGCACATTGGATAGATCCCTCTACTTGGGTAATGAACAAACGAGTTATTACTTTTGAACTTTTTGCGCATCCTCACACGGGGCACAATTATTTGCAATTTTAGTAAGCGTTATAGAGACTTATAATTTACACGACAAAATCTTCTCTATTTCGTTTGACAATGCAAGTAACAATACCGTCGCGGCAAAAAGATTAATTGCAAAATATAAACCTATTTTGGATGGCTCGTTTTTCCATACTAGATGTGTTTGTCACGTTATTAATCTTGCCATACAAAATGGTTTAAAAATGATAGATTCGACGATTGAAAAATTCAAAACTGTGTTAACTAGAGTTTTTGGAAAAAATAAAGCTACAATGGAAAAATATCAAAAATTTGTCGTTTCCATTAATGTAACTCCATATATCCTCATTGGGATGTTGACACTAGATGGAGTTCAACATGCATGATGTTTGAAAGTTTGACACGTCAAATAATCGCTTTGCAATTATTTTACGACACAATTTCAAAAGGAAAAAACCCGGTTTCGGATTATGATTGGGATTTGATGGAAGAGTTTGTGGAAATGTTAAAAGTTTTTAAACAATCAACCACTTCTTTATCGGGCGTGTATTACCCTACAAGTCCGTTGTTACAAAATGAATTATGGTTGATGTCCGCACAATTGGAGCGTTTTGAACAAAGAAGTGAAATATTTGTTTTGGTTACGAGACCAATGAGACAAAAACTAGTCAAATATTTCAAAGAAATGCCACCACTTTTTACTTGCGATGCGGCATTAAACCCATGTATCAATGTTACGGGTGTAGAGGCTTTGATTACCAAAATTTCTATGTCTTTAAATTTGCACAAAGATGACTCAAACTACATCCGTAACCACATACACACTTTTAATTATACTTTTACTAATTTGTTTGACATTTACGCTACAAAATATGGCAATATGTCAAACACTTTTGCAAGTGTAACCGACTCTACTAGTGGTGCACCGGGTAATGGTGGGGGTCGAACGGATTTTCATATCGACCTCTATAACTACCTTTTGGAGGAACAAAACAAAAGAGCATGCACATTAACCCCTAGTAGCGAACTTGGAATTTATATGGGGTCAAACTTTTTAAAATTCATGAGTGCACCACAATTTAAAATTTTGGATCTTTTGGCCTGGTGGAGAGAAAAGGAAGCACGATTTCCTATTCTCTCCGTCATAGCCTGTGATTTACTAACCGTCCAAGCTTCCACGGTAGCTTCGTAATCCGCTTTTTCTTTTAGTTGTAGAGTTTTATCAAAGTTGAGGACGAATCTTACCCCGGTTGCGGTAGAGGTTTGCGTTTGCTTGAAGGATTACTTGGATTCGGTGGAACGTATACAACATTTGGCATCACTAGAAGGCCCACTACCACAAAATGTTGAACCGGAGATCCCAGATGAAGAATATGCACAAGGCTTATCAACACCTCCGGAAGACTAAGACGATGACGATGAAGACGAAGACGAAGATGAAGAATATGGTATTCATGACACCCCTAGTTATTTACGTGGCGGTTGAAGAATATTTTAGTGAAGGCGACACGAAGTGGAAGACCACAAAAACTATTTCTATATGGCTAAATGTTATAATGCCACTTTATTATAATTATTATTAGTTAACTAGTTTAAAAACTCTTTCTAATTCGACGTTTGATGTATGTTTTTACTATTTTAATGAACCTATGTTGCATTTTGTGTTATATATGAGGTCCAAAAAATGTTTTTTTTTAAAAAGGCTAATTCGGATCGGATCCTAACCGAATTGGATTAAACCGATTTGGATTTGGGGGTCAAAAATCCGGTCAAATCCGGTTTGAAACCGATTCGGATTATGGGCTAATTCGGATTGGGTGTGATGTCATGAAACCGGATCGGATTCGGATCCGGATCGGATCGGATCGGATCCAAGGTTTGTGCATCTCTAAATGTGCCCCTTAACTGCATTGAATGTGTGTGTTTTCTAGATAAATACTTTCTATTAAAATAATCCAAATGGTACAAACCCTTGGGTTTTTACAGCTGTAAAAATTTTCTTGTTTGGATTCTATTTTCAAATCTAAAGGTATAAAACCCCCCATTCCTTCCCAAGAAAGCTTTACACTTTCTGAACCCTAATCGGCACACATCTTCTTCCTCATCTTGCGAAAATCTTTTCTGAAAGCTCTTCAAAACTTTTTCGAAACGATCATGGTGAAATCAGGAGTCTCAAAGAAACAATCAAAACCAACTGGTTGAACTTCAAACGCCAAGAACACAAGACCCACGATTGTAGCAAGCAACTATTGAGCAATCTTCAACGATCATGAACTCTATGACGCTACAATCAACCTGATGATTTGATACCTACCCAAACACCCATTGTATGGACCTTTTTATTCTTTTATAGAAGTTCTTGCCCTTGGGTTTTTATAGCTGTAAAAAAATTCTCGTTTGGATTCCATTTTCAAATCTAGAGGTATAAACCCCCCCACCCATTCATTCCCAAGAAAGTTTTACACTTTCTGAACCCTAATCGATAATGATCTTCATCCTCATCTTGTGAAAATCTTTTATGCAAGCTCTTCAAAAAAATTTCGAAACTATCATGGTGAAATTAGGAGTCTCAAAGAAGCAATCAAAACCAACTGGTTCAACCTCAACTACCAAGAACACAAGCCCCACGATTGCAGCAAGCAACTATCAAGCAATCTTCAACGATCATGACCTCTATGACGCTACAATCAAGTTGATGATTTGATACCTATCCAAACACCCATTGGGTGGACCTTTTTATTCTTTAAAATAAGTTCTTGCCCAGTCAGTGCTCTTCACCTATGTTTTTTCTGCATTCCAACCGTTAGAGAAACTTGATGAAGTTTATCTCAAGCTTGCTGATGAATCCATGGCAGTCCTTACCAAATCTAAATTTCTTGAATCTATAAACCTCAAAATTCCACCTTCAACAACCTTCAAAAACCCTAGCAATTCTGACATCTTCACAGCTTTTTACAAGATGGGTTATCAAGAAAAAGTCAAAGGAATTGCTGAAATCAAAAAAGGAAGACCTCCAGTTATGTGAGAGTACTTCTGTCATTATGTTATTCGATGCTTATCTGGAAGAACTGTTGGAATAGACAGCATGCCAAAACAGTTGTTGGATAATGTATGGAGTATCTTCACCGGAGAGGCTGTTAATTATGGAACCATCCTTTGGGATGATTTCATCCAGTATGTTCGCAAGAAATCACCCAAGGAAGGAATCACCAAGCTCACATATGCATGGATCTGTTCACTCCGCTTGGTGGAACTTCACAGAGAAGTCGAAATCAGTCTAGGAAATGAACTCAACCGCTTCTCATGTCGCGATCTTAAAAGGTATTCTCTCCTTAAAGACCAATCATTTTTTGGTCCCATTACACAGTTGCTAATGCATATCTTGGACACTACTGAACAATCTGACATTGTGGTCACTGATCACATCGAGGCTACGAATGATATAGCACCATATTGTTCTACCCCGCCTCGCCTCATACCACAAACCGCTGCTCCAGTTCTGGAGCCCAAATCAAAGAAGGTTAAGTCAGTATCCAAAAGAAAGATTCCAATGAAGACCGCATCCAAACGAGTTGGAGCCCACAAGAAAAGGAAAATGTCACCGAATATCCCATGGTGACTAAAGACAATCCATACTGAAGAGTCGGTGAATGCAAATGAAGAAGAAGCTGAAGCAATAAATGTTTCTGAAGACTTGTTTAGAAAGAAGAAGCTAAAACATCTTACCCCTCTAAGCCAAAAGCATCCTACATTAAAAACTAGAGACTCTCAAAAGTATCCAGTACTGCTTCGATTCAACACTGAATCACCTACTATAATCCCATATATCCACTCCGTTACAATAAGTGTAACGGTTTCAGATCACGATCATGGAGACAATGCCCAATCAGGATTCCAAGTGGATTCTAATGTTGATGAAACTGCTAAGGTCTCCAGGAGAACACACTTTCACCTTTTTACTCCCGTGGAGCTACTATCCATATTTCTTTCATTAACACATACACTACAAACACTTAATGCACTGCAGGGTCCTTTTTCAGAGACCCTTGCCAGAACAAGGATATCACACTTTCCCCGACTGATGACGGAAAATGTTGAGTGGTGACGGTATAAAGATTTCCCAATCACAGAGTGCCAATCATTTACCTTTTCTAAATGAAATCTATAATTCTTCATGACAAAAATCCTTTTATGACTTGATTCTTAATCTTTCCTAGGAACACATGCGATTTCTGAAAATGTCAACATAATGTTGGTGAATGCATAGTTTTTTATAGTATTTGGCTTTTCTTGGGTTTTATTATTTAAGAATCCTTTTATTTTAGAAGAACTTTTCTAAAAGTATTTTATCAACCCTATTTTACTATCCTTTTAGGATATCTAACTATCCAATCTTATCATCTTCCAGGATATCATACAATCCTATCATAATAACTTTTAGGATATATTTATAAACTCTAATTTGCTATCTTTGTAGGACATCTAATGATCCCTAATTATATTATCTAAGATATCTAATGACCCTTTCGTATTATTTCTAGGATATCTAACGATCCCCCCTTATCATCTGTAGGATATCTAACGATCCTATCTTAGTATTTTATTAGGATTTTTATATAATCCTAACATATTTTATCTACCATTCCAAGGCGTCCCTAATGGTATTCATACCCTAAGGTGATCTAATGTATTACTATGAGCCCCATAATCGACGTTGTTTGACTAATAATTGTGCCCCGTCACGACGCTTCATCGGACGTCGAATAGTGAATAATAAGAAAGTTATCGTGTCGGGATTGTAGCTAGAAATCATAGGTAGGGTTGTTAGACCCTGTATAAGTCTATACAAATATTTCTAGCTCTCGCAAGATTAATGATAATAGGTATCTTGGAAATGCCGAATTTGATCAAGGCCTTTGGATGAATTAACAGCTCACTAACGCATTGACCTTAGGTATTTATCTTTTATCTTTTATCTTTAATCTAAATCCTTCCTAGGGATTTCCTATAATTATCTCAATATAAGTATTTTATCTTATATTTGATAGTTATAATCTTTTTATCTTAATCCTTCCTAGGGATTTCCTATACCTATCACAGTATAAATCTTTTATCTTATATTTGCTAATTATAATCTTTGATCTCATAATTGTTTTGTATATATAAGTATTCATATATATTCCCTAATTATGGTTATTTGAAAATAGGATATTTGGGCAGAGTAACAACTAAGTACATTGCATATCCTTATATTTGTCCAACCTAGCTTCTAGGTACTACATCATCCTAGCAAATTTGGCCATTATAACATATAGGTATTATCTTTTCCTAGACTATTGGGCATCATATATATTATGCATAATATCATAGCTTAACACTAAGCATAGTAGTGACAGCTACGTTATCCTAAGGCTTTAAGGTTTACAAAATGAATTGATATTTATAACGATAAATATATTTTGATAAAACCATTTGATAAGAATGTATTCCCCCCCCCCCCCTCCTAAAACATTTAAAATAGTGAAAATAGGGGTTGTGTACTCACTCTAGCGGCGTATTTTTGAAGCATCTGAAGCTTCGCACCATAGAGAGGATTTCGCAAATGACGTGAGAGGTGTAGAGATAGTGTTTGAAAGAGTTTTTTAGGATGAGGAAATCTGAAACTGAGCACCTCTATTTATAGGGATTTTACGTGCGGCGCACTTCATGTGTGGCGTGCACTCACTTCGTGGCACCATCCAGAGATAGTCATGTGTCACACTTTTAATGGTCTACATCACCCAAATCTTCAACGAATCTGAGTGTCATCCTTATATGAATCTTGTTTCTTACCCTCTTTATGTATTTGTGTAGTTCTCTTTGGTGCTACAACTTTCCTTAAGGTCACGTTGTCAAATTTTGACTTTCATTTTTAACCTGTATTTTATATTTTTCTGAAAATCGTATCTCCTTCATACGAACTCCATTTTTTACCTTTTCCCTTTCAAAGTCCTTATCGCGCGGGCTATTATGATTTTTCCTTTTAGTGACATTATCTGAAACTCAACCGATCTCTAAAAGTTATTTTGACGCTAATAGTGTTATTAACACGGGTGGTTCTTATCTGTATAAAATCATAACTCCTCCAATCGGATTCAAAATTTTGCAACACTTATATTATCGGAATCACTCTGTTGTGTACTCTCCAAATACACTAACCATCATATAACTTTTTGGTCACTCATTTTTTACCCTATTATCATTATTTAACTGATCATATTTTCCTTAAATATGAAAATTTCTATCACTATGATCGGTTGATGCTAATCTTTAATAACAATTGTTGATGAGAAATTCCTAATTGTTACAAGGGTCGAGGCCAGAATTGGTTATAGATCAAGGAGACCGAGGAAGCCCCGGAAATCCTTCGCCGTTAACATTACAACCAAGTAGCATAGGCATGGCGAGCACCAATGTGCAAGGATTCATGAACCCGAGGGACACCCCGGTGGCGATTGAACCATTCTTGATTGCAGATGAAAACTGGACAAACCATCAGCCCTCCACCGAATTAGGGAAGATAAGTTTTGAATCCTTTAAGAAGGCAATCCATGTAAGAAAACAAAGACAAACCATGCAACAACAAAAGAAATAAGAAGAGATCATATATGTTGCAACTTACTGGGCCGATTAGATCATCAACTTGAAGACCATTTATTTTTTTCAGACTGTGCATAGATGGATTAATGATATAGAAGAAAAAATGTGTAAATCTTGAGAATCTGAAGGTAACATTGCCTGAGGATCAAATCTCGTTCCTTTACCAATTGAAATTAGTGATTCCAATGATGATGGCGCGGAAGTCCAAATCACCCAGGAATCGAGATTCAACTTTGTTTTTAGTGAAGAGGAGGAAGTATAGAAGCAAGGTCAATTCGATGATTTTGATATGTTCTTCAAGGATGAAGAATCCAGTGGATCTTAGTATTCCACTTCAAGGCCAAAGCTGAAGAAGAAAAAAAAAGGTTGCAGTTTCAAGAAAAAGAGCTTATTGATCTCATAAACAACATCAATCAAATTCTCACTGATGTATCTTCTCAACAACCTCCGTAGCCCCTATCTATCAAACTCTTCATTCTTTCGAGGAAAGGCTCAAATCCATTGAAGAATGAAAAAAAATGGATTTCTGTCAGGATTCTGATATGCATTCAGATGGGATCCAATAACTAGATCAACAAAGAAGAGCAGATCACAAATAGTTCATCAAGAAGGCTGGAGACTTTCTTTCTGACGTCAAAGAGCTGAAGGATCAATTGGGTAAGATGCGCAAAGAATAATAGGTGAAATCAAAATTCGTGATCGACAAGACACAAAAGGCATACAAAGTTGGTTACTCTGAACTTCAAGAAACAATCTACAGTTTCCGTTGATCAGTCTCTGCCAACAAAAGCATAGATGAAAGCCTCACAATCTCAAAGGACATCTATAATTATCTCATCCATTCTCAAATGTCGACCAACAATGACCTAAGTGGCAAAAGTTTGACTGAATTTGGTAAAACCTTCCAAAAGCTAAATGTACTGAAGGCATCATTTTAGGAGAAGGGTAGGCGTTTTTCCTCAAAAGGGAAAAAGATAGAGAAATCTACGTAGATGAAAGTTCAAGCTCCTCCTCAGACTCTGACAGGCCAAAGTCTCCCCCTTGGAAGATTACAACTCCTCATCGGTCTACAAAAGATTAAACTCCACCATAGTCCCCTCCAGGATCTCCTCCCAAGAACAAAACTCCAACTCCTCCAATCTCTCCAAAGAAGCCTTCTTCCATCCAAAAAAAGGAACCGGAGCCCTCCATGTCTGATGACAATTCCTACGATTCCCCCACGACAAGGCAAAAGAAGGCAGACTAGAGAGCAGCCAAGTTAGTTGAATACATTTGCCAAACTCAAGGATTTACATGCTTCAGCCCTTTATTATGTGTAAAGTATTAATTACATGAAATAAGGTCACTACTAGTTATTTGAACCTTTATATGTGTTATGATAGTTTGAAGTTCAAAACTATGGAAATCAAGTATAAACATGCCATATTTTCTTGAGGTTATAAACACAAACCATAAAAATAAGGATTTTTGTGAACATCATATGCTTTTCTAGCAAATAATGGTCATAACTAAGTTAAGGCACCATTTTTGTGGGTTTTGACCAAAATATGTTTTTTCAAATATATAAGGTTAACTCTACTTAAATATCTCAAAAAGGTAAAAATAAGTTTTTACTGAGTTATTTCTCACTATTACCGGTTATTGTTCTTAAAAAGGCCAAAAACTAGGAAAAACATGGTTTTATCATACCAAAAGTCCTTATACTTATGCAGATGTAAATTATATGATGTAAATCTTTAAAACATCTAAACATGATATATATATATATATATATATATATATATATATATATATATATATATATATACACACACACACACAAATATATATATAATGGACACAACAACACATTTATCAGGATCACTAATATATCTCGGGCAATCCTTTGTAATATCGGGTACTTAAAACCATTTGTTTTCCACCAAGCTAATATATCAAAATCAAGTTAAGTGGAGAAACTGTTTCTTGAAGATATAATGGTCAAGCTCCACTTTGGTACCTGAAATGTGTAAACAAAATATATATTAATTAAGGTAATTTAATAATAGTTACTAATGACAGTAAACATAAATCTTACTTGATTGGTTATCTTCCTCAACATATTTGTAATAATCAGCCAAAAATCCATTGCTACTTACATCATGGTCAAAAGTTGACATATCACCAACTCTTCGGTTTCTTGTGTTTTGATCACGAATTGTTTCATAGTCTTGAAACAGCTCATAAATTAATTTCTTAAACTTTTCAACTTCAATTTCTGACTGATCAGCAGTATAAAGTCGTTTCAAACCAAATTCTATAACTTTAAGTTTGTATCGCGGATCTAAGATGGCTGCTACCCCCATAACCCCATGAATAACCGACCAATATTTATCAAACTTGATAATCATCTTTCGTGCCATCTCCTTGATCACATCCTCTGTGTCTGCACTCCACTTACGCATTGCACATCTTATATTACAAATAGAGGGGAAGAATATGTTTGTTGTAGGATATTTTGACCCAGAAAACAACAAAGTGACAGTATAAAATTCTTTCAACTTCTCACAAATGCTCGTAGCTAGCTCCCAATCCCTCTCTATTGGCAAAATTTTATATTGAGGCTCTCGTTTCTTTAACTGCCTAAAAGCTTCCTTGTAAATAATATCAACATTCAACATCAGGTATGTTGAGTTCCAACGAGTTTTACAATCAAGGGCCAACTTTTTTGAGCTTTTGATCTCCAATTGTTGTGATGCTTTCTCAAACGTCTCTACCCATTTTTGTGTTGATGTCCAAAAAGAAACACTATCCCTAATCCTCTCTATTCCAGCACCAATAACAGACAAACCATCTTGAACAATTAAATTTAGAATGTGGGCACGACATCGCATATGAAAGATTTTTCCACCTAAAATGAGTGTGCTTAAAGGTAGTTTGTCTAACAAAATATGAATTAAAGCATCATTTGTGGTGCAATTATCAACTGTTAGTGTAGACAGTTTCCTATCTATATTCCAATCACACAAAGATTCGTATATCACTTCAGCAAGAACTTCAGCAGTATGAGGACAAGGAACATAAATGAACCTAATACAAAATTTTATAAATTTTAGTATACATTAGATAATAAAAAAAGCTAAAAAAAATATAAACATACCTCATTATTTGACTTTGCATATTCCAACTATCATCAATTAAATGAGTGGTAATCGCCATAAACCCTTTCTTTTGATGGCCTGCAGTCCACATGTCTGTGGTGATAGCGATTCTACTTGCATTCTTCTCCAAAATTCTTAAATAGATAAAGGGTAAACACACTAAAATTAGATACTATATATATATATATATATATATATATATATATATATATATATATATATATATATATATATATATATATATATATATATTATTCTAAACTGTGTCTATAAACGTAAACCTCATGGTCATGTTCTTCTCAAAGTCAAAAATCTTCTCTACGTCACTCTTAAGTGTATTCCAACATGGGACCTTGAAAAAAGGTTGAAGACCACTCACAAACTTTCAGAATCCATGATGCTCAACTTTCACAAGTGGATACTCGTGAACAATTACTATCTCGGCGAGGTCTGCTCTTGATTTATCGACATCAAAGTTGTAGCAAGAAATATTTGACTTTCCTTCTGCTGTTTTCTGACCCATTGATCGACGTATATCTCTATTATTCCATTTATAACATTTTTTCATGTGATCATGTAAATGGTGTGTCTCATTCTTGCTTTTTGCCCCTAGTTTTTTCTTACAACCACGACACTCTGCTTTGTCTTCACCATTCACTTTTATCTTTGTGAAATGGTTCCATACAAATGACGTTAATTTTCTTTTTTTCCCAACCAAATTGTTACCATCATCCTATGCGTTTGAAACTTCTACATTTTCTTCTTGTTCTCCTTGAGATTGATTCAAGTTTACATCTTGATTGCTATCTGCTTGTGTTTCTGTATTGCAATAAATACTTGTAGCATCTTGTTCTTTAGCTGCATCCATGATATCTAATTAATAAAGACATGTAAAAGAAAAGTAACCATCAACATTTTCATACCAGTACCTTTTTCTCTTTTTGCACTTTTGATACAGAAAAATAAAATAAACACAATTGCAGAAAAAGAAATCAATGGTGCAACACTAGAGCACTATTGCACTAACCTTATTCAATGGGGAGTGGGGAGGGACGATTATGGATTCAGAGTTCAGAGGATGAGACCAGCTGAGATCAACTCTGGAGCGGGAGCGTCGACTAGGAGTAGGAGATGGTTGCATGAATGAATTTTGAATTCCCAATATAGATATCAGAAAATGAAGAGATGGAAGGGTGAAGACCGAAGAGTTGGAAGGGTAAAGACTGAAGAGTCACTTGATCAAATGAAGCAGATTGGAAGAGGGAAACTTGGAAATGGGAATAGAATTTTGGAAAGTTTATCAAATATATAATTATATATATTAATAAATAATAATAATTCTATATAATATGTATTGTAAACGGTTTTGGGTCTCGGGTATTGGTTTCGGATTTGGTTACGGGTAATCGGGGCGGGGATCATCAAAACCACCACCGTACCCAAACCCGCTAATTTTTTAAAAATCATACCAAAACCACCCCCGACCCCGAATACCAGGCCCCAGCCCCGACCCTAAAATGTTAGTTTTCGGTTTTCCCCGACGGGATCGGTTTTCTTTGCCTCCCTAGTACCTAGAGATCTCTACAACGTTTGCTAAAAACTAGAAGTGTATTTTCTATCTCGGTCCGAGATAATAGATATTGGCACTCCGTGCAGCCTAACTATTTCCTTGATGTAGGTCCTGGTGAGTTTCTCCATCTTGTCGGTTTCTTTAATGGCTAGGATATGGGCAGACTTAGTCAAACAGTCAACCACAACTTAAATGGTGTCATAACCGCTTGAAGTCTTCGGTAAATTCATTATGAAGTCTATGGCTATCTATTCCCATTTACATTCTGGAATCGATGGTTGTTGTAGTAATCTGGATGGTTTCTGATACTCTGCTTTGACCTTGGCGCAAGTCAAGCATTTACCGACATACATGGCAATCTCTGCCTTCATGTTGGGCCACCAATAAAGCTTTTTAAGATCGAGGTACATCTTATCTGATCCAGGACGTATCGAATATTTCGACTTTTGAGCTTCGTTTAACACTAGGTTCCTGACTTTACCAAATCTCAGGGTCCAAATTTGGTTCATGAAATATTTTGTTTCGTCTTCCATGACGTCGAACAGCTTGTCTATTCATCGCAGGCTTTCTTCCATGATATTTTTGGGTTTGAGGGCTTCCATCTGGGCGTCTCGAATTTGGGTGGTGAGATTAAAGTGGATTGTTAGGGTTAGAGCCTTTACACGAAGTGGTTTTGCTCATTCATTACTGCTCAAAGCGTCTGCTACGACATTCGCTTTACCAGGATAATAACAAATTTCATATTCGTAATCATTTAACAGTTCTACCTACCTTCGTTGTCTCATGTTGAGCTCTTTCTGATCAAAGATGTGTTGAAGACTTTTGTGGTCGGTGAACATGACAAACTTCGTTCTGTATAGGTAGTGCCTCCAAATCTTTAAGGCAAACACTACAGCTCCCAATTCCATGTCATGGATAGTATAGTTTGTCTCATTGGGCTTAAGTTGTCTGGATGCGTATGCAATAACTTTATACCTTTGCATCAGTACACATCCTAATCCTTGGCGAGAGGCGTTGCAGAATATTACAAAGTCTTATATTCCTTCTAAGAGAAATAGAATTGGTGCACTTCGTAATGATTGATTCAACCTTTGGAAGGCAGACTCTTGACTGTCTCCCTGATCGGATTTCAAGTCTTTCAGGGTTAGAGCGGTGGGAGGTTGGCTATTTTAGAGAAATTCTTAATGAAGCTCTGGTAATAGCCCGCAATCCCTAGAAATTAGCGTACTTCGGTTGGTGTCGTTAGTGCTTTCCAATCCTTATTTGCTTTAATCCTCGAAGGATCAACATGAGTCCCTTTGCTGTTGACCACATGACTAAGGAAATTCACTTCGTTGATCCAGAAATCGCCTTCTGAGAACTTTGCATAAAGTTCCTCCTTCCATAGTAGTTCCAGAATCAAACACAAATGATGGTCGTGTTATTCCTTGGTTCGTGATCATATTATAATGTTGTAGATAAAGACGATCACAGACTTGTCCAAATAGGGTTTTCATACTTGATTCATAAGGTCCATGAATATTTTTGGTGCATTGGTCAACCCGAAGGGCATAACCAACTCGTGTTCGTACCGAGTCCTAAATGCCATCTTTGAAATGTCTAGTTCTTGAACTCTAAGTTGATGATAATCGGATCTTAGATCGATCATTGAGTAGTAGCAGGATCCTTGCAGCTGGAACAGGTCATCGATCTTCGGGAGTGGATATCGGTTTTTGATGGTGAGTTTATTCAACTCTCGATAGTCGATGTACATCCTGAACGATCCATCCTTACTTTTGACAAATAATACCAAAGCTCCCCGAGGTGAGAAACTTGGCCAGATAAAGCCTTTGTCAATTAGTTCTTGGAGTTGACTGGATAGTTCTTGCATTTCCGATGGTGCTAGGAGATAAGGAGATCTTGCCACTGGAGCTGTACCCGGGATTAGATAAATTCAGAATTCAACCTTATATATATATATATATATATATATATAGAGGGCTGGGTTAAAATATGGATGACAACTATTGTGCAGACGTATGTGGACAGTGTTATTCTATAAGAATAACTAAGAGAATAAGTTGTTTGGTAATATGAATATGTTCAATCTCACAAAAAAAATGTCATTATCATGCATTATCATTAATTCTTATTCATTTTTGTTATCGCATATCGTTTTTCACACATTTTTATTCCTACAGAATACGATTATCATTCTGACAACATTCTGATAGAATGAGAATCATAAAAAAAAGATAATACTCTTATATATGATATAATTAGTGATAATGAAAATATGTATGTGAGGTTGAACGTATTCATATAACCAAGCAGCATATTTTCTTAGACTGGAGGGAGTGGAAGGGAAACTTCCCTCACTTTTTGTGGGCCACATCACCCTTTCCCTCACTTTCCTTTCCCTCACCTAAACCCAAGGAATGGGTAGGAAGCTTCCCTCACTATTTTGTTTTTTTATTTTTTTAAATAAAATTAATTCTTTTTTATGATTTATAATTTTTAAATTAATAATAAACATAAAAATTTAATTAAAAATGAAAATCATTTCATTAATTAAAATAAAAATTACATGAAACCTAATATTTAAATAAGTAGAAAATTAAAAAAAAACGCAAACAAAAAATCAAACAAACCACAACATAGAAAACATAATTAATATACTAATTTGAAAAAAACCAAAATACGTCACTCGGAATCATCGTCCTTGTCATCAACCTCATCGGCTTCATCATTCTCCCGAATTTCACTCTCGTCATCGGAATCTTCGCTCTCGACGAACAAATCAGAATCCTCGGCTGATTCGTCAAACAAATCATCGTGAAAAACCTCTATCGGCGACTGAATATGAGTCCTATAAACGTGCTCCACCAAATCAGCACGAAGGGCGTGATGAATGTCGCGATTGTGTACTTATCTTCTATTTTCCCTATACTCTTGTGTACCAACGGCTACTCCTTCGACATTTAGAAAAACTTCATTTTCGTTGTACCGACATATTGCTCTTCCTTTGTCTTCAAGAATCATATTATGCAATATGATACATGCATACATTACGTGCTGTAACATTTTCACTTCATATGACCTTGCAATGGCTGCCAGTACTTGCCAACGTCTCTTAAGTACACCAAATGTTCGCTCCACATCCTTCCTAGCTGACTTTTGCGCCTCTTTAAACTTTTTCCTTTTCAGGTCGTTAGGACATGTAAACGATTTCACAAAAACTGACAAGGGAGGATATATATCGTCAGTAAGATAGTATCAACGCTTATATGCTACCCCATTTGCTTGAAAATGTACATCGTGCGACTTTCCAAGGTAGATATCGTTGAATACCGGCGACTGGTCTAGCACATTGATGTCATTGTTTGCACCAGTTGGACCAAATAATGCATGTCATATCCAAATATCATCTGATGCGATAGCCTCTAGAACGATTGTCGGCTCTTTGTGGTCGCCTCTCATGTACTCACCACGCCATGCGTTGGGGCATAATGACCAACTCCAATGCATGCAATCGATACTACCAAGCATTCCAGGGAATTCATGCTTGCCTTCATGCACCGTGTACAATTGGTGGATATCTTTCATAGTTGGTTTGCGCAAATATCGTTGTCCATAAACCAAACAGATCGCTTAGCAGAACTTGTATACGCACTCCCGTACGGTACGCTCTGACATCCTAAAATACTCGTCCCATCTGTCTGCGCCCATGCCTTATGCTAACTGACGAATTGCAGCCATGCATTTTTGAATGGGAGAGAAACCTTTTTATCCGCCTCGCATCCATTTTACATTGGAAATATGGAAAGCCGCCTTCCAAATCACCAACAATACGTAAGAATAGTTCCATCCTCATCCGGAACCGACGTCGAAATTTTACAGCGTAGATGGCGTCATCTGCAAAGTAATCTTCTATAAGACGATTGTGTCCGGCTTCGCGATTTCTACGCAACCGCGACTTTCTTGGTTTAGATCGTGCACGTGATGTTTCGCCTAGTCGGTTTTGACAGTATGCAACCGTTTTCGCCATGACGGAACCGATAAGCTTAGCCTCCTCTAGAGCCGTCGAATCGGATGATGAAGATGGTGACATTTTGATTAATATTTTTTGGAGAAAATTATAAGGTATGGGTTAAAAAAATGGTTGGATGTTGTGGTATTTATAGTTTAATCAAAGGAGAAAATATATATATATATATATATATATATATATATATATATATATATATATATATATATATATATTAACGGCTATATAGCCGTTTGAATAAAAAAAATAACGGACGGATCAAATGAGTGAGAACGCAGAATCCTCACCCCCAACCCTCCTTCCCGCGCTTCGTTTCCCGCACCGACGGTTCGGTGTTCCCGCATGCGGGAATCTTCCCGCACCCTCCCCACATACCATACCCTCCGGCCTTAGTCAATTTCATATAATGACAATGTGTCTTATATATATATATATATATATATATATATATATATATATATATATATATATATATATATATATATATAGGGTGAGGTTAAATAAAGAACCACAATTAACAATGAACTAATGAACCAATCGTGAGCGTCAGAAATCATAATGATCAATGGCCAAGGAAATAGATGTACACTTGTACATTTGGACGCATACACACCGGATCATACCAAAAAATCCACATCCTTAACAAAAAACTCACATCTTTTTTTCGTTTAAAATTTTTTTAGGCCACATTTTTTATCAAAAAAAAACCAAATATATCGGTTTTTTCGATTTTTCGCCCTCTTTCCATAGAGATCCATGTTGATATAAAAAACGAACTTTTTTTTTCGAAAAAAAAGTCACTTCATTTTGTTAGTTTTTTCAATATTTAAGTTTATTTTTATCAAAAAACAAAACTAATTATTCCAAAAAAAATAATTTTTTGTACTTTATTAATAAACATCAACACCGACTAAAAAAAACCTCGATCAGTGTAGATTTACACTGTGAATCTAAATTGTAAATATTTCAATTTTTAACATTCACAATGTGAAAAAACTCGATCAGTTCAGATTCACAATGTGAATCTGATTTACTATTATGCACACTGTGAATCTGAGAATGTTCACAATGTGAATCTGAACAGGTTCACAATGTGAATCTGAATAGGTTCACAATGTAAATTTGAACTGAAATAACGTTTTTTTTTAAACATGAATATGAATCTATGTTTAAAAAGTAAAAAAAATATGAATTTTGATATATTTATTATTGTTTTTTCTATAAAAAAAATAGTCCTTAACTTTTCAACAAAGAAAAATGAAGTGAGTTTTTTTCAAAAAAAATTCGTTTTTTATATATCATCATTGATCTCTATGAAAAGAGAACGAAAAATCATGAACAACGGTATATCTGGTTTTTTTAAAAATGATCTAAAAAAATTATAAACGAAAAAAGGAAGTGAGTTTTGTTATAATCTGGTACATGTGCGTCTATTGTAAAAGTATACAACCCTTCCTTTTTGGCGTTGATCGCTTTAAATTTCGACGTTTTGGATTGGTTCCTTGGTTTCTTAATTAATAATGGGTTCTCTCTCTCTCTCTCTCTCTCTCTCTCTCTATATATATATATATATATATATATATATATATATATATATATATATATATATATATCTTATAAAGCTAGCATTTTTCCTTGAACCTCATGCATTTGAAACTCCCAAGACTATATAGAATTATTTTTGCTTAAACCACATTCATTTGAAACCCCCATCTTTTAACTAATACAACTCAAAAGTCTTCTTAATAATGATTTAACACTCAAAGGTTTTATAAGTTATATTATGATTAATAAGAACTTAATGAAACGTTTACTATAAAAGGATCAATCTTTTGGGTAGACATGCATACAAATCACATACAAACTTCATAAACAAAACAAGCTTAAAGGCTTTTGTGTTGGTTTGAGGTCTTATGACTACTTTTCGAGATATATTATTATGTTATAGTTTTTAATTTGTAAGTTTGTTATATACTAATTTTTTATATATACCGTGATGTAGATAATATTTAATTAGATATGTTAAATATTATCGTTTGTTTTGTATCGCTTCAAAAAAGTAACTAAGTAAAAGACGTGAATATTTTAAATTTTCCATGTAAATCTGAAAGATATATTTTTCTTTTTACCGCATGTATTTGAAACTCTCATTACTTTTCAATTTCTTTCTAATAATGAATATACATTGGTTAATAATGTTAAATAGGTGTAAAACGCTAATTGTAATCCTAAAATTAACTAAACTTGAATATTAAATTAACATATTTTACTTATACTTAGTTTTGATATGTTATTTCTTAAATTTTCAGTTTAAAGTCACACCTTTTGAATAATTTTTATAAATTACTTAAATTATTAATTTAAATACATTGTTAAAGTACTAACTTAAATGAAATTTTCAATTAAACTTAAAGAAACTCCAATGACTATTTTGTAAATAGTTATAAGTTATAAATTATAGTGTTAAATGTAAGAACTAAATTGTAATCAAATGTAGTTTTTAAAATAACATTAATTTACGAGTAACATGCTGATAGAGTCCACTGAGACGATTTAGCCTATATAGTTTTAATAGATTTAATATGATCATATAATTCAAAATAATTAATATTTTATACTAAATTAGTATAAGAATTATTATATCAAAGTTAACTATGACATTTTTATATTTAAACAACATATATTTTAAATTTATAATTATATTTTGCGCAATGCGCGGGCATTCGCCTAGTGTGTGTGTGTGTGTATATATATATATATATATATATATATATATATATATATATATATAGAGAGAGAGAGAGAGAGAGAAAGAGAGAGAGAATGGTTATATGGAAAAAAAAACCCTAAAAATCATAAAATTGTATATAAAAATACTTAGATATCACAAATCTTTTTTTGACTTTATATTCTTAAAAATCGCAGCTTTTTTTTATAAATTCGCTAAAAAAATTAATAAATCCATTATTTAAGAAACCAAGTTAGAAAGGGTTGTATACTAGCAAATACGAAATCAGTTAGAATAAAAATGAAGAGTTAGGATTGTTTACAAATGTGTGCAACACATGATTGATTGTACATTATTAATCGTCAAACATTTTTTATGCACAACATTTAATGTTTAGACTTCAATGCCTTTGAATTGTTCATCGGACTTCAGTAATATTTTTGTATTGGCATGTGATATCACTTTGGACAATGCCACATAAAGTTGGTCATGCGAGAAATCTATTCTCAAAGATATACATCTACATTTGGATTTGTTTGGCCTTGAGGTTTATTGATTTTCATCGTGAAACATATTCGAATTGGAATTTGTTCTCTTTAGCTTGAATGAGAACATTTCATCTTCAGACAGATATAGATGAATCATTGGCAAAAGTACCCTCTTTGCAACATGTTTACCAACAGCTATTTCGACATCAATGACATTTAACTGAAAAATTTTACATATCACTCGGGTGTCGTTACACAATTCATTTGATGGGTCCAGATTTCGTAACAATATTATCAGCATCGAACGTTTAGTCGTAGGTAATGAGGAGGTAAACCACTAAGGTGTTCAAGAATTCCACAGATAGAAGTTATTTATATCGTTTATGGCTTCATTACAACTATAGTAAATTTTCTCTTCTGCATGGAAATCGGTCGATCAAATAATCATTAATCTTATCGACACTCTCATTTCTTGTGGATAATATTGTCCACGAAATAATATAGTCTGATTCAGATCTATTAATTTCATAGGATAGAAAGATTACATTTTGTTTTCGGCAAATAATTTTCGGACGACTCTTATTTCTATTTCGAAGAATATTCGTTTCGGCGATTAAAGTTTGGATAAGTGTTTGGTGAATAGTTATTTACACAATATGATAGTACTCGGGCAATGTGTGATGACACAGAAGTATAAGTATCATTAGATATGAAATTTTTAAGTTAAAAACCGAATCGGAACCGGTTGGAACCGATTAGTGGTATTCAGTCAGGTTCCCGGTTATCCCAATTTGTCATTTTTAATTTTTGGTTTTGATCTTGTTCGATCTGGTTCCGGTACCGAACACCTTCTTAGAAAGCACACTTCATAATAGAACTGAACCAAACCGAACCGGAGCTAGTTAGTGGTATTCAGTCCACTTTTCGGTTCCCCATTTATTCCTTAATCGGTTTTCGGTTCTTTTCGTTCCGTCTGATTTCGGCCGGTTCCAGATCTATTTACATCGCTAAGTATCATATTCTCTTTCAAGAATCATATAATACCGGGTCATCTTATCCACTAATCCAAAATTATAACATATTACTATCGTTTAGATCAAATTTTTATATGTAAAATAACATGGTTTTGTAATTAACAAAAACTCCTATTATTCAAATTATTGAAAATATTCAACTAAATGACCAAATAAAACATTATAATCTCATAAGAGGCTTTTATCATACTTGTAAAAAATTGAATTATTAAAACTTTTTAATACATGTTGGAAATGTGTTGTTATTTATTTTCGTCATTATTTTAAGTAATAGAAAATTGAATTATAAAACTATTTGATACATATTGGAAATGTGATGTTATTTACCAAAGTTTTCAAACATGCCAAACATATTAAATATTTATCTTCTTAGATTTATATTAGAACAAAATTACAACTACAAATATTAATAAACATAAATTATATAGACATAAGCAACAACAATTTACAAAATAAATTTTAAACAATAAAGAAGACCAATATATAGATATACACAACAACAAACATAAATTATATAAAGTTTTTGTACAAGGGGCTTATTAATACATAAAACAACTACTTTTCCTTTAACTATTTTTTCCTAAATTAATACTATTTATAGAGAAAATAGCAACCTACTTCTATTCTTCTATTTTCTATCAATATAACAACATTTTTTTTAAATTGAACTACCATGAGAAAATCCAAAAAGTATTTGCATATTTGTATCCATGATTGATAAAATATTAAAAAAAAAATGAGCAATATAAAAATTAAACATTAGATAAGGTAACCAAATTAGAAGCCTTAAATAGTTAAATTCTTGTAGAAAGGCCAAGAACATAACTTACCTTCGTATCTTTATTCACCGATCTACTTCCTGCATTCAAAACAAATTTATATAATGAGGTTATTAGACATGACAATAGTAATTTTGTTTTTTTAGTTTTGTTTTTCTTTATAAAAAATGAGAAGATTATTTTTCGTCTTTGGTTTCTTACACGCACTTCTGCTAACAAAAGTATCACTTTCTTTCGTAAGTCCTAAACTTTAATATTTTTTTTACTTACCTGATATCTATATCCCAAAAGTGCTAAACTTTGATATTTTTTTTACGTACATGATATAAGAGATGGATATCATATAAGTAACAATCCAATGTGACATTTGCTTAATGCAAAAACGGTAATAATAGAGAGTACATGTTTCTTAATTGGACTAAAATACCCCTCCTTTGTTTCTTTTTGTTCTCTTTTTTATCATGTTCTTCATTCCGCATATTGAATCAAGCAGGCCTGATTACTCAATATCCAACCAAATATGAATGAATTCATGATGGAATTGTCACCTTGAAATCTATAGCCGACTGATGAAAATAAGTGTCAGACCTATAAAGTGCCAACTCTTGCCTAACGAAAATCAATTATAATAAACGTAAATACGAAACAAATGGAATATTCCATGTTAATCCAAATACTAATACACACACATTACACATCACACATAGCACACACACAACACATATCGCATACACAAACAAACATACCACACACATCAAACTTTATAAATTCAAAACAAAATAATAATCTGGATCCAATAAAATCAAATTCACGTTAGTTTAATATATTTGAAACCTAAAACTTAAATTTCAAATCTAAACTTAAATTGAAATGACATCTAAGGGTATAGTACATGTGTCGAAAATTGAATCCAATCAAGCACAACACGATATGGCATGCTACATTCAAAAGGCAACATAACCCACATTGAAGAAGCCTTGTAACATGTTCCAGTCTAAGGCCCAACACTTGATCTATGCAGGAATTTCTTGCTATGGATACGCCATTCTGTCACCTGTCTCCAATGTTCAAACATAGTCATAACTGAAACATATGACACACACAATAGTCACACATTAGACATACATGATCAGGGTAATCTGGTGGGACTGTAACTCAGAAGCAACTCCTTCCACATCACCATCTTCAGTCCCATCAACAACCCCAATTCTTCCACCATTACCTTTTTTACTGGTTCGAGACAAAAAAACCCAAATATGAAAAATATAAAATTTTCATAAATTTCAAACTATTATTATCATCTTCACAAGTTACAGAAGACCATTTTAATATGGTAAATAAAGATAAAATTTTACTTGAAAATATAATAGAGAGGAGAAGAAACTAAATAACATAAAAAATTCTTAACACAACAAATCAAGTAATCAACAAATAAGCCCTGCAAATAGATCAAATAAAATATCGATCATCAAAACATCCAAACATGTATTATTAAAAATAAAGATCAAAACCAAAACCAACCTCAAATTTGTTCATGTACTCAGAAGATTTTCCAATATCTTAAATAATAGTAATCAATAAACACTAAAGAAAAATAATTAAACCCCATTAATGTGCAATTTATAATATACAAAGAACACCTACTATTGAATCAAAAATTCTTTTCATCAAATTGTGATGACCCACATCTATATAAGTAACTAAAAACGATGGAAACCAATGTTAGGGTTAAAAATATTTGAAGTTAGTTACAGGGATGGAAAACTTACATAAAAGAAGAATAAATCAATGGTGCCTTTTCTTCTTCAAAGCTGAGACGTAATTTTGAGAATTTTGGCTAAATCTATAGAGAGAGAGAGAGAGAGAGAGAGAGAGAGAGCAAATAAACATGAAAAATATCTTGTTAGTTTGAACCCAATTTAAACAATAGTCGATTAACCTGAAGACCAAAAATGCAAAGCAGTCAAGATCTACCAGGGGAGGGGGAACGGTAGCAACGATAATGCGTTCTTAGAATACTAAGAAAGATGTAGTAGAGTAATAGCATCTCTAACCTGATACCGATTGGGAGAGAGATTATAGGTTGGAATTTCTTTGAACCGTATTTTTTGAACCTGACGACAGTGACCGAGCTTCCAAGGTAAGAGAAGGAGAAAGTGAAGTAGGAATCGTCGATTGGTGTAATCGATATAACATCACTTCACGATTTCTGTTGGTTTCTTGTAATCGAAATCTTCGCCATCTCGATGTGATCGGAAAATAAATCAACAGAACCTTTTATGTGACTTTCATCGATTCTATGGTGACCATAGAGGCATAGACAGAGAAAGAAACGGTGAGTGGTGGTGGTGGGTTTATCAGACGATGGAAGGTAGTCTGTTTAGCAGCAAGGCAAGAATGGTGGTTGGCAGAGGCTATCAGATTTTGTGGTTAGGGTTTTCCATGAAAAAATTTTGAATAAGACACCATGGGAGAGTACGGAAGACCAACTTTATGTTATTTCGGTGGAGAATGAGGCGAGATTCAGAGTAAGGTGCGGGGATCGGGTACTGGAGTTCTTAAGGGAGTCTTATGTTAGACCGATTTAACCGTTCTTTGAGCGATTCAATTGGCGAATTTGAAGATAATTTTTTGACATTTTCATTTTACAGATAAGATTTAGTTTTTGTTGACGGGATAAGATTTTTTATGCATAAAATAAATGTACATAATGTAGTAAGACTTGTACCTCTTAAAATTCAGCATTTGAGACTAAATGCTTATATATATATATATATATATATATATATATATATATATATATATATATATATATATGTGTGTGTGTGTGTGTGTGTGTTTCCCGGAATCAATCATGCATCCGTGTACCCACGTACGTGTGGCAAAACATATTTACAGACATAATTAATGTGTAACTAGGTGGGGAACCCCCGCATCGGATGCGACAGGTGTTTCAGCAAAATTGAAATATGAACAAAATAACATAGGGGTAGTTTAGTCTCAAAACTGTTAATGATAACAAAACAGATCGATACCCTAAACACATGATTCATGAATTTACCAAACATCAAGGAAAAAAATTGTAATCTAATTGAAGGCGGTAACTATATTCACGATTTGTAGTTAAATCTCACAAAGTGAATGGAAATGAATTATAGATATATGCTCCACAATGTATTAAAGTGATCCAGCCACCAGGTGTTTGACATCACAAATTTATGGGTGCCATACATGGGAATAACCATCTGGTACCTGTCGCATATTACACAAGAAAAAATCATGAGGAGCAAAAGCAGGATAGAAATTTCTCAAGTTTCAAACAACTGACAATTAAGATCTATACCTTTTAGCAATTGAATTCTATACATTTGGGCAACCATCTATTGCATGTCTATTTCTGCATTGAATTGGAAAAGTGACATGTTTGGTTCCCAAGTTTGAATAGATTTTGGTAACCAAACATATCATACAATAAAATCTTGAATTCCAACTACTTTGGACTAAGCTAGAATACTGGAATGGTAAAAAAACAATATATATATATATATATATATATATATATATATACATGTTCCTCTGCTATTGAGGAGATTTTGCAACAGGAACTTTACAAACAACAACAAACACTTTTGATAAAATAAAACTCATACCAAAAAAAATGTCGGGAATAAATTAATTTTTTGGGAAAGAGAAGTTGTATATTTAACTAATTAGTAAAAAAAAGGAATTGAAGATTATCATATTATTTATTTGAGGAAAGTTTATGTTTAAGTGCTCATGTTACAATTGAATTGACAATCTTATAAACTTGACACATCTTTTTGTAAGTTCTGCCAGAATATACCAAATGCAAGAAAAGGTCAAACCTGGCTAAATTACTTCATGATATTGATTATGAAAGGCTTCAAATCTCAGAGGTAAATTATTGGTATGTGTTCCCCTCATCCATGTGCAATACACTTTAATCCTTATGACTTTAAAGAACCCCCGTTGGAATATACCAAATGCAAAAAAATATAGTAGTCCAAGTTATGAATATGAAATACTATTACATTAACATCAATTACCCATGTATCAACTTTGGAAATTGTCATTGAAAATAAATATGAAGATTGCAAAATTTCACATGAATATATGTTCTATTTTCAAAGGAAATGTACTCTAAAGTAAAATACAAAATGATCCCAACTATCAGCCTCCTACGTATGTTTATTGGCAATAAAATTAATAAATAATTAAATATTCATAATCAAAATTGCATATAAAGCAAACAAACCTTCTTTAGTGCAGCATTGAGTTCCCTTCTTATTCCACCTGGATATACATGTTTAATCATATAAATGTTATAAAGATTTGATTTTGATTAAAGAATGGAAATATATAAAAAAAAAAGTGGCGTTTAATTGTTTATTGTATAACCATCATTTGGTTCCAAGTCTCTTTGCTTTCTTGAAACAATTCATTGCAACATCTATCTCACTAAGTGCCATATGTGCCTATATGAACAGAATTATTTGTTTTGCCAACAATTAAAGATCATTCTATTAAGTGAAATTGGTTTTTATAAATGTAGTTTATGAAATGACTAATCTGACCTTGGCGAAACCAAACTCTTAGATTGTTTGCACGATCACACAAAGCAAATTTTGTGTCCAACAATGGTCCTTTCGCATCCCCTATTTTCAACTTACAAGCCTGAGGGGTAAAAATGGAATTTTGGGTCATTAATTGAGATAGGATTTATATTTCGCAGGGGTTGTTTCCTTTTTTCTCTCATTAGGTAAAGTAGCTAAACTGTTACTTACGATAAAACGCACTACATATAAGGTTTGTTTTTTTTCTAGACCGAATTAACCGACTGAATATTACTAAATGACCAACAACTACAAACAATGGAAATTACAACTGGAAAATAAATATTTCATTAGATCAAGATAGCTATTTCATATAATAAAACATAAATATTAGCAAAAATTAACAAATGAAAAGGAGATAAGAGAATAAAATTACCAAATTAAGAAAATAAGATTGGTGTGCAAAGAAGCAGGACACCAATCAGAAGCCGGTGACAGCAAAATTTTATAAGAATGCCATGTCTGCCTTTCTTTACTCTGAATGACATAGTATTCTGTCAACAAAGGATTCGATAGTTATAAATTCAATAAATTAATTGACGGAATAAAACTTAGAGAAGAAATTAACTTGATGGGATGTAATGTAATTTGACGACCTATAATTGTTATAATTGGAAGTTCCAGGATAGAATTCATACTTGCAGTTCCATTGACACCTCCCACGATCACCATTCATGATTTTAGTTCTCAACGTTAGAAAAGAAAAGAAGAAATAAGACATACCTGCATAGCAGTGATGAACTCTTTAAAACCAAAAAAAAATCCTTGACGCTTGGAATCTGAGTTGTCCTTTGTACTCTCCAAGATAGTGGTTTCTGTTCACAGAATCCTATGGACAGAAAAACAAAGCATCAGTTTACTTCAAAAGACCCTTAAGCCAACTCGATTCCTACCTTCACACATGCTCCCTATCCAACAATACCCGATTAATCCAACAAAACCTGAACATAATAATAAACACACAACTATGAGAAATTGAAAGTCGGTTACTTCACACATGCTGGTGATGGTAGGGTTCCTTCAGCCAAAGTCGGTTACTTGTATAATCTATTATACCTTATAATAGATACATCTTTAATATCTCCTCTGTTTCGAACTGGGTTACACAAGAAGGCGACAGAGCAGGTTGTTTGGAGGGCATCGGCTGTGAGGTTTGGTGGGTGTAATGAAATCTGTAAACAACTGATTGGGAGATCGAGGAGGCATAAGTATATGAAACACGAAAAATGAATCGAAATTGAAAGAGGGAAAACGGGGTAGCGTAACAATAAAGGCAGTGGAAGCGTGAAGAAGAATGGTCTGAGGCCCTGGAAGTTGATGGGGTAACGTCGATAAGATGAGTGTGGATGTGGCCGGGGTCGAAGTAGACCTGCACGAAATTAGGGCTCGCCGACCTCTCCAGTGGTGGAGGCAGACTCATCGGAGTGTTCTGTGGCGGAGCCGGAGTCGGCGGCGTCGGTTGTGGCGGAGCGATAGAAGCGAACTCAGCGATCGATCGACTGCACTCTTCGGTGGTATAATAGAAGAATCGACAACTCAGAACTCCTATGAGTTCGATTTGTGTGTGGAAGAGTGGAAGGATCGGGAAGCAGAGGAAAAACAACAGAAGGTTTGGATAAGGAACGGTGGAAGGAAGAAACCCGAAGGATCGATTACCTGCACGTGTGGGGATAAAATGACCGGCAAATCGACACTATTCCTAAAGATGGTCATCTTTAATATATACCGGTAAAGAACGCACGGCTACGCCCCTTTTGGGGTAATATGGAAAAAATTGACCAACTTTAAAAAATATGTGCTGAAATTGTAAATCACCATAAATAGGGGAGAAAGTCGACAACCCCTAAAATTAGATGTCAAAAGTGTACAACGAAAAGAAGGGACATTGGTGGAGAAAATCCAAAAATGTTGTGGCAATAATGTTAAAGTTTTCAAAGTTGGAAAAATATGGTGGCAAAATTTTAAAGGAAGTTTTCTGTGTTTTTTTATGTCAAAATGTAAAAGTTTTGACTACAAGGACGAAAAGTGTCAAATTCATTAAAGATTTGTGGCAAAAACACCAAAATGTAAAACCTTTGACTGCAAGGACTAAAAGTGTCAAAATCATTAAAGATTTGTGGCAAAAACCTTAAGGCACAAAAACTTAATTAAAAGGCAAAAATGTAAAAATTTTGATTTTAAGGACTAAAAGTGTCAAATTCAGTAAACTTTTATGGCAAAAACCTAAAACCTAAAAAGATACTATTCCTAAGCTCCTTTGGATTTAATATATATATATATATATATATATATATATATATATATATATATATATAATAAGAATGGTTTTTTTTCTTCAGCTCTTTGGCAGCTTTGTTCAAGATCCAATTTCTTGGAAATCAATATTAGTGTTTGTACGACGCATGCCAGCATGCAGTCACGGACTCACGGTCTCATGGTTGTGATTGTGCAAAAACCGATATTTGGTTCTAATATTTTCTTTTATTGTTCAACTAGCCCTGGAATGCGGTTTTAATTCTAGTCTTGGAGTAATCTTTTGTTGGTGTGTAATGGCTTTATTTACTTGTTAAATTAAAGTTAAATAGGGTATATGTGGTTTTGCTTTAATTCTTTTTTATCTAGTACCTCATCTATAACTTTAATCATCCAATCTTTTTTTTTTTTTTTTTGTTCTTTAACCAAAACTGGCAAATCTAACGATTTGCTTTTTTATCCAACTGTAGTCAAGTTGTATATAATGACTTATATGAGAATAAAGAAGCCACTTTACTACTTATCCAACAGAGATAGCATTATCTTTGTGTTAAAAACTTTTTATTTGGTTCTTTAGTTTCTCAGGCGTCCCTTTACAAGTCGATTTCTTTTTAACCTCTGGTTATCCAACGTGTTAGGGGCCGTTTGATAGTTGATGTCTGGAAAAGTGTTGTATGGGAAAGTGCTGTCTGGGAAAGTTTTCTGACTGGGAAAGAAACAATGCTGTTTGATTGTACATATGACTGACTGTGATGAATGATGAAAAATGACCATATTACCCTGCTGTTCTATTCTGTGATGGATGAAGTTGCTGAATGATTATAAAAACATATAAATTATCATACAAAATCAAAATTACACAATAATCATTTAAAAATCCGAATACAAATTGTCTTACAAAGTAATTAAACATAAATCAATCAAAATCCAAATAGAAACATACTGAAATTGAAAATAACATACTAATTTGCATACATCTCTAAAGTAAACCGGATGAAAGTAGTTGATTAGCAATCTGCTCACGCAAAGTAGTCATGTATTCAACGGCTTCTGAACCCCACTCTATGCATTGTGTGTTTTCGCCTTCAATTCCTCCACCGTGAACATCAAGATTAACCATAACGTTCTCTTCAAAATTTTCAAATAACTCATCTTGGATATTGTATTTCCTTATAAAATTATGGACCGCGACACAAGCAATGACTATGTCTCTTTGTATCGGAAAAGGATAAGGAGCCATTTGTTTTAAGATTGGGAATCTCGCCTTCAATACACCATAAGCACGCTCAATAACATTTCTAAGTTGTGCATGAGCAAGATTGAACCTTTCTTCTTTAGTTAAAGGTCGACGTCCTCGAAAATCGGCTAACCAATACCTAGTGCCACGGTACGGAGCCATGAACCCACGAGTGTTGGTATATGCGGCATCACAAATATAATATTTATCTGTAGGTGAGTGACATTTATTATATAAAGAATATAGATAATAAAATTTATATAAAGAATATAGATAAACTTATATAAATATTAGAAACCTGGTGGAGGGAATGGAAATCCGGAAGACGGATTGAATGCAACTTCTTTCAAAACTCTTGAATCATGTGTTATGTCTTCCCATCCAGCCCATACAAAGGTGAATATCATATCAAAATCACAAATTCCTAATACATTTTGATAACATTCACCTTTTCCTCTTCCCCTATACCTCGTTTGTTGATCAACGGGCACAACTGCATGTACAAGAGTTCCATCTAGTGCGCCTATTGCTCCGGAAAATATAGCTTTTAACCGTCTTTGTCGTTCTGAGGCATGTCTTGTTGGATTAGGATTTGTTGGTACTATAATTTCTTTTGCAAAACACATCATTGCATTTAAGACCTCATGAAAACATTGATGAATTGTTTGTGTGGAGTGATGAAATCTTCCTTTAACCGCTCGAAAACGTTCATTATGTCCTATAACATGTAAAAACATAGCCATCTTCTCTTCAATGCTTATCGTTCTACTAGCTTGCAACCAACTTCTTTGCGTAAAATGATTGCATAATAATACAAATGCCTCTTGTGTAAGACGCATCATATCGTAACATTCGATAGGGTCCCCGTGTATCAAATCTTGCGTATACGCATACCCGCTCGAATCGTTATCTCTTATTCTATGAATTTTTTTTAGCCTTGGCCGGTTTAACCTCAACCAATACAAGACAAGTAAAAGAAAAGCTAAAGCTTCACCATTAGAAATCATACTTGACCTGTAAAATACAATTACATATAACATGTCAAATATAAAATAAACAACCAAAATATTTATAATATGTCAAATATAAAGTAAATAACAAAAAAAAATATTTATCTAATAACACAAAAGTGATGCACCAAAACCTAACATCCAAAAGTCATGCAACAAAGAGATAGTAAAAGTAATCAAATGTAACATCTAAAAAGTCATCAAAGGTAACCAAACTTCATTCCTACACTCCTCACCCACGACTCACAAGTAGTAGGCGTAAGTCGTAACCAAACTTTCCTAATATCGGCACTTTCAGTAAATAACAAAAGAGCGGTCTTGTGTCTTTCATCTTCTTCTCCCCATCCCATTTTTGCCAATTTCTCCATGCATGCATCTATGTCCTTATCCATTTCACTTCTTTGATTTTGTTCACTTCTTTGGTTTTGTTCCACAAGCGTCCTTGCAAACTTGATGATTTCCTCCTCAACTTCTAGTGCCCTTGCGTTTCTCTTGTTTCCACCAGCTCTTTTGTTTCCACCCACTCTCCTATTTTTCGAATGTCCGGAGGATTCTTCACTTGCAGCTACATGTTGGGTTGAGTCGGGAGTTTCCGTTTGGGTGCATTGAACCTCATCAAAGTCATGCTCAGTGTATTCAGGAGTAGGACGGGGGAGTGTAGAAGATGGCCTCCAACTATCAAAGCCGGTAGAGGTTGCACCTTCAAATAATTGAGTGCACAGATCAGGGAAAAGGAGGGGCACAGTTTTCAAAGCTCCTACAATCTTGTTCAACTGTTTAACATTTTGAAATTATCAAACCATTAAAAGAAAATAATCATATTTCTACTATTTGTTTTAAAATTAGACGAATATATATTACCTTCGTCTCCATCTCCCATTGTTCGTCAGTCAAATTAAATTTATTTGTTAAAGGATCATATATATTTCCGGTTTTGCTTTTAAGTTTCACCCAAGCTTGATACTTTCCTTTGTAGTAGTCGTAGTGGTTTCTCATCTGTTTTTGGTCAACGACTAAACCGTGTTCCTTTAATAATTTTTCGGCTACAACTTTCCATGAATTTGGTTTGAGGGCACTACCCTCACAACCATTTGTGGTTACTTCTTGGATACAAGCATCAAGAAAAGTTTTGTCTAAACTTTGGTCCCAAATGATTCTAGATTTCCTTTGTGACATGTCTATAATAAAAAAAACAACAAATATAACCAAAAATCAACATGTATATACAAAAAAAAACAACATATAAAACTAAAAGGCAGCATACATATACAAAAAAAACATATATAACCAAAATTCAACATTTATATACAAAAAATAGCATATAAAACCAAAATTCAGCATGCATATAAAAAAAACTGCATATATAAACAAAAAACAGCATGTATAATCAAACTTCAGCATGTGTGTACAAAAAACAGCATATATAGAACCAAATTTCTGCATTTATATACAAAAAAACAGCATATATGTTCATAATTTCAGCATATATGTTAAAAAAAACAGCACATTTATAACTAAAATTCTGCATGTATATATAAAAAACAGCATTTACAATCAAAATTTTACATATATATACAAAAAAAACAGCATATATATTCATTAGTTCAGCATGTATGTTCAACAAACAACATATATGTTCACAAAAAACAACATCCTGTTCACAAAAATCAGCATATTTGAACAAAAATCAACATGTTCTAATAACCACAACATGAATGTATGCTTTAATAACCACAAAAACATGTTCTAATTTTGATTTCAACCACAAAAACAAGTATAATGCACAAATTCTAAAAAATAAGAAATCTGGAAAAAAAAACTTGTTCACAAAAACATGTTTTGATTTTGATTTCACTCATAATTTCGAAATCAAGAAAAAAGAAAGATTAATTGAAAATCCTTGCTGATGGATCGAGAAAAAAAAAAGAAAAAGATGAGAATCTTGTTGATGGATCGACAAAAGGAGAAAACGAAACCTGTGGGGCAGAGCAGTAGGGCGGCGGTGGTCTGCTTGGCGGGAGGAGGTTGGCCGGCGACGGAAGATGGATGCAATGGAAGGTGGGTAGAGTCGATGATGACCGATTGAAGATTGCAGCGACGATGTATGCATTTTTTTTTTGTTAGGGCACAAATGTCCAATGCGTCCTTCTTTTCCATTCAGACTTCTTTTTGTGGCTGTGTGGGAAAGCCCAATCTTACCGGGAAAGACGAAGTTTTTTGTGTAAAACAAACAGTCTTTCCGGCCCATTCAGCCGGAAAGATCTTTTTGGGGCTGGAAAGACACTTATCAAACAGCGCCTTAGTCTTCCCGTCATGTTGTTGGTTTGGTTTTTCTTTTTGAAACAAATTATAGGAGAGTTGTGTGGAATTAATTGGCAACCACATGGCTATCACTAAAAGTAAGAGATGAAAAGCTGAGGTGAAATGATTTAGAGGAACCTTGTGTACGTTCATAAGAGATGGACGTTGGCTTCTTTATAGAACATGCCACATGATGCATGTGTGCATGATCTTTTGAGTGCATGCTATGTACGAGAAAGTTTTTCATGTATGGATAGACACATAACAAGAAGCTTGCTTTTTAACTTTTTAAGGTTGATACATTGTATATGCTATGCATGAATAACAAAAATGAAGGGCGTTTTCGTGCGCATACATGGGACCTGAGCGAATGGAGAACTCATGGGTAGGTTTCTTTCTTTTTTATTTTATTATTATTTTTTTTTGCAACGTAAAATTTAATATGCTACTAAACTATTCCTTAATTTCACTTATGTCTACAACGAGATTTGAACCTTCAACTTTAAGGAATAATGACAACACTACATACCGCTAGGCTAAAAAACATTTAGTTCATGGCCAGAGGCGTAGCTACTTTAAGGGAAGGTGAGTCCTAAGACCTACCTTTTTTTTTAATTATAATACAAGATATGTATGAAAGAAAAAGGGAAATACCTTATTATATCTAAGAGAACTACCTAATAATCTTTATAGAAAAAAGTTTAGGTCATTTTTTGTCACTTAACTTTTGGTTTAGTGCTCATTTGGTCACTTAACTATTTTTAAGTTTTAAAAGGTCATCAAACTTTTGGCTTTGTGCTCATTTAGTCATTTAACTTTTAAAAAATTTTAAAAGTTTAGTGATCAAACCAAAAATTAAGTGACTAAATGAGCACAAAGGCAAAAGTTTGATGACTTTGTAAAACTTAAAAATAGTTAAGTGACCAAATGAGCACACAAAACAATAAGTTAAGTGACCAAAAATGACTTAAACCCTAAAGAAAAAGATACTCCATGTTTTATATATCCAATAACCATTTAGAATAGCCTAATATCTCAATACAGACCGATCCAACTAAAATTAAACAAAAAAAATTAGAAATGTCATTAATAATTCAACGAACTTTATTATAACTATTGAAATAATGTTTAAATATTTTAAGGCATACGATACGACCCGTCACCAATAGTATTTTTTACTTTTTATATTTTTTTTTTCGGTTTCATTTATATAGAGAACCAGATGGTTTTTGGATCTAGATTAGCAACTCTTCATGGCTAAGTAATAATATTTATGTATGATGTTGCATATGGTTCATTTGTCGAAGTAACAAATAATTATTGGATATGGTGTTATAAAACAAACTAGTAGGCGATCCCAGGCTTCTCCCAAAACGTTTTTTTTTCAAAATCCCAAATATTTGTGCATTTAAAACAACAAAAACTAAAATAAAAAAATCAAAAGTTGATGATTTCTTAATAAGTCAGCAAAATTCAAGGATCATTTATCTAACTTACGCCAAAGGTGCGAGATAGCAAACTAAATAAATGGGGGTGCATAATAACAAAACTCATATAAAGATCAAAAGTGTCAAGCTCAACAAAATTCAAGGACCATTTATGCAAGGGAACGACAAAATGTATAACACTCAGGGATCAAAACTGATAATGAGGTAAACATCTGTAGTCAAAACATGAAGACAGACATCACTATTCATAATCGTGTCCTAATTTAAATATGTATATAAATATATAATAGGAGGTGATCCCAATTAGACAAAGGTCATTTCTATAACCCTGAGACACTACCCTAAACTAAATAAATAGGGGTGCATAATAACAAAACTTATATAAGGACCAAAAGTGTCAGGCTCAACAAGATTCAGGGACCATTTATGCAAGGGAACAGCAAAGTATATAACACTCAGGGACCAAAACTGATAATGAGGTAAACATCTGTAGTCAAAACGTGAAGTCACACATCACTATTCGTGTCGTAATTTAAATATGTATATAAATATATAATAGGAGATGATCCCAATTAAACAAAGACCATTTTTATAATCCTGTGACGTTACCCTAAAATAAAAAATAAAAAAACGGTGTATTTTAGCAAAACTTATAAAATTCAAAGACAAGGGGATGTATTTCTATAAGTTTACAATTAAACAAAGACCATTTCTATAAGTTTACAATTAGACCGTGATATTTCTATAATGTATGAAACATAGGGACAATATTTGTAAATTTTGTATTAAAGTAGGGATCATTCATGTAAGCATTTAAAAACGGCAACGAATGAACGGTGAAGTTAATATATATATATATATATATATATATATATATATATATATATATATATATATATATATATATATATATATACTAGTTTATAACCCGTGAAAACCACGGTTATAAAATTAATTAAACTTTTATAATAACAATTTACAATTATTAATCAATTATTTTAAATAAGTTATTTTAAATAAATTATTAATTAAGAGATATATCAAAATTTTAACGTTATTATAACTTCAAATTTAACATATAATTAGAAAATGTAAATTTGAATTTTGAAATGAGTTGCCTAATATATCTACATGACACATGACATAATATTAATGAGGAGTTGTATTAGGGTGACACTTGGCAAAAGGAGATTAAAACTATTCATTTATTTATATATATATATATATATATATATATATATATATATATATATATACTAGACGAATTCTCGCGCGTTGCACAGCGAAGATAAAAAATATATTGTTAAAATATTGAAAAATATATGTTTAAAATGGTTATGTTATTGACATTAACTTTGAGATGATATTTTTACACTAATTATATATATATATATATATATATATATATATATATATATATATATATATATATATATATATATATATATAATCTCAATTATTTTGAACAATAATATTCATTAACGTCAACCCACATTCCTTATTAATAGAATTAAATATAACTATCTATTTAGTATTATTTTTAACAATTATTATTATTGATTAATTATATTTTTACTTATGCGATCATTTTCTAATTTCAATAATGATGTTAATTTAAAATACAATTTATTTATAGCTAAATGTAATTTATAATTTGATGTTATTATAAATTAAAATTGTTATTCATTAATTTTAAACCACTTATTATTAATAATAAGTTAAAGAAGACTTTTAAGAAACACTTAATATTATTATTAAAATGTGAAACATACACTAAATAATAAAGTGATAAAATACACAATTTGCATTTCAAAAGAGACTTGCACGGATAATATGACATATCCATATAATTTGACTTTATTATTTATAACTATTGCTTATTAATTTTAAAACCACTTGTTATTATTAATAAGTGAAAAAAAACTTTTAAAAAGCACTTATTATTATAATTAAAATGTTAAACATATACTAAAATATAAAGTGATAAGATTGACAATTTGCATTTTAAAAAAGGCTTACATCGATAATATGGATAATATGACATATCCATGATTTTTAATTAATTATTGTTTTGAAGCAACATGAACATACAAACATGTATACAATAGTTAATTAAATATTATATATATCACCTTCCATAACATATGATCGATAACATGAATCTAATCTAATTTACATTAAAATTTCAACCACAACATACAATGATATTCTTAAAAGAATACTTAAATCAAGAAAATACAAAAAAAAAGAATTAGTATATAACAAACTTACAAATTAAAAACTTCAACATAATAACATGACTCGAAAAAATGTTCAAAGTCTTCAAACCAACACAAAAAATTTTAAACTTGTTTTCTTTGTGAATTTTGTATGTAATTTGTATTTGTGTGTCTAGTTAAAAAGATTGACCTTTTTATAGTAGAGTATCCATTAATTGTTTATTAAATATATTATATAAGTTATAAAACTTTTGAATTGTTAATCATTATTAAGAGACTTTTGAGTGGTATTCATTAAAATAGGAGGTTTCAAATGCATGAGGTTCAATGAAAAATGCTAGCTTTATAAGTATATATATATATATATATATATATATATATATATATATATATATATATATATATATTATAGTAGGTTATAACCCGTATAAAACACGGTGGTTGAAATTTTAAAATAACAATAATAAAAAATAAAAAGTAACAATTAATCAGAAAATTTAAGAATAATTATTTATATAACACATTGAAACAATATATAATTAAGTATTTTATGTTTATTTAAAAATAATTTATAAATTAATTATAAATAATAAGAACATTACATTTATTATATTTTTGTGATAGTTAACAAATAAATAAATAAATAAATAAATAATGATGGCATACCATCACATATAAAATTTGATATATTGAAAATAACAATGACATTAATTTTTTTAAAAGTACGATTTTATTTAAAAACTAAAAAATAACTTAATGTAACGTGCGTATATACAAACCATTTTTGATAATCACTATTTTATAAAATATTTAACAAAACAATATTTTTTTTCCAAATGTAATGAAAAATATTTTTATTTCCCATAAACTAAATTATAAAAGCATAAATTATGATATTATACATGAGTGAACTATGACAAATTAAGGGTCACAAATTCTTTAAATTAATTGATTTCTACAATAAAATTGAAATTCCTTAATTAACTAATCACATTCTCATGTAAAATTATTAAAGCTTACTTTAAAAAACAAGTCATTAGTATACAATAAAATAACATATTATTACATCGATCAATTGCAAGAAATTATGAGATTTAAATATAATTCAACTTTTTCAAGCATCTAATGAAACCATGGGGGTATACACATCAATTCATATGAAAAAAATATGTAGCTTACAGTACAATCAAAGACAATTTGTGCCAACATAAGAGCATAATTTGTTTTCTGACTAATATCCCAAAACAATTTAATGACAGATATTTGGCAAGCCAAAATAATGTTTGAGATGCAAAATTTTCACTAACCCTTACTCCACAAGGCTGTATTATATTTGGCAAGTGCTTTAAAAGTAGTTGTAGAGCTAGTACAGTGATGGCTTCAAACCAGTTGTTCATATCAGTGCCAAAACATGATGAAATCCCAGTAATATACATATTGTTTCTCACGTTGCCATTCATTGTGGTCAGCTAAAACCCAAAAGTAGAAGGTATTGACACTTCACCATATATGACTTTTCATCCTTCCAATAATTAACGTCGGTTTTATTCACCTCCTCCACCTAATCAACACAAGCGCAAATCATCATAAACATATTTATATCTTGAGTTAGACCTCTCGTCGAACAATTGGAAGACACTTACTGAAACTCTAGTAACTTTATAAATTGAAATAAAGAGAAAAAAGTATGTTAGTGCTAAATCAATCCATCGAATGTTTTTATTTCATTTCAAAATATGAGTAGTTAATTAGACCATTGTCTACAATCAAAAAATTGCAATACAAATGATAATTACAGTTCAAAGCCTTCAAAATTTAAAGATTCAAACATTAAAACCTACTAAAAAAAGAACTTTACACAACCAAGAACACAAATCACTCTCACAGCCTGATTTACATAGTTTTCTGATTATACAATTTGGTTCAGTAATTTTATCAAACAGGTGGTGTGCGAAAAGAGTTACTGATTCAAGACACCAAAAAACATATGGATAAACATATAAAGACGTACTCTTTTCATCAAAAGACTCCCTTTGATCTCCATACCCTTCATATATCTGATTTTTAAATATGAAATTGAAATAAATTTCACTGGCAGTAATCTGAAACATGTATTTGAAAAAGAAAAAGGGAAAACCCACGGCTGAATATGAGCAGGCATAATAAGAAAGCAGAGAGGGGCATTATGGAGGGAAAATAAGGTTTGAGGGTGAGTTCGAGTAGTAACCTCAACTAAGTAATGGGGACCAATAATTCCAGTGGATTTAGTGAGTTGCAGATGATGGGAAGGAGAAGGAATGGAAATTAGAAGCCGAAGATAGGAGCTTTAGTTGAGATACAAACGTAGATCCAATTTAAATTTGGAGAAGATTTCCTGATTTCTTGCTGTAGCGATTGATATGCATTTCAAAAATATAAACGAAAATATGGTAACGGAATACCTAATTAGTAGGAGATGATCATGATGTTGATCTTGATTCTTCAAAGAAGCAGTGGGCGGGAAAAAAATTAGAGGATAGCCGAAGATATGACACGTAGAATGTAGGTGTTTATAAGAATGACATGTGGCACCTTAAAAGAGGTTTTTATTAGGTATATATATATATATATATATATATATATATATATATATATATATATATATATATATATATATATATATATGAAAAAAATCATAAATGGTCCCTGTGGTTTCCCAAAATCTGAAGTTTAATACTCGTGGTTTAGAAACGTCATAGTTGGTCCCTCTGCTTTCAAAACTTTTGACAGTTGGTCCTTATCCCTCACACCATTAGAACCCCACCGTTAACTCTTATTTAATTAAAATAATATAAGGGCAAATTCGTCTTTTCACGTGTGCCCTCTTCTTTATTGAGGGAAATGATTATGCTACTGTCTTCTTCACGTCAACTCCCAAACACTCTTCATCTCCCAAGAGTACAGTGAGTTCATCTTCAGCAAATCACTCTCATCCAAGACACGAAATTGGGGTTTAGGGTTTACATAGCACTAAAGGAAAATGGTTCTCTCAATATGGTGTTTACATGAAAAAAAATGCGTGCTTGAAGGACTTGTAATCGAGATACGGTAAGATTTTTCAAAAAAAAAAAAAACTTCAGTTTTTGTTTTCCTTGAATGTATTCATGAAGACAAATCATCTTCTTTACCCTGTCTATTTTTGTGTTTGCAGAGGGATATGACAACTATTTCACGTTGAAGATACACTATAGTGGTGTCTTCACCAAGTCACCTGGAAGGAAATACGTCGATGGTACTGTATCATACGTAGATGACGTTGACACTGATTTATTTTCAGTCCATGAACTCGATGACATGGTTCGAGAATTAGGGTACAAAGGTGAACAAACCCTTTACTACCATTTCTGTATCCCTGAATTTCCCTTAGACTACGGGTTATTGCCTTTAGGTAATGACCAAGACGTACTTAAATTGGTTTTGTATGTCCCTAAACACAGACTTGTAAAGGTGTATATTGAAATTGTGTCAGACTAGGGTACCTACTTATTTTAAGTCTCCTTCTAAAGTTATTATTGAGGAATTGGAACCTGAGAGTGTGTCACCAGAACTTAATAGAAAAAAAACCTTGTAGAAGAGAAGTAGGATCGTGTAGTAAAAAGCTTGATTTAAACCACCCTCCCAACCATGTTGTTGACCAGTCATAGGTAATAGATATGGATGAAAGTCAAGATCATTCAAACACTATTGTTCCATATGTTATGTCACAAGTTAGCCAACAAAGTAATGTCATTGATGTGAATTAAGGAGTGATCATGAGTCACATAGAAGAAGTGTGTAAGCGTAATTTAGTCAATCATGCAGAGGAACCAATTTGTGAAGATATTGGTGGAGAACAAAGTGTAAGACTTGATGAATTTGAAGCATTTACAGAATTATTCAAATTATGCTGACTTTGATGTTGAGTACAGTGTACCAAATGGTGAAGACAATCAACTAGAAATGGAAATTCTAGAGGGCATGTTAAGTGATGATAGTGGAGATGCTTTCTATAGTCAGAATGGAGATGGTTCTGATTATAGTGGAGATGATTCTGATGATAGTGACTACATTGTACATGGGTCTAATTTGCAATTTGATGTGGATGTATACATGAGGGAATTCCAAAGTGTTGTGGATGTAGATGAACATGGAATTTTAAACAAGCAAACTGAAAATGTAGGTAATGACATAGTTCATGTAGAGTTGGAAGTTATTCAAAGTGATGATTATCAGTATGCAGGATTTTATGAAGATGAAAGGACAAAAATGCTTAAGGAGTTGAGTAGGTCAACTCCATGCTCACATGGGGAGATCCATTTAAAACCATATAGGGTGGGGCAGTGTTTCAAAACAAAGAAAGAAGTTGTGGATTACATGCATTCACATGCTGTAAATACAAGGAGGTCCTTATACTTAACAAAAAAAATGATAAAATCAGGATAAGGGTCAAATGTGGAGGTGTTGTGGGCCAATCTACTGAAACAGTTGACTGTGGTGGGCCATCAACTAGAAGTAAGGTAAAGTGCAAGGGAAAAAATGTGATTAGTAAAAAAGGAAAATGTCCTTGGGCAGTCCAAATTTCGAGGGCAGATGAGAATAAGGATTGGTTGGTGAAAACAGTAAAGGATGTCCATAAATGTTTGCAGACGAGATCCGTTAAAGCTTGTACTTCCAAATATTTAGCAAACTTAATTGTTCCACAAATTCAGAGTAACCCTAAAATTCCAATCAAAGCTTTACACGAGGAGTTGTGTAAGAAGCTGGAGCTTGGTATGTCAGTTCAAAAGGTTGCTAGGGCAAAGCAAATGGTTGAACGTGTGATTAGTGGGGACTATCAACTACAATATGGGTATCTGATGGATTATGCTTTGGAACTGCTAAACACTAATCCTGGTACAACTGTTAGGATAGATGTGTATCCTGAACCATGCTTGTCGACTACTACAAGAACTTTTAGAAGAATATATGTATGTCTAGGTGCATTGAAGTTGGGATTCAAAGCTGGGTTAAGGGATTTCCTGGAAGTGGATGGTACATTCTTGAAAGGCACATATCCTGGGCAGGTACTAACTACTGTGGGTCTAGACTCAAATAATGGAATATACCCTGTAGCATATGCAATGGTAGAGGCAGAAACAACTAGTTGGACCTGTTTCATGGAACTGTTAGTAGAAGACTTGGAATTGGGAGCAAATTCAAATTTTACCTTCATTTTTGATAGATTTGCATTTGTTAAGGGGATAATACCAGTAGTTGCAAAGGTATTCCCCAATGCAGAACATAGGTTTTGTTTGAGGCATATTCAGTAGAATATGAAGAAACAATGGAAAGGAAAAGAGTTGAGTGACAAGGTTTGGGAATGTGGTAGAGCAACAACATTAAATCACTTTAAATATGCAATGGATGATTTGAAGAAAATGAATGATGAAGCTCATTCTTGGTTGTGTAAGATTCCTGCAGAGACATGGTCTAAATCTCACTTCAGTGGTATGTCACTAAGAAGTTGTTGAGTTCTATGTTTTAATATAAAATGTGTAATTTTCTTTTTGAATATGTTTTACACAGGTAGGGCACACACTGATTTTTTGTTGAATAATCTTTGTGGGGGTATTCAATGCTAAGATAGATGAAGGTAGGGATAAACCAATCATCACCTGCTTAGAGTATATTAGAGAGTATCTCATGAAGAGATTGTGTGTTGTGCAAAAGGAAATAGATAAGTGTCAAGGGGAACTAAGTACTACTGCAACTATAATTTTTGTAACATCCCAAAATTCAAGACCAAAAATTTCATTTTTATTAGGTTATTATAAACCAACAGTATAAGAAAACATCCATAATAACATCTCATGTCAAAACCAAAGTGTCAGTAATCAAAAGATGTTATAATAAAGTAATATCAGAGTGTAATCCCAAAGATCTCATTTGTGGAAAACATAGTGTGATGCATTGCGATCGAGTCGGCTCCTTTCCTTTGAATATGAAGTACCTGAAACGAAAACTGAAAACCGTAAGCACGAAGCTTAGTGAGTTCCCCCACCATACCACATACCATACTACTAACATACTGTCAGGCATATCTGGGTGCCCGACCTACCCCTTCGGTATCTTTCAATCGGTAACCACCTAGCATATCTGGGTGCTGGCCTCCCCTTCGGTCTCTTTCAACCGGTAACCGCCTAGCATATCTGGGTGCTGGCCTCCCCTTCGGTCTCTTTCAACCGGTAACCGGGAGCTAACCTCCCCTTCGATATCTTTCAACCGGTAATCGGGGACTATTTCACCCCTACCACTACCACATAATAACATAGCATAACATACATGAATATATTGTCAGGCATATCTGGGTGCCCGACCTACCCCTTCGGTATCTTTCAACCGGTATCCGGGAACTATTTCACCCCTACTACTACCACATAATAACATATCATGATCACACTGCTAGGCATGCATGGGTACTATCTACCCCTTCCGTATCTTTCAACCGGTAACTAGGGGCTATATCACCCCTACCACTACTAACATATATGTCATAACATCCTAACACATAAAGCATATCAGATAACAACACACCAGATAATTTGTTGGGTTATGAGCATTCTAACACTCCTAAGTGTACATGCAACCCTAAATACCTTGGATCTATGTTTTCTCTATTATACATACAATTATGAACATCCAAGGTATTATCCTAATCTAGCATACAAAATAATAAATATAACAAGATAGAATACATACCTCTTTGATGTAGAATGTCTTCATGAAGCTTGAGTGCCTAGTGCCCCAAGTGTGACACCTCAAATGGTTCACACAACACCAAATACACTTGGAATAACTTGAGAGAAACTTGAACACTCCTTGAAATCGTCTAGCCCTCACACTCACACATTAGTGCCCGATTTCTTGAGCCATGGGATTCTTTTATATGGTGGCTATTAGGGTTACACCATGTAACTCATAACTTTACCCATTCCTTATGCTCCATGGATTTTAACCTCCATGGAGTATCCATGGGTCACCCCATGGACTTAGTCCAACATAAGGAATCTTGGATCACAAGCCCACATATATAAGAATGAATGATTTACACAATCAACCCATATATTTAATTAGTCTCCTTTTGATCACTTAATTAATTCCAAATTAATTCTTGATCAATACTAATTAAATAACCTTATTAATATATATTAGAACTTATAATATATTAACCAACCTTAAGTGTTATTTCTCTCATTATAGTTTATCCAAATGCATGATGCCATGCAACCCAAATGGACTATGCCGGGTCGGGTCAAGTCTTACCAATTATAGTTATGGACTTAGACATTAATCCAACAGTCTCCCACTTGGATAAGTCTAAAACTATTATTGCGTATGACTTCAGGAACCGATCAGCAATCGTAGCTCTTAAAAGCTTCTGTCGAACTCTGACCTTGTCGATGAACTCTGACCTTTGTCAATGACTTGTCCATTAGATAAGGGATCATATATTCCTCCATTCTAGATATCATATGGACTGAGACATGGATTATCAATCATTCTCTCTGTCCATTTGTTGTTTCCCGATTTCCGATTCATGATGACTGACTGATTGAACAAATCAAATCAGTCCTGGCTTGGCCAAGCACTCACATGTATCATCTTTAAATAATCAAGGGGCCCACATATATCGCTTTTATCCCGAAGGTAAAAGGAATGGATAAACTTCGACTCATATGGCTTGTTCTACTACTTGTTGAATCATACACAAAGGCACGTTTTATAACATCGAGTTACCAATGCGTTTTCGTGCAATCAGTGTATAACCAACTCATAGTAACAACTCATATCTCTAGGTTTGAAGAATATAAGATATTATCGTCTCATGATCACTCGTGATAAAATCCATGAAGTGATTCAAATGAGCGCGGGTTGAATCCAATACTCAGAACTTATGAGCACTCATGAGTGTTGTAGCACCACTTTGTCCACCAACTTGGACCTTTACAAACCAACCCATGACAGTCTTGATTCATATCTACTTCCAACATATGACCGACTGTGGATGGTTTGAATAACTTAATCATTCAGGAAGAGCGACTTAGTTATTCTGGAAGTCAAAACATGCACACTTCTCACAAGTCCATGTTAGTGTGCCGGTAAACCACACACGCTCCACTAACGACTTTGAGAATGCAAATATCACAATTGCTATCTAGCTAAAATCTACTTAGTGAAAGTGTTTCCTCACCATGATTTTCATGAATCGGAGAGAAACATTATGACCCTTAGATTTTATGGTGTATGTGTTCTTATCCATGTGAATCGTCAAAACCATAGTCACAAGACAAGGATAATGACAAATCCAAACTCATATGGACTGAACTTATGCAATCTTAACTTCTTGCCACCTGGCAGTACAGGGCCTGCCATTGCTTCCAAGTTGTTATGCAACCAATTGAGAACTTTCAGAACTCCTATGCAAAGCCAACTTTAACTGGAATGGGCACAGAATATGTCAACACGATAGGTTATAAACCTCAAGTCGTGTGCTAGTGAAGGACTTTAGGTTTTATTCTTGATTAAGTCTTGAAACTTTCAAGTGCTTTAAGACTCCCACTGTCCTCTTGACATATAAGACTCCCTTGGTCAAATATTCATGAGATAGTGCGGATTCTTTATCAAGACTAACACTTTACACAATTGGCCTAAGTTGGTCTCTGTTTTATCCAAAACATCACAACTTACCAATTTCAAATGTACAAGAGTAGATAACCTTTTACTCTTACATTTGACTAGTGTTAACAAACCCTCTTTAAGATATGTCACTCAAGTTACAATCTTGGAGTATGACTCTAAGAATTGTTTTGGAACGAAGTATGACTCATCTTTTTGATTTAACCATTTCAACAATTCATGACTCCTCTTCTTAGTCATAAGAATGCACTAAGATGACTTTAGAGGACCAATTGTGATATGGTATCTTAATCATTAAGATGATCATAAACATGATACTAAAGTACTCTCCCATCTTTTCAGATTTGAGAAACTTTTATCTTTCTGCCATACTTTGATTCTTCTTATTCGTTCTGTCTCACATTGAAACTTCTCCAATGCTACAGACTTATACTTAAACTTATAAGTATAACCATATTTACTGAACTTAAGTAAATCATGACGAATAGTCTTCTTGATCTTTTGTGGTGGACTTGACCAGTGCACAAGAATGTGTACTCGTTCCCTTAGTCCTTTCCTTATTCACATAAGGAATTAGTCTTAATTTTCCAAGCTGAAAGTTCTCATTCATCATACTATACAACTTGCATGATTCCAAGTTTCGGTCCAATTGAACCTTGGGTGATGAGAATCTTTCCTTATTTGGTAATATTAGACACTACCACAACCGAAAGAATCAAATCCATTTTTCCAATATTGCTATCAATGGAATCTTATAAGCAACAACTTTTCACAAATGCCATTGTAAGGATACTTAAAATAAATAAAATCAAAACCTTTTTCTTTTATTTTAAAACTTTGCGGAAAAACTTATCCTTACAATCCATATGAAAACCTTGTTGTTATCTATTCCTAAGCAATATAAATATCATAACTCTTAAGTAATAGCCCAAAATTCTGATCACCGAACCATGCGATTGAAATCCATCTTCGCGATCAGAATCAACATGTACTTAATAGAGTTAGACAATGGACTTTACCTGAAGTAGAGCCAAACTTATTGACTTTAACATCCTTAGGTAAATTTGGCAGCTTCGTAACCAATGCCCCTTCCTTTGACAATAGTTACCTATGGACCCTTGATAATGGGACTATCTCAGACTTCGCCTCTCTCTTTACCATTGGGTCAACCGAGTTGACTATGGCCGATCCCTTTCCATTGGGAAGAGAGAGCTTTACTGGATATCCAATGTCATCATTGTCAATGTCCATAGCGTTTTAGGAAGTTGATCTTAGCAAATAGATAAGATCATTAAGGGTCTTGTCTTAGTCTGTTTCATAGGATTCCCAAAAGAACTCACTATGTGACTTAGAAAGTAGTTGAGCCACCAACTTTCTCAAGACTTTGACACCCAACTCTCTCGGCTTGTCAATATGTGACTACATCTCCAAGATGTGATCACACCTAGACCTTGCCTTGCCAATAGGGCTTGAGTGACCTTAAACTTTTTAGGAACTTGTGGGTTAGGGAGAATAATTGGAGGAGGTGAAAGAAGTATGATATCCATGGGACATCATCTTCATTTAGGAAAGCTTGTTTCAAGAGATTTGGGAAGATCATAAATGTCTAGACCAAACATCTTTTTGGGAGATATTCAAGATAGTTGATTTAAAGTCCTTAATATGACACCCAATATGAAATATTAAGGCTAGGACCCAACAAACTATTTTATAACTTAGAAGAGGGATGCCGTAATCCAAGCTATAAAATATTTGAAGGTAGGTGAATGACGATTCACCAATTTCCACCATGAAAAACGAAATAATTTATTAGGTTTTAATTGGATTTGAAAGTCCTAGATCTTTGAGATTCATTGAACTGTTCAAAGGCATGTTTCAATCTCGAGTGTGCCCTTCAGGTTTTGTGACTGGGATGCCGAGGATCACAAAACAAGGTGTGAATAACCATGCAAATATACTTGGTACCCTTAATATTTACCCCTTAATCAGTGTGCCGGTTAACCACACACGCTCCACCGATACTATGATAAATATTAAGTTACCCTTTGCCTACCTTGTTAAGTCCAGGTTAGTGTGCCGGTTAACCATACACGCTCCACTAACGACTTAAGCAAAGTGCAAAGTGTAATTTCATGGGTTAGCACCAAATTCACATTTTCCTAAGTAACTAAGATTGGGTATTAATAAGAGTTTAGTTACTTAGTATTTATCATTAATACTTTTAATGAAAGGAGAATTATAGTCCTTGTCATACCCGTTCGGCTAACGACCCTCCACCAGTCAAGGAAGCGGTGGGTGAGAGTGGACACCCATTAAACTGCCATTTTATAGGCAGTAACCTTATACCCCCCTTATAGACCGGCTTCGTGAATGAGGCCTACTAACGGTAAGACTGACTTTACTCTTATACATATATATAAATATTATTAGCTTATAATATTATAAAGTATAAGGGTTGAATTTTAACTTTTAAAATTCTAAGGGCTAACTTGGAATTAAAGTATTCATAAGTGAAAACTTTTCAAATTCCAAAACTTAAGGGCAAGTTTTGAAACTATTCAAAACTAATTAATTCCATAACTTATGAGTTTAAAGTAGTTTTAATTAAAAAAAACTCTTCAAGTTCCATAACTTGAGGACAAGTTATGGAAGACTTTAAACTAATTAATAAAAAAAATAACTTTTTTTATTGTAACTTATGGAACTAATTAAGGTTACACTTTTTTTTTTAATTTAATGAAGAGACTCTTGAACCTCCATAACTTGAGGACAAGTTATGGAGTCATAAAACCATTTAATTAGAACTAGACTCTTCATTTTGTAACCTTTGCCAACTTTTATGAGTTTTATGATTCTTAAATGTGACTTTTCATATAACTTGAGGACAAGTTACAAAAACACACTTTGGAATCAACTCTTAGATTAAAATGGATTGAAAACAACTATTTCACACAACTTTTCTATTAATCTAAGAACCTCATAAGAACAAGATAATTCAAATCATCAATCTTCAAGAAATTAGCATGAACATACAAACTAATACAAATCTTGAAATTATGACAATTATCTTAGAAATTGGATTAGCATGAACATTACCACATCAAAAAACAAGTTTACAAAAACATCTTAGGGTAATGTTCCTAGTCCAATTCCAGCCAAAACAATCGAATATATGCATCCAACTCGATTTTTCAGCTACTTTTGCAAGTATAACAAGAAAACAAGCCTAGACTCTGATACCACTGTTGGGTTATGAGCATTCTAACACTCCTAAGTGTACATGCAACCCTAAATACCTTGGATCTATGTTTTCTCTATTATACATACAATTATGAACATCCAAGGTATTATCCTAATCTAGCATACAAAATAATAAATATAACAAGATAGAATACATACCTCTTTGATGTAGAATGTCTTCATGAAGCTTGAGTGCCTAGTGCCCCAAGTGTGACACCTCAAATGGTTCACACAACACCAAATACACTTGGAATAACTTGAGAGAAACTTGAACACTCCTTGAAATCGTCTAGCCTTCACACTCACACATTAGTGCCCGATTTCTTGAGCCATGGGATTCTTTTATATGGTGGCTATTAGGGTTACACCATGTAACTCATAACTTTACCCATTCCTTATGCTCCATGGATTTTAACCTCCATGGAGTATCCATGGGTCACCCCATGGACTTAGTCCAACATAAGGAATCTTGGATCACAAGCCCACATATATAAGAATGAATGATTTACACAATCAACCCATATATTTAATTAGTCTCCTTTTGATCACTTAATTAATTCCAAATTAATTCTTGATCAATACTAATTAAATAACCTTATTAATATATATTAGAACTTATAATATATTAACCAACCTTAAGTGTTATTTCTCTCATTATAGTCTATCCAAATGCATGATGCCATGCAACCCAAATGGACCATGCCGGGTCGGGTCAAGTCTTACCAATTATAGTTATGGACTTAGACATTAATCCAACATAATTATCACAAATACAATCATCTAACAAACAATTCCTACTAGTGGGCCGGCATTGTGGCCGTAGACCCACTCCTACTGGAAGGTAACTCACCTCACACTGCTGAAGTCCCGTAGACTCAACCCCACACCACTAAAGTCCCGCAGACTCAACCCCTGCTGCTGGATGACAGATTCCCGAACTGTCAACACCAAAATAACACCCAATTAATAATTGGGTTCCAATACATAACCATAAGTCCATGCTTGGGGGTAAAAGACTACTCTACCCCTAACTTGGCTTGATTCAAGCCCAGGGTCCAATCCAAAGGCCCAAAAGTCAACTGTGAGTCAAAGCCCAACATATGGCCTAATTTTCCAAATTGGGCCCAAGCCTTTACATGGTCTTATTCTAAGGTCCAACATCATATAATCATTAAGGCCCAAACTATGGCCCATCTATGCCCCAATTTTCCAAATGGGCCCAAATCCCTTACATGGGCCTTACCCTAGGCCTATTAAATTATTTTAGCCCCTTAGCTTGTTCTTGGATGGCCCATTATTATCCCACTCATCAAATCCCAATAGAAAGCCCAACTCAAGGTCCAAGTGAAACTAGGGTTTCACATAAAATGACGATTAGGGTTAAGCTTCCTACTTAACCCATTAAGGACTTAATCCATTAAGTCCAATATTGCTTAGATTAATCTTTGCCAATGATTATTATTTAATATCTCAAGTTATTAAATAACTCCCGTGTGTCCCGGTTAATTCCCCAAATTAGGGTTTTATTGGCATTACGGTTTCCAACCCAAATACTAGCCCATTTATCAATTTGTTGGGCTTTTAGGTCAATTAGGGCTTTATTGGGCCTATTAGGCCCACTAGAATATCATTAAGCCCATTAGGATTTTATTGGGTCAATTAGGGTCCATTAGTGCTTACAAGGCCCATTAGGGTTTTAGTCTCTTCTCCAAACATCCAAACTGAATCACAACATCAACGAGGCACACTGTCACACCCCCAAACCTGAACAACGGAAACATTCGGGGGTGGAGGACGTCATGTATAGTATCATAACAATTGAATAGTAAAGAAAGTATACACCACCATAACATATATTTGAAAAGTTTACATGATTGTTGTATTACATGTTTCAAAAGTCAAATACAATATGATGTTCCAAAAGATATTACTAACGCCAGCACATTAGTTCCCAAAAGCAGTTGCTAACCTGGTTTAGCGATTCCGTAAGAATACAAGTTATTTCAAAGAAAAAGTGTCAACATTTGAATTGGTGAGTTCATAAGTATATATTTGTATAAATGTATGCCATTCGAAAGTTTACGTTTGTTTTCCAGAAAATCCGATATTTTCTCATAAAAGGAGTTATGAATCGTTGTTTGTATAAAATGAATGTATCGAACCAGGAAAAACCTATATTTTCCTAAAAGTGAGGAGTAGTCTCAAATGCCCAAGACTGTAATTTGTAAGTAAATATGTCATACTTAAAATGATGATGTATAGTTTTATTAGTAAACAAAACTATAAGAAGTTTGGAATTTCACGTAAAAATAACTGTAATATTACTTTTCCCGCAAAAACATAATACCATAATAATTGTCTATCCTGTGAGTTTTCATAACCGTACTATGATGGATTTGCCTGCGGCGACGTTCTTCAGGCGTCGAAGCGTTATGATATTTGTCATCCCGCGGACTGTAGCTAACAGTCAGGGCGCGGGATCATCAGTCCCGTATAGATCTATACACACTTATCACGTTCTCACAACAGAGACTCTGGTTATAAAACATGACTTTCTAGTGGTACCTTGACAGGTATGGTAAAGACGAATGACTCACATATTCTCAATTAAGTCACGTATTTGGAAAAATATATGAATGATTTCTAAAATGATTACCCTGTCTATAGTGTTGACAAAGGCATAATAATGAGTTGTGTTTTCTTGTATAAACCTAATGTTATAGTTGAAATGGTTACCCTTGGTATGATGTAGTATGCAGATATATAAATAAAACATATTTCTATTTATAAAACATATTGTATCCCATGAGGGTAAAGTTGCGATGTGTGGTGTTTTGCATGTTAACGACTTCATATGATAGTTATAACAAAAGTAAGATAAGTATAGCAAAAGATTGATGTTTTTCACACGAGTTTCCGTGTCTTTACTTGTATTCCCCCCCCCCCCCTTAAAGTGTTTAAAAGCATTTAAAAGTATTTGAAAGTGTAGTGATAGGGGTATGAACTCACTTGGTAGAAGTGACGATTTGATGAAAACGATGTTTAACTCGAGCAGCACTTCGACCGGAAAAAAGTCGATTTCTCGGAAATCTCGGGGCTTTAAACTTCCTTCAGAGCTTGGATATGAAACTGGGGTGTCGGGGTAGTCTCGAGAGGGTAGAAGTACGAAATTTGGGAGATAAAGTAGTGAATTAGCAACTAAAACCCGGAGCCCTTGCATCCTTTATATAAGGTGAAATTTTGGATCTCACGTCGTGAGCATGGAGTTTCTCACGTCGTGAGCTTTGTTCTTATCTCTTCCGTTGACGCGACGTCTGCTGGCCATACCCCGGAACCCATCAATCACAAGCTCACGTCGTGAGTTGCCTGACAACGTTGGGTTTCGTGTCGCGAACTTCAAAAATTCATATCTCCCGCATACGAGTTCCGATTTTGACGTTCTTTATATACACGCGTAGGTGAGATTATGCTCTACATTTCGTTTAGACTCCATTGGCTAATTTTGAATTTATTTTTAATATTATATTTTTAACGGGCCGGGACTGGAAAAGTCCGTTAAAATTCCATAACTTCTTCATCTGACGTCCGTTTTCGTCTGTCTTTTTACCGTTGTAATACTATTGTTGAGATCTTCGATTCTCGTTAAGGTTGTGTCGGCTAAAAGTCGCTCGATCTCTATTTCAAGTTTTTAGCTCTCTACTGCTATATCCGAAACTTAGAAAAATCATAACTTCCTCATACGAAGTCAGATTTGGAAGTTCTTTTTATGTATGCTTACGGTTTAGTGATATCTACGACTTTCATTTAGATACTTAAGGATAAAAAGTATTTTATTGAAATTTCGTGTTTTACGCTTAACAGTGTTTTGCCGGTTTTGTTGCGGATTTTCGATTGGTCATAACTTCTTCGTTATAACTCGGATTTTTGTGTTCTTTATAATTTTGAAAACCTTGATATGATATCTACCACTTAGTACATTCACATTGAGATTTTTGAACATTTCATTTTTGACATTATTCCTATTCTATTAAGATAGGTTACCATACTTGACTTTGGATCGTTACATTGATTCGAAATATCGGGTTGTTACATCATCTCCCCGTTAGAGGGAATTTTGTCCCGAAATTATTTACAAGGTAAGTGTCTATGGACTAGGGAAGAGATGCGGGTACTTTTTTTGCATCTGATCTTCTCGCTCCCAAGTGAATTCAGGTCCCCGCTTAGCATTCCAGCGAACCTTCACTATTGGTATGCGACTTTGCTTTGCTCGTTTGATTTCCCTATCCATGATTTCGACAGGTTCTTCCACAAAGTTAAGATTTTCGTTCAACTCGATTTCCTCGAGTGGAATTACAAGGGTATCATCAGATAGACACTTCTTTAGATTAGACACGTGAAACACAGGATGTACGTTGTTAAGTTCGAGTGGTAGTTGGAGTCTATAAGCTACTGGACCAATCCTCGCAGTAACTTCGAAGGGTCCAATGTACCTCGGGTTTAGTTTTCCATGCTTCCCAAAGCGTATCATGCCCTTCCAGGGTGATACCTTAAGTAAGACGCGGTCACCAACCTGAAATTCCAAGGGTTTTTGTCTTTTGTCGGCGTAGCTCTTTTGTCTATCTCTTGAGGCTTTCAGTCGTTCACGGATTTGGACAATCTTTTCAGTCGTCAACTGCGTGTCACCCACTTCCGCCCAGCACAGAGGTGATCTGCACTTGCGGCCGTAGAGGGCTTCAAAAGGAGCAGTCTTGATGCTAGTGTGATAACTGTTGTTATATGAGAATTCAACTAACGGTAAGTGGATGTCCCATGCTTTACCGAAGTCTATTACACAAGCTCGTAACATATCTTCTAGGGTTTGGATAGTTCTCTCACTATGTCCGTCAGTTTGTGGGTGATAGGCTGTACTCATATCTAGCCTAGTTCCCAAGGCTTTCTGCAGTGATTGCCAGAATCGTGATGTGAATCGGCTATCTCTGTCCGAGATAATAGATATCGGCACTCCGTGAAGTCGCACGATTTCCTGGATGTAATTCCTTGTTATTCTTTTCATCTTATCGGTCTCCTTGATTGGTAAGAAGTGGGCAGACTTGGTTAACCTGTTGCCGATCACCCAAATGGTATCGTGACCACCTTGTGTCTTGGGTAGTTTGGTTATGAAATCCATGGCAATCTGCTCCCACTTCCACTCAGGTATTTCGGGCTGCTGGAGTAGACCTGAGGGTTTTTGGTGTTCTACCTTGATCTTGGCACAAGTTAAGCACTTGCCAACGTAGGTAGCAATCTCTGCTTTCATGTTTGGCCACCAATAGAGTTGTTTGAGATCCATATACATCTTATCTGAACCTGGGTGTATAGAGTATCGAGTATTGTGAGCTTCATTCATGACTAACTCTCTGAATCCACCTAATTTCGGTGTCCAGATTCGATTCATGAGATAACGAACTCCGTCACTCTTGATTTCCAAATTCTTGTCCATTCCTCTAAGTGCTTCACCTGTCACGTTTTCTGGTTTCAAGGCTTCTAGTTGGGCTTCCTTGATTTTCGTTGAAAGGCGTGAATGAATTGTCATGTTTAGCGCTTTCACTCTTCGACCAGAGTACTCCTTTCGACTTAGGGCATCTGTGACAACCCGATATCCCGAGTCTATGTAATATTATAATCTATTCTTGTAAGCAATAAAAATAGCGTCAAAAACGAATTGTTCAAAAGTCTCAATTGGGTTGCATAAAATGTTAAATATAGTGTCAAGGTTTTCAAAAATACAAAGAACACTCAAATCCGAGTTATAACGAAGAAGTTATGATTAATCGAAGATTCACGGCAAAACCGGTAAAACACTGTTAAGCTTAAAAAGTGAAGTTTCAATAAATTCCTTTTTAGCCTTAAGTATCTAAAACAAAGTCGTAGATAATAACAAACCGTGAGCGTACATAAAAAGAACGTCCAAATCTGACTTCGTATGAAGAAGTTATGATTTTTCTAAGTTTCAGAACAGCAGTAGACAGCTAAAAACTCGAAATAAAGATCGAACGGTTTTTAGCCAACGCAACCTAAACGAGAATTGAAGGTCTCGACAATAGTAGTACAACGGTAAAAAGACAGACGAAAACGGACATCAGATGAAGAAGTTATGAATTCTTAACGGAATACGCCCAACGTACGAGATACGCGGCCTCGGAGCGGCCACGTCGCCCCTATACCCTCTACTTCCGTCCCATCCGAAGACCGGTGACCAGTGACGACATCGCTGACGTACGCCCCGCGTACTTCGGAGTACGCCCAGCGTACGAGGCCTGGCAACCCTCCTATAAATAGCATGCGAGACTTCCGACTTTTACTTGCTCATTTACCACCTTCTCTCCCAAACTTCATACTTCTACCCTCTCGAGACTATCCCGACACCCCGGTTCCGTATCCAAGTCCCGACGAAGGTCCGAAGCTCCGAGATTCCCAAAAAACTCACAACTTTCCGGTCGAAGGGCTGCCCGAGAAAATCTCGTTTTCTTCAAATCACCACACTTTCCAGGTGAGTTCATACCCCTTATTTTCATGTCTTTTTCATGTTTTAGGGAGGGGGGGGATACAAGTGAAACACGAGAAAAACTTACGTTTAAAATACGCATCGTTACATATGTTTTCAAATACTTTACCTACATTTTGTTTATAAATGTTAAACAATATTTCTACCAACGTTACCCTTTACATGCAAAGTTGGTATTACACCGAGTTTTTATCATCAAATGGAACACACTTTCGAAAAACTATAATGGGTATAGTTTACAAGTTATTCATGACCTCTTTACATAAACACTGTAAAAAGGGAATACTTCCATTTACAAGAAATATAGACTTTTCATTCCGTAAATCTATTGATACTATGTTTTGTGAGTCAATCGGCTTCAACGTACTCTTAAGTACGCATTTCAAGTCCTGTATTATAAACCATAATCTCTTGTAGGGAGAGCGTGATACTTGTGTATAGATCTATACAGGATTGACAATCCCGCACCTAAACTGTTAGCTACAGTTAGACCGACAGGTATGGGGTGACAAACGTCATAACACTGCAATGCCTGAAGAACGTTGTTACAGGCAGTCTGGGTCAATAGCATGGTTATAAAACTCACATGGAGTATCGAAATACCTTGATTTACGAAACTAGTAAATACGCTCAGTAATTACGTTATATATGTATAAATCCATTTACACCATTTTTAACATGAAAGATACTATTGCATTTCAGTCTTTGGAACTTTTTCAAACTACTACACATACATGGAAAATATTGGATTTTCTGGAAACACGTTCAGTTATTTTTACCGAAAGACATACAAATTTTAGTACAAAAACGCTTATGAACTCACCAACTTAATTGTTGACACTTTTTCAAAACTACTTGTATTTCTCAGGGAATCAGTAATACAGGTAAACATCAGCTTTTGGAGAAGGAAAGCTAAGGCGTCAGTTATCAAAACATTTTAAATCATCATATTTGTAATATTCTTTTGAGACATATATCACATGCAACAATGTAAACTTTTAAATTATATTTATGATGGTTGTGGTTACTTTCTTTACAAATATTCAACTGTTATGATACTACGTGAAGTCAACCACCACCGAATGTTTCCACCATTCTGGTTTGGGGGTGTGACAGCATCTGCCACCACATTGGCTTTACCTGGATGATAACGAATCTCACATTCGTAGCCGTTGAGTAATTCAACCCAACGTCGTTGTCTCATATTTAGCTCCTTCTGGTCGAATATGTGTTGAAGGCTCTTGTGGTCCGTGAAGATGGTGCACTTTGTTCCGTATAGGTAGTGCCTCCAAATCTTCAGGGCGAACACTACTGCCCCAAGCTCTAGGTCATGAGTGGTGTAGTTGACCTCATGTGTTTTTAGTTGTCGTGAGGCGTAAGCAATAACCTTTCCTCATTGCATCAGCACACAACTCAAACCTTGATTGGACGCATCGCAATATACTACGAAGTCTTCTGTCCCTTCTGGGAGAGACAAAATGGGTGCGCTGCATAGGGCTTGCTTCAGGGTTTGAAATGCAGCATCCTGTTTTTCTCCCCAGTTGAAAGATACTCCCTTTTGCGTCAGGGAGGTAAGGGGTTTTGCGATGCTGGAGAAATTTTGTATGAACCTGCGGTAATAGCCAACAAGTCCTAGGAATTGGCGAATTTTGGTTGGCATCTTCGGTGCTGACCAATTTTTGATAGCCTTGATTTTGGAAGGGTCCACGTGAATGCCCTCTTTGCTGACCACGTGACCTAGGAAGTCCACTTTCCTAATCCAAAATTCGCACTTCGAGAACTTTGCGTAAAGCTTCTCTGCTCGTAGTGTCTCCAAGACTTGTCTGAGGTGCTGAACATGTTCTTCTTTACCCCTTGAATAAATGAGTATGTCATCTATGAATACGATCACAAATTTGTCCAGGAACGAACGACATATCCTATTCATTAAGTCCATGAACACGGCGGGTGCATTGGTTAGTCCGAAAGGCATCACTACAAATTCGTAGTGATCGTATCTTGTTTGGAAATCCGTCTTAGGAATATCACTTTCCAGGACTCGTAGTTGGTGATATCCCGATCTCAGATCGATCTTCAAAAAGTAATTTGCCCCTTGGAGTTGATCGAACAAATCATCTATTCGTTGCAGGGGATACCGGTTCTTAATGGTGAGTTTGTTTAGCTCTCGGTAGTCGATGCACATTCTAAACGATTCGTCTTTCTTTTTCACGAACAACACTGGTGCTCCCCAAGGTGAAAAGCTTGGTCTGATGAATCCTTTGCTGAGCAGTTCGTTCAGTTGACTGGATAATTCTTGCATCTCTGCTAGGGCTAAACGATACGGTGCTTTGGCTACAGGGGTGGCTCCAGGAATTAAGTCGATTCTAAATTCGACTTGTCTTGTAGGAGGTACTCCTGGAAGATCTTCGGGGAAGACATCGGGAAAATCACGGACGTCAGGCATGCTCTTGATGTCTTCTACTCCTCGCTTTACATCACCGACGTGTGCCAAGAACGCATGGCATTCCTTGCGTAAACATTTTTTAGCTTTGACGCAAGAGATGATACGAAGATGAGTACTTGGTTTATCGCCATAAATAACGAGGGTTTCGCCATTTGGCAGGTTAAGGCGAATGGCCTTTTCATAACATAAAATATCCGCACGGTGAGAACTCAGCCAATCCATGCCTATGATAACGTCGAAACTTTTTATTAAAGCTGGCATAAGGTTAATTGGAAAAGAATTGTTGTTTAGGGTGAGGGTACAGTTTAAGTATATTTCTTTAGCGCCTTCTGTCTTTCCGTTAGCCATTTCTACTATGAATGTTTCGCTTAATAACTGAGGGGTTTACTTAAGTAGATTTTTAAAATTATGGCTCACAAAACTCCTCTCTGCCCCACTATCGAATAGAATGCATGCATAAGAGTTATCAAGGAGAAACGTACCAGTAACCACCGTGGGATTGGCAATGGCTTCCTCTTGGCCCATTGCGAAAACTCTGCCCCCTCCACCAGCATTCCTATTGTTTTCTTTCGGACAGTTCCTTCAAAAGTGCCCTATTGCTCCACACTCGTAACAAGTACGGCCTACTCCGTCATTTGTGGCTGGAGCGGCTGGTTAGGTCGGTTCCTTGCAGAAACGGACGGTGTGTCCCTTCCTGTTGCACCTAGTGCAATGCATTTCATGGCAGGGTCCGTGATTATGGAAGTTGCATTTATTGCACTTCGGTAGGTTGTCGATGTATGGCTTTGTTGGTGTTGGGGCAGTCGGGACAGTAACAGCGTGAGCTGTCACCATTTGTTGTTTCTTAGGGTTTTACTGTGTGGTTTGCCCCTTTCTCTTGTTCCAAGGTTTCCTTCGGTCCTCTACCTCCTTCGGTGGCTCAGGATTAGCTGTAATAGTACCCTGCTTAACACCATGATCAATCAATCGTTGAGCCAAGCGCTTCGCGCTATCAAACGTGATTGGGTTAGAAGCCAGGACATGCCCCTGGATCTGGGGTGATAATCCCCAAATGTACCTCTCTACCTTCTTTAGTTCCGGGTTTACCATTCATGGGCACAAGGATGACAAATCATTGAACCTGGCCGTGTAAGTGGCTAGGTCTGATCCATTCATCCTTAGGTTCTAAAGCTCTTGCTCTAACTTTTGGATTTCGCCCATCAGGCAGTATTCTTCCAAAATTAAGATTTTAAGATCTTCCCAACTCATGGCATTAGGAATTGGGAGAGATAGGGCTTTCACATGGCCCTTCCACCAGGTGAGGGCTCGATTAGAGAAAGTGCAAGCATCGAACTTGACTTTGCTTGATCCTGGGCATGTACAGATTTCGAAGACCGTTTTCGGTCTTCTCGAACCATTGCATAAGTGCAATGACTCCTCCTACCCCATTGAATGTCTTTGGCTTTGCTTTTGAAAATTCTTTGTATGTGCATTCCCTGGTATGACCATGGCCAGTGCCACAATTCAAGTGGTTGGTACTGCTTCCCACTCCGCCAACGCCGTTAGATTTTATTTGAGTAAGAGCAGTTGCTACTGCTGCAGTGATAGCAGCCTGTACCATGACGGGAGCATATTGTGGAGGTGGTGGTGGTGGTGGTGTTGGTGTTGCATTGTTGACGCGTCTACCAGATCTGCGAGGAGGCATCTTGCTGCCAAAGAATTAACAATGAAAGACAATAAGTCTTTGATGATTGAAAGTCGAGTATTAAAAAGTTTAACTATTTTAGATTCTTTTTGTAATAAGATTTGACTTAACAGTGACTTGCATTCGATTAATAGTAGTAGCTTATGTAATAACAGATAAACTTATGAATTTGAGTGATGTCCAAGGAATAAACACACAAAGTAATTACTTTAATAGATATCCATAGCGTGAATACATCGTAATGTTGGAAAATTTGACCTTATCTACCGGTCTACAGCATCGAAAGTTAATAAAAGTAAAACATTTAGCCGTGGTCCTAGTCTATAACAAAATTTGGGGTTGTGCAAGCACTAGTTGCGACGCGTACTGCGCTTAGAGCTAGACTCTGCTTCCGAGTGTTGGGCTCCCTTAGTCGCCTCTCAAGGAGGACTTGTAGCTCCCTCATTTCTCTTATTTCAGCGAGGGTTGCATCCATTTGGCCCTGGAGTGTCCTGGTGTGGATTCGGGTCTCATCATGTAGTTCGTCTAGGCGACATATATCGGAAGCGTTGCTTTGTGTCGTTGCATTGATTTCTCGAATCCGGGTCATCGAGATCCTTGACTGGTCGATTTGGTTAGCTATTTTATCCACGATGACAGGGAGTGCCCTGTCAGCTGAACCTCCATTTCTAACGTCGTAGAAGTCTCGACACATCCCATATGGAGGGCGCACTCCTTGTTGTCGGCTCCATTGGTGAATGAGGTTTCCCCACATGGGGGTTGGTCCTTGAAAACCTCTCCTGATCGCAGGAGGTCGGACGGCTGGTGGGGGATTATACACTTCGGGCTCTATATCGGTCCCCTCTGACTCTTCTTCTTCTTCTTCCAAGGGTTCCTCTTCTTCTTCCTCTTCATCCACTATTTCCTCGGGATCCTCTTCTGGATCATCTTCCACCCAGCCTCCGTTACCTTGGTTCGGGTAGTAGGGGTCCCCTGGTAAGTAAAATCAGGCCATTGAGTCTGCGCAAGAACAGGGATATGAGAATTGTCTAAGAACTAAGGCATGTAAATTCGAACATGGAGGCTTAAACTATTGTATTTACAAAATACTTCTATAGTATTCTAAATGTTATGTTTGATTCTAAAGTTTATATGTTTGGTAAGTTTCAGACTTGTTGCCCACTGCAGCTATTCCCTGGCATACGTTAGTCGGCTCTCGAATAAATATAGTTGATCACGCTATATTTATCCCAGTCCCGATTACATATTCCAAGGCATACTTGTAGTGTACAACTCATCTATAATACTTCTATATTGTTTTCCTTATGACACTGTCATTGTTACGAAAGGTATGCATGTATACTTTTTAATAAAATTTATATTTTTAAAAGTATGTCTCTTAATCAGAGTGTTTTTGCCCAGTTGTGTTTATAGTTGTATATCGAAAATAAACAGTTTTGATATACTTAGTTCACTATAAACAATGCTCTGATACCAATCTGTCACACCCCCAAACCTGAACGGTAGAAACATTCGGGGGCGGAGGACGTCATGTACAGTATCATAACAATTGAATAGTAAAGAAAGTACACACCACCATAACATATATTTGAAAAGTTTACATGATTGTTGTATTACATGTTTCAAAAGTCAAATACAATATGATGTTCCAAAAGATATTACTAACGCCAGAGCATTAGTCCCCAAAAGCAGTTTCTAACCTGGTTTAGCGATTCCGTAAGAATACAAGTTATTTCAAAGAAAAAGTGTCAACATTTGAATTGGTGAGTTCATAAGTATATATTTGTATAAATGTATGCCATTCGAAAGTTTACGTTTGTTTTCCAGAAAATCCGATATTTTCTCATAAAAGGAGTTATGAATCGTTGTTTGTATAAAATGAATGTATCGAACCAGGAAAAACCTATATTTTCCTAAAAGTGAGGAGTAGTCTCAAATGCCCAAGACTGTAATTTGTAAGTAAATATGTCAAGAAAACACATGAATCATGTTTATCGAACGAGCACAAGAGGGTCGATTCTCGATTCTGACATCAACTTTGGGATAAGATGTGGTATCCAACAATGATGATGACCCGGTGGTGTCTTCGATTTATCTTTGGGGTTGGGCGACAATGCCGATTCGACGGGGTAAGTGGGAATCGCTCCAGATGGGATTCGTTGGTGTAGGGTTCTTGAGATATAGCAGCGATTTAATGGTAACTAACCCACTATTTAAGGGATTTGCCATATATATCCTACTTTATTTTCAGTTTAGAAAAATGATTATACATAAGGTTACAAAATTATCCTAATATAATTTATAAATTAATTAATTTTTCTTAAATATGATTTGTGCCTTCATCGACACAGTAACTAGTCATCCACATTTGAACCTACCTTCCTATATATATATATATATATATATATATATATATATATATATATATATATATATATATATATATATATATATATTGGAACAACCCGTAATTTCTATCGTGTAAAAAGTCAAACTTGGTAAACTAAAAGTCGAACTTCTCATTTTGATCTATCTTATTTTAGTAGGTTTGAAATCTAAATTTGGTTTAAAACCTTTATTTAGAAGAGTTGCTTGAATTAGAAGTGAATTATAGGGAGGCTAGTCCGAACCGCAAACCTTGCATAGACCGTGAACCCTCGGTTTGCGGCCGTGATCTCGCCTCGGACCGCAAACACCTCCCCTATATATATATTAGTGTTGACTGATTTTTGTCTCACTTCTACTCTTCTGACGGAAAACATACCAATTTTCTCCCAAGGATCTTCAACCGTAAATCCTCTTTTCTCTCATCTATCATCCGAGGATCCTTAATTCACCTTCGGATCTTGTTGTGAATCATCAAAAGTCCATCCTTTCTGCAATCAAGTGTTCTTCATTTATGGGTTTTCGGCCGTGAACCTTCAAATCTTCAAAGACCGAAAACCTTTTACGGTCGTGAACACCGAGGCTGACCATGAACTCCCAGCAGCTTCTTGAATTCGGTTCTAACACCTCTATTGTGAGTGATTCTTGCATACTAGGTTGTTTCCATAATACCTTAGAGGTTATAATTACTAATTGCATGCCATTATATCACATAATTTGCTATTTAGGCCTTGGTTTTGTCCCGGGAGCTATCTTGTGGAAAAACATCTCGTTATCAACTCTTCAATCAAATTACTCACATAAGGTGAGTTCATACCCGCTACAATTTATCTTTTTCAGTGTTTTAGGGGGGGGGGGGGGTACAAGTAGAACACAATAGAATTGTGTTAACATTTACATGTGAAAACAAACAAACAAAGGATTTCTTATGCTTTTTATAAGTTGTTAAAATCATTTCAAAATCTCTTTTAAACTATTTTAGACCTCTGTTTATTATCCAAATCGTATTCATTTATATATTTATGTATAAGTATGCTTTATCGGACTTAGGACTATTGCTAAATACCTTGACTCCTGTTCCTTGTTTGGTTGTGGGCTTAGGGTAAGATCACTAGTCCGACTGTCGGGTAAATCATAGTTATACTTGCTAAATATATACATGAATATTAAACCCCATTTTCAAAGTAATTACTTAACTCAGTTGCATTCATTGAGCAACTGAGTCTTTTCTCAAAATCATATACAATTCAAACAAACATACTAGTAAACTATAATAGGTATAGTTTAGAGGATCAATACATACTATTTTCTAGAACAGAGGAACAATACATGAAACAATACATACATACTATTTCTATTCATGCAAAGTATACTATTCTTGTACAAGAACATAAAGGAACTTACATACTATACGTGAACAAGATAACTAAAATGTGATGATACTATTTCAGGACATAGCAATATACTTGCTATGTCACATTATTATAACCAAAGTCTCCTGGAGGGATAGCATGAGTTTGTGTATCGATCTATACTGGATTGACAATCCTACACCTCGCTGCTAGCTAGAGTGGGACCTGCAGGTCTACGGGTGACAAATGTCATAACTTTTTCCACGCCTGAAGAACGTCGTGTTTCACACTAGTCAATCAAGCATGGTTATAACCTTATCACATTTTAACCTTAATTTAACCAATTTGTTTACAAGGTAGTTAATGCACCAGTAGTGTATTTTATACAATACTACTGCAAACCTTCATTTTCCATTACATTCATGCAATGATTTTTCTCTCATGAGAAATGCATACTATTTTTCTAGTAAAAATAGCTTACAAATATGGAAAACATACATTTACACTATTACAAGAGAACAAACATACAAAACAGTCGGGTCTTGGGTAGAAGACTACATTTCATTTTTAGAAGAAAATATAGGATTTTCTAGGAAGTATACAAACATTTCACTATACAAATGCAAACATTTTCATGAAACAACTACAAACATTTGACACTAAAACACTTATGAAGTCACCAACTTAAATGTTGATACTCTCTTTCAAAATAACTTGTATTCTTAGGTCACCAGTAGACAGGTACACTGGACCAGGTTTTGAGAAGACGGAGCATGTTCAAGACTCGTCTTTTATTTTGATATATTTTTGGTGTCTTACAACTATACAAAGAACATACATGTATTAACTATTCTATTAATGCAATGAATGTTGTTGCTTGTTTTTACTATTGTGCATTGTTATGATACTGTACATGACGTCCTCCGCCCCCGAATGTTTCCGCCATCTCGGTTTGGGGGTGTGACATATATATATATATATATATATATATATATATATATTGAAAAATGAATATATGGTTGTTATGTGAGTAATATTAAGTATAGAACAATCATAATTGACTTAATTTTGATTGAAAAACACAAATTTTTTTCACTGTTAACTTATTCCTATTCTTTTGAACTCATATTATTTTGATTTCGTGATTCATTCTCAACATCTCTGTATTTCGAATGTGTTTTTTTATTAGACCTCTAGTAGGTTTCATAACTTCCTCCGACATCTACCTTATGTATACTTGCATGATATTTTTGATGGGTTACGGAACGAGGTTTATTGGGGTTTTTATTGAAAACTGTGCATCTTTGACTATAGTTTTCTGTACTAAATATCAATATAGAGACCTACATGTAGTTAGTAAAATATTTTTACATACAGTTTGTGGTGAAAAATTAAACTATTAAAACCCCATAAAAAGATATGTACAAAGCCTAGCATAAGCTCTAATAAATGATGCAAGAAAGATGGTAGCGAGATTTGACTGAATTTTGTCAAAACTATGTAGTTTTTCATGGTTATATATATATATATATATATATATATATATATATATATATATATATATATATATATATATATTTCTTTTAGCAGAAAAAGAATTTGTTTTTTTTTAGCGAAAACATGAAAACATTTTATACTCCGAATAATACATATTGTATTAGCATATTGTATTAGCGTGATATAAAACGGGAATGTAACCAACATGTGAGACAATATTTCCATTTTCATCTTTACCAATAAAAAAATGATTTTCGTGAAATGGGATTTTATTCTTTTAAAAAACCACTAAAGAAAGCAAAGGACTATTTTGTCCTTCCGCTTAGAGAGAAAAGATTTTCTAAAAGCATTATCATAAATTAATAACGTAAGGAAAATAATGTGTGTTCTATTCAATTCTTAGTTTATTTTGTACTTGATCGTTGCGTTTGTGTTTTTTTCCTAAGAATAATGTTAGGCAGGGTTGTAAACGAACTGAACGTTCAACGAACCGTTCGTGAACCATTCGGCGGAAAGTTCGTTTATGTTCGTTTATTTAATAAACGAACGAACATGAACAATGGTCTCGTTCGTTCAGTTATGTTCGTGCACGTTCGTTTATGTTTGTTCATGTTTGTTCATATAAGTTCCTTTTATCTTCACATATGTTTAATTGTGTTTGATAACATTACTATATTATATGCTCATTTATGTTCATATATGTTTGTTTATCTTCGTTTGTTTATGTTCGTTTAGCATGTTCATAAACATAAACGAACGAACATGAACAATGTAATTTGTTAAACGAACAAACATGAACAAGAAAACTCGTTCGTTTAACCGCTCGTGTTCGTTCATTTGTTCGGTTAACTTAAACGAACGAACATGAACAAGCCTCGTTCGTGTTCGTTTGGTTCGTTTACAGCCCTAATGATAGGGCTTGGAATTCATTACATAAAAGATTGAGTTTAAATATTAGTCTTAATTTAATGTTTTTATCGACTTTTAGTTTCAAACACATCAATTTGCACCAAGCATTAACCAATGGCACCGACTATTAATAATCTACGGTTTTAAAGGTAATTAATAAGCTCTAAACGGATTTGAATTTGATTGTTTAGATTATGGATATAAGAGCTGATAAAGAACCATACAAAACTTTCTCTGATTATGCATTCTTACACGAATGAACTTACATAACTTAAAGAATGAACATACAATAGGAATCCATATTCTGACAAAAGAAATATAGAACAACATGACTATACTCGTGAATGAACATACATAACTTCAAGAACCAACATTAAAGAATTAACATACAAATATCAACATAATATAAGAATAACTATTCTAACAGAATGCAATATGCATATTCTAATAGAATACAATGACAAAAGAAAAAAATATTGTTCTTCTAAGAATAATCATGAAATAATGTAAAAAGTATTACATCAAAAAGAAAATCTTAAAAAACATTATTTGGTAATTCTTTAAGAATGAATTAGAATACATTTTGTAAGAGTGACATTCTATGAGAATATATTTCATAAAATCGAATTCTAATACTTTTTTTTTGTTCCGGATCCATGAAGTTGGAAGTGGGAGTAACTCCAGAAACCATAATCTTTTGTTTCTTATCTTCCTTATTCATCAAGAATATCAAAATATTCTTCTTCTTTATGTTTTTTTTCTTTTCATTTTTAGTGTCAAAATATTCTTCTTTTTTATCTTTTTTTTTTCTTTCTTATGCAAGGAAGCATGTAATACTGATAGAATGTACTGATTTCATTCTGAATATATATATATATATATATATATATATATATATATATATATATATATATATATATATATATATATATATGCTTCAACTTAAACACAAAATAAACATGAAACGTAAAACACAAAATAAATAATGTAAGTAAATTTTTTAATTGACAGTTTGGTGTAGTGTTTGGTAAATGAATTCAAAGAGTTTGAAAAAGACACATAGGCTACAAGTCCAAAATGAAAATTTGATACATAATAACAAATTAAACCTATAAAATACTACCATATCCACACGATCAACAGTTTTTTTCGGAAATCCATATAATGTCAAAGAAAAACAATTATGAACTTAATTTGATCAAATGGAAATTTTACTAACCTCGTATGGAATACACGTAACCATAGCACTAATTTTATATACCAATAATATCTAATTAATCCAGTATATTTACCAAATTGGCACCTCTTAGGTTTAGAGAAAAAAAAGATGTTACCTCATATTATGAACATGGTGTACTTGATTCAAAATTTTACTCTCCGAAGACACCGCACATCCTCCCCCATCTTTAGATTATAGTTCTTCTCTTGTACGCAAAAAAAAAAATGATTCGGACCCAATCCAATTGGATCCATCTGAACAGTCCAGCAACAAAAAAAAAAAAATCGGAATTTATGGCGATAAATTGCTAAACCCAGGAAGAAATTCGATCGACTGGTCTTCCATTTGGCGTTGGGGTTGGGCGACGATGGTATTTATGTAATATTAAGGATAGAACAATCAATATTGACTTAATTTTGATTGAAAAACATAATTTTCTTTCTTTGTTAGCTTATTCTTATTCTTTTGAATTCATATTATTATGATTTCATGATTACTTCCCAACATCTCTGTATTTCGAATATTTTTTTTATTAGACCTCTACTAGGCTTCATAACTTCATCCGATGCCTACCTTATGTATACTTGCATGATTTTTTTGATCAGTTATGCAACGAGGTTTATTGGGTTTTTTTATTGAAAACTTTGAATCTTTCACTACAGTTTTCTATACTAAATTTCAATATGGAAACTTATATGTAGTTAGTAAAATATTTTTATACACGGTTTCTGGTGTAAAATTAAACTAATAAAACTTCATAAAAAGATATATATATATATATATATATATATATATATATATATATATATATATATATATATATAAAAGGAAAAGTGTATCTATGGTTGCTATTTATGTAATATTAAGTATAGAACAATCAATATTGACTTAATTTTGATTGAAAAACATAATTTTCTTTCTTTGTTAGCTTATTCTTATTCTTTTGAACTCATATTATCATGATTTCGTGATTACTTCCCAACATCTCTGTATTTCGAATATTTTTTTATTAGACCTCTATTAGGCCTCATAACTTCATCCGACGCCTACCTTATGTATACTTGCATGATTTTTTTGATCAGTTATGCAGCGAGGTTTATTGGGTTTTTTTTATTGAAAACTTTGAATCTTTCACTATAGTTTTCTATACTAAATTTCAATATGGAAACTTATATGTAGTTAGTAAAATATTTTTATACACGGTTTGTGGTGAAAAATTAAACTAATAAAACTTCATAAAAAGATATATATATATATATATATATATATATATATATATATATATATATATATATATATATATATATATATATATATATAAAGCCTACCATAAGCTCTAATAAATGATGCAAGAAATATTGTAGCGACATTTGACTGAATTTTGTTAAAACTATGTAGTTTTTTATGGTTTTGTATCTAATATTAGGTACATAACAGACATATATATATATATATATATATATATATATATATATATATATATATATATATATATATATATATGAGGATATGAAATATACATTACAGCCTCATCTAAGCTTATGTACTAAACTTCTAAATTTTACAGTTTTATCTTACTAAATATAACCGGTTCAGTTTTCACTTGGTAAATATATAATTCTCCATTGCCTTTCTTTCCTCTATTATCGTTTAACAATCCATGTTTTTTTCTTTTATTATCGTTTATTACTTTACGTCAGTGAATATTACTGTTTTGCACCATCACGGAGGTCAAAGATAATGAACATTTTTGCTTTCCTATCAAAATTGTTGTTTCAATATTAAATCTGCAACGTCAAGTGTTAATCATGAATCCCTTAATTACAATCTTTAGCTAGTAAAACGACGTACTATATGAAGTTTAGTACATAAGCTTAGGTTAGTCTGTAATGTATATTCACTTTTGCATATATATATATATATATATATATATATATATATATATATATATATATATATATATATATATATATATATATATATAAAGGTTTTGTTTTTTTTTTATCGAAAACATGAAAACATTGAAGAATACATATTGTATTAGCATATTGTATTGGCGTGATATAAAACGGGAATGTAACGAACATGCTGAGACAATATTTCTATTTTCGTCTCTACCAATAAAATAAAAATGATTTTCTTAAAATGAGATTTTATTCTTTTAAAAAACCCCTAAAGAAAGCAAACGACTATTTTATCCTTCCACTTCGAGAGAAACGATTTTATAAAAGCATTATCATAAGTTAACTAGATTATGACTCGTGTTAAACGCGGGGAAACGCATAAATAAAAAATAAATGTATATAGATATTGCAGAATAATTAAAAAAAAAATAGGGTTATTGGTATTATTGAAATGTATAGAAAATACACTGCAATCGGCAAATATATATTGTCGTTGAAGGACCTCTTTGTAGACAATATTTTTTTATTAGTTGAACGATCTTCCTCGTCACAAAGTAACTTCAAATCTTTTTTTTACTTGTGACACGGGAAACAACTACATATAGCTGACCATACGCGAAAACGAGTCTACGCAAGTATAATCCAACATTTGACAATTTAAGTATATATGTTGCTACAATTTGTAAAAAAACCACATAGTTATTGCAATTTGTAGAGATTGTTGAGTATCGAGTCCAGGTTAATAGGTTACGCATTTAATATGAAAAGTTATACATTGTTGTTTTGTCTGACTTAATCTAGACTGAATGATTTAATATGTTAAGCCAAAATAACCTTATGTAATGCTTTATGAGATTTCAAAAATAGAAACATGATTTTCTTAGTCACAGAAAGCAATCTTTGAATGGTTGTATTTACTGTACACAAATATATACAAATTAGAATAATTATAGTTTAACCCTTTCTAGATTAATTTTTTTATAAAATCCATCCCCTTAATAGTGAATAAAAGATAAATTAAAAGAGACATTTAAAATATGAAAAAATCACAACATGTTATCGTTAAAAATAGTATAATAATGTACTTTAAAAATACATTCCTAAAAATGGTATAATATGAAGTTATTATATTCGACAATAAGGTTAGAAATAGTAACCAAGTTGAGATAATCAAACAAACAGAAATAGTAGCAATAACCGATTTGATCAATTTTTAAATTAAATTACCGATTTGCCCTTCTGATGAACATTGTCCATACTAAATTAATGATTTAGCATTCGGATAAATAATGGAAGTGTCATGCAAAAAGAATCATTTTAGTACATGTGTCATCTTACTATCTATTGTTGAATTGCTTTTACAGCCCAATGTTTTTCTAGTTTCGTAAGTCGAATTACTCTTTTGCCCTTATATTTCCCTACTTAAAGGTTTCCTGCATTTAATTTGCAATTAAATTAAAATAAATCACATAAATTTAGGATTTTATTGATATCTTCAAAAGGTAAATTCGAATCTTCCTTCTTTATTCTATCCCAAATAAAATTACCTTTCTGCCCCTAAACCTTAAAATCATAGTTAGCATTTTTAAAAAAATTCATCCAACAATATCAATAACCTTTAGTTATGATTTCAATTTAAAGTTAGAAATGTTGTAATTCAACCATCATATTAGGATATTAATTTACATTCAAACACTAAAAACATATCTATTTATTCCTATTATACCATTATCCTCAATTTTCCATTCGGTATTACCATATATTTATCTTAACATATTATTTGAGTTCTATATCAAGATTGCAATCCATGTAATTCAGCCAGCAATTTAAGATATTATATACAATCAAAGACAGTAACCAGGTTGAGGTAATCAAACAAACAGAAATAGTAGCAGCTCATGATTTGATCAATGTTTAAATTAAATTACTGATTTACCATTCTGATGAACATTATACATACTAAATTAATGATTTGCCCTTCGGATAAAAAATGGAAGTATCATGCTAAACGAATACATAAAAAATTGATTACAATGTACAGGAAAACGGGTGGGGTGCATTTGTCATTCCATCAAAGTACTTTGATATATTGTGTTTTAACTGGTTTCCATCAAAGTACATTATTTTTTTTCTGGACTAAAGGTATGTAATATATTTTCCTATTTATTTGAAAAGTTTCAGAAAAGTAGTTAAACGATATCATGTAATTTGTGACAAAGAAAATCGAAATATATGAATACATATATTTGATACAGGAACAAAAAAATAATCGAAAAAAATATAAAAAAGCGAAAGAATGTACTGACCTTCTAGTGCACAACAACGAAGGTTTGAAGCAGAGAACGGTGATGAAAGTTATAAGCAATAAGAATGATGTTGTAGGAGAAGGTTTGAAGAAAATCAACGATTGAAAATAAGTGTGAGCCGCGGATTCAGAGATGAATCATATATGTATGTGATAATTTGAATCTGATTTTTTGGTATTAATGGTTTCCTAATAAAAATGGATTTTATATTAATGGTTTCCTAATAAAAATGGTATTAATGGTTTCCTAATAAAAAATGGATTTATATTAATGGTTACTAATATAAAAATGGTTTCCTAATAAAAATGGTATTAATGGTTTCCTAATATAAAAATGATTTTATATTAATGGTTTACTGATTTTTTGGTATTAATGGTTTCCCAATAAAAATGGTTTACTAATATAAACAAATTTATATTAATGGTTGATATTTTATGCCTTAATTGAAATGATTTTTAGTAATATGTTTTTAAAGTTGACCATTTTAAAATCTTGATAACCGAAAATTCAAGATTTAAAATTTGGGAATCTTTTATTAGAATTAAATACAATCCATTTCAATGGATTTAAGTTAATTTTATGGAAAACTCTTATTGGAATTAAATACATTGCATTTTGGGAGGATGATGTCAGCAATCTAAGGGTGGAAAACATAGGATTGAAATACAATCAATGACGCATATTGTTTTAGATGATTTCATAAGATTTTTATTTTAATATATAATAAAGATAACATAATTATCAGTATGCTTATTTAATGACTTTTTTAAAAAAGAAAAAACTAAACGGGTTTGAATTTTGAAGCGAAAAGCTATAAATAAGGGAGTTAAATTACGGAAAATATTAATTAGGGTTAATGATGGCATAGATTGTCAAAAGATGTCTTAAAGGAGATGCATGCTTCAGTTTGTAGAGATTTGTGTGAAACCAAAACAAAGGTGTGATAATTAAAGATGCAAGGAAGAGGCAATACGCAAATTCTAAGAATACATGAGCAAAAAGGAACCACCTTATGGTGCTACATTTTGTTATGAACACACAAAGCATCAATTGAAGCACAACCATTGACATGAGGACGAAGAGTATTAGAGAACTATGGTTTAAGAGAGAAAAATAGAGGAAAAAGATGGGGGCGGCTATTCATGTTTTTTGACCAGATTTATGGAGAAACTGATATCTTATATATAAATAGAATGATATGCTTTAATCGATAACATAATTGCTGATTGTAAAGATTCTATAATTAAATGTAATTGTGCTCGAATTGTGAAATATATTTTAGAAAGTATGGATAGATTCTATAATTAAAGATTTTATAATTAAATGTAATTGTGTTTGAAATGTAATTGCTAAATTTAAATATTCTATATTTAAATGTTTGGATTATAATTTGAGAAGAGGATGTTAGCAATTTGATCTAAGGGTGGAAATCATAGGATTGAAATACAATCAAGGGCACTGATTGTTTTATTTATGAATTAAAGGTTCTCTTTTAATAATATTTAAAGAAAGGCACTGATTGTTTCATTTATAAATTAAGGGTTCTCTTTTAATAATATTTAAAGATAACGTAAGGAAAAGAATTATAGCATATGCGTGTTCTATTCAATTCTTAGTTTATATTTTACTTGATCGTCGGGTTTGTGTTTTTTTTTTTCCTAAAAATAATGGATAGGGCTTGGAATTCATTACATAAAAGTTTGAGTTTAAATATTAGTCTTAATTTAATGTTTTTATCTACTTTTTGTTTCAAACACATCGATCTGCACCAAACATTAACCATTGGCACCGAGTATATAATATTAACAAAGAGAGCTTGCAAAGAGCTGAGATCTAATTAAGCGTCTTTCTGTAGTGAGAAGCAACATGAACACGATGGTCACGAACATAAAAGCTAATTAATAATAAAAAAATTCTCAAAATTTTCTCGACAGTGCCTTTTAGGGTAAGCTAACGTGTGTAGAGAGTGGGGGTGCATAAGGAGATGCTATGTACTTGCTGTTTGTATTAGAGCGAGCATTGAGGATTTGGCATTCTAATTCATACAACTGAATGTCCGACTACAGACTAGAAGTTGGCAAAGAGCAGACAACTTTGACTGGAGAAGAAGGCTCTCGGACTGGAGGTGACAGTTTTGAGTGAGGAGGTAGTTGCGATGGTTTACAATTGAGGTCATCTGGGTCTTGAGCTCCCCATTTTCCATTCTTAGTCGTCTAAGCTGATCTGTTAGTTCCTGTAACCGGCGTTTCTTTCGTTGCCTGGACCTCTTGGCTGATTCCCGGTTTGAGATCATTCGTCTACGCTTCCGTTCTTCTTCACAAGACACTGATCCCGAAGCCGAGGTGCAGGTGGAGGGGGTTGGTTGTTGGGGTTGGAGAATATCGTGAATTTCCGCTTCAATCAGATAGTACTGAACTGGGTCTACTTCAAAAGCCATCATGTGTATGCTTGACTTGATCCGAGGGAGAAAGGGGAGAGTAGATGTGTTGAGATAGGGTATTTATTGAAGCGTTGAAAGCACCTTCTGGTCCCACCAAATGTTTAGACATTAAAGTGAGGGTATTTTAGTAAGGTTCACCAGAAGCATCACGACGTTGTCGACCTCACTAAAGTGCTATTATAAACCTTCAAAGGGGTCCTATTATTTACGCTACAAATTCTTGTAATAGTGCTTGATTATATCTCCTGACACAATAGTATCATAACTGTGGAGCAATTATAATTAGGCTTGGCATGCTATGACCATGGCCAAACATCATCCCCTTCAAAATGCTATCATCCTGGCTAAGGAAGGTTTGCTATGGGTTTAACAACATGAGAGAGGAGAGAGAAACATGAATATTGTGTTCTTATTCGCTGATCAAAATTTATATTTTTTTTTAATTTTTTTTTCTAACATAAAACTCATTAAATTAACAAACTATCACTCCCTACCTTTTTACATTTTGGATGCTAACACACTTCCAACCTATGTGGCTTCAAAAAATATGATGTGACATAAAAAAATCTGATGTACCACTCCCTTTAGTCTTAGGGCTTTGTTTAATGTTTTCTATAATCGTGGAGCAATTATAAAATTTCATTAACCCCCTTTAATCAATACAAAATTTTCATAATACACACGCTACATTTTTTCTACTTTTATAAATTTACTATAAAAACATAGTCTATTAGAAATATGTCTAACAGGTAGGAATGTGTGGGAGAGTTTGTTTGGTTATATCGGACAAAACCTAACCATAACCATTACTATTGATTAATGCATTTTGGTAGCCATATAGTATGGTTAATATTGATTATGGTTAATGGTTTTTTTTTCGGTATGGTTTTGGTTAATGGTTGATATTGATTAGCCATGATGTTCAAAAATGATATAAAAACAGAAAATATATTTGTATAGAAATGAACAAAAGAATACAAAAGAGTCTTGACGGTCAATGTTTGTAACATTTTGAAATGTTTATAGTAATTAACAAGGGCGGATCTTTATTAGGGCTAGGGGGGCTGTGGCCCCCCCTGATTTTTTTTATCACAATTAGTCCCTATACTTTAATTTTATACATATTAAGCCCAAAAATATAAAATTTTGGCTGTGGCCCCCCCTGCTCATCGATTTTTATACATATTATATCCCCCCCCCCCCCCCCCAAATAAAATGTTGAAGCTCCGCCCCTGGTAATTAATAGAATAAAATGTGGAACTTTGATACTCAAGTGAGATAACCCATTTTCATATTCAAATTTTAAAACATGCATTAAAAGTATAAAACATTAAGAAACTAATAAGATCAAGTTCGTATATCGAGAATTGATATTAGCATTAAAATAAAAAGCCAAACATTGAAATATGCCGTATGCGATTAAATCAAAAACTGTAAAAATAAAGAGTCAAACATTCATATTATGTTTTATCTAAATAAAAGAGTCAGATATTCATTAACATTCAATGTGATTAAGTCATAAACGATAAATAAATAAATAAATAAAAGCAAAAAACGATCATGAAATACATTCTTAACACATCAAAGCTTTAAATCATAAAGTAAAGAACAACCAAAAACTGAACTTACCTTAAAGTCATGATTAGAAAGTTAAACATCCTTAAAATAGGATTATAAAGACAAGAACAATCTTCAATTATCAGTAACGGTATAAGCAACCTTGGATTAGAATTACCAGTGTTATGATTGAACTGATTGCGAATGATGTTTAAAGATTATAGAAATAGCCTATTAGAAATCACCGAATTAACCAATAGTTTAAACCCAAATCATGACTGGATGATGGTGTGTATCTATGTAATTAATCTTTGATGGTTTGATTGCTCATTGTCTCTTGATAAGAGGAATGATGGATTCTTTTTTGAATTTTTAGTTACTTGGATAAGTTGGTGCATATTACTTTATATATAATCTATAAATTTTAAATATTTAAATTTAAAGTTAATGGTTCGATTAATAATGATATAGTTAACCTATAAAACCATAACCGAACAGTTACTTATCGGTAATAAAAGAACAGAACCCAACCATTAATATTGAAAATGGTTCGTTTATATCTGTTAATTCGCTTTTTCGGTTATTATGTTACCCATGCTAACACAATGAAATACATAAAAAAAATATACATTATCTTTTAACCTATAGCATTATTAGCTTAAACTTTTAAGAAATAAAAAATTTAAATTATTCTTACGAACTTTAATTATTAAAAAATGTCGATTAAACTATCAAGATTTATGCTTTTACAATGTTATTATTTAATATTAATTTTACCAACATTATTTGCCTTATTCTTATATTACCTCCATTAAAAGAGTAGATAGAATTAGAAAAAATAATTTATGACACACACACACACACACACACATATATATATATATATATATATATATATATACACACACACAGAGAGAGAGAATCAAATAAAAAAAAATAAGGTAGGAAGGTAAAAAAAATTATATACGTATTTTATAGCAAACCAACAAAATGACTCATTAAATGATTCAAAAAAAACCCCTCCCAAAAAACATTTTCATAATTTATTTTTAAGTAAATCAAGAAAAAAAGTTCATTTTTATTGTAGCTTTAGTGAATAGCAACAAAATCATTGTAAGATGAATCATCAAAATGTTTTTTTTCAGGATTATTATTATTATTATTATTTTTGTGAATCATGTTATTTTGATTCATCTAGTGAGTCATTTGTTTTGTTCGCCAAAAAAATATACCGAAAAAAACTCTTTATCTTCCTACAAAAAAAAAATCTTACCAAATATATTATTAAGATATAACTCACGTGTATATCATTTATTTACCTTGTCAAATGTAGTTATAGATCTCCACTATTATCTACAGTGTATATCTCCTTTTAGTTATTTTCTCACTGTGTACAAATAGGTCATCTGTTTACTCTGTACATTATAATAAAAATTATATACGAGTTCATCTACTTTCTTGCTTTCCTCATATGGTATCAGAGACTGGTTCTGCACCAATCACTCCCATTAATTCACCTCTAATTTCTCCCCCCTCTACTACCAAAAACTCATCAATGGGAGACGGAAGCTCATCCTTCAACGATAACACCATTCTTAAAGACATCACTATAGTCAATTTCCCAGCAACCCTAAAATTGACATCCACTAATTATCTCGGACGGAAAATGCAAATCGAAGCATTGCTACATGGACTCGATATTTACCGCTATATCGACGACACTTACCCGGCTCCACTACCGATCACTGCTGCTGATGGCACTGTCACCCCTCATCTTGACTTTCAAAAATGGTTCAGGCAAGACCGCCTTCTCTTTGGCGCTCTCGTGGGAAGCCTATCCCCACAAATCGTCCCACTGATCACAAACGCATCTTCTTCTCTTGAAGCCTGGAAAACCCTAGCTAGAACTTATGCGTCTCCTTCACGCGGCCACATCAAACAACTTCAGTACCGCCTCAAACAAATCAGTAAGACCTCGAATCAAACAATCACTGACTATATGCAGAATGTCAAAACAATTGTTGATGAGCTTGCTATCCTCGGTAAGAAACTTGATCAAGAGGATCTAATTGATGTTGTAATCAATGGACTTGATCCTAACACCTATAAAACTGTAATTGATGCTATCCACGCAAGAGACTCTACTATTTCATTTAATGAGCTTCATGCAAAACTCATTAATCATGAACTCAATCTTGCACAACAAACCTCAGTCACAGGTATTCATCAACCAACATCTGTTTTCTATACCCACCAACAAAATCAGAAGAAACAATGGCCCTCCAGGCAAGGAAACGAACCAGCAATTTTACTCACTCCTGCCAAACAGAATCCCCAATCCACATGCCAACGCCCCTTCTTAGGCAAGTGTCAATGGTGTCATACCAAAGGACACTCCCTAAGCCACTGTGCCACTTTCAAAAAGCTGTTTCCAAATGCATCTGTACCCTCCCCTCCTAATCGTTTTGTGTAAGTCTCAAATATTCAAGCACACACTATGCATCCAGTAGTACCACACACACCAGAGACATGACATTGGCTGTTTGACAGTGGAGAAAGTTTCCATGCTACAAACGACCTCAACAACCTCTCTGTTCATGCCCCATATGATGGAACTGAATAATTGGTCATCGGTGATGGTTCGTGTTTAAAAATCTCTCATATTTGCTCTCTAATTCTCTATACATCTCACACTCCTCTTATTCTTAAAAATGTTCTTTATGTTCCATCTCTATCCCGTAACATCATCTCTATCTCTCGTCTATGCATTGCCAATAACTTTCTAATAGAGTTCTATTCCTTTGTTTTTGTCATCAAGGATCTAGCAACCAAAATCCCCTTGTTCAAGGGCACAGCAGTCAAGGGCATGTATGAGCTCAAGACATCTCCATCACCAGCCATCTTCACTATGCAAAAGACAGCTCCTTCCCTGTGGCATCACCGACTAGGCCACCCTCAAAATAAAGTTTTCAAACAATTGTCTTCTTCTCTTTCCTTTAATTCTAGTTCCATAGACAATTATAATTCATGTCGGATTAATAAAAGTCATCGTTTACCTTTCCATGATTCCTCTTTGTCATCTACCAAACCTTTACAACTAATCTTTTCTAATGTATGGTGTTCTCCAATAGAATCATATGACCACTACAAATACTATATTATTTTTGTTGACCACTTTACAAAATACACCTGGATTTACCCTATAAAACAAAAATCTGACTCACTCAATATATTCATTTGTTTCCAATCCCTGGTTGTAAACTATTTCCAAACAAAAATAAAGCAACTATTTTCTGATAATGGAGGAGAATACCTAAAACTAGCTACACATCTAGCATCTCATGGTATTTCTCATCTCACCTCTCCTCCACATACCCCTGAACATAGCGGGTATGCTGAACGTCGACACCGACACATTGTCGAAACTGGCCTTTCCCTTCTTTCCCACTCTCAAATTCCTGTCACTTATTGGCCCTTCGCATTCACCACCGCAGCCTATCTTATAAATCGAATGCCTACTACCACTCTCAATAACCTGTCTCCTTATTCTTGCCTTTTTTAAACAGAACCAAACTACTCCAAACTCCGCAGTTTTGGTTGCTTATGTTATCCATGGTTAAGACCATACTCACCATACAAACTATATCCTAGATCCACCCCATGTATTTTGTTGGTTATTCTCCCACACAAAGTGCTTATTATGCATTTGACCCCACCTCTCAAAAACTCTATACATCCAGACACGTTGTTTTTGTTGAACATGAATTTCCATTCAACAAACTTATAGCTCAACCGCAAGATTCCCATACTGTTGATCTTGATCATTGGGCACCTCTCTCCTTACCAATCCACTCTGATCAAATACCACAACCACCTACTCCTCCGCACCAAAATATCCCACACGATAACCCACCATCTCCTCCACCAAATATACCACCACCATCACCAAATAACTCTCCATCCCCACCTCCTCCACCCCCCACCTCCTTCTCCCCTATCAAAAATGACCACCAGACTAAACCCCAAACCTAACCCCAAATACTTTAACTCAAATTTCCAACTTTATACAGCTTCTCCTACCTATCCTTCTGAACCTTCCTCCATTACTCAAGCTTTAAAACACCCTTCTTGGCGCAATGCCATGCAAGAAGAATTTGATGCCTTAGAACGTAATCGCACATGGTCCCTCGTGCTTTCTTCTCAAGCCAAAAATTTAGTGGGCTGTAAATGGGTATATCGAACAAAGTACAAACCCGATGGCTCCATTGATCGCTTAAAAGCACGACTGGTTGCCAAAGGATTCAACCAACGTCCCGGCATCGACTACAAAGAAACCTTTAGTCCTGTTCTCAAACCAACTACTTTACGTCTTATTCTATCTCTTGCCATATCCCAAAATTGGTCTCTAAGAAAACTCGATATCAATAATGCGTTTCTACAAGGATATCTTCATGAAGATGTCTACATATCCCAACCACCTGCTTTCGTGAATCCCTCCCTTCCTAATCATGTATGCAAGCTACACAAAGCTCTCTATGGCTTGCGACAAGCATCACGAGCTTGGTATGATGAACTTTAAACATATTTAACTTCTCTTGGTTTCAAACCCACTATATCAGACTCTTCTCTTTTCCTCCTCCAACACAACTCCTCTTTCATTCTTGTTATAGTCTATGTCGATGAAATTATTGTCACCGGTCCCTCCCCTACTCATCTCTCACATTTCATCAATAATCTTGCTCTTAAATTCTCCCTAAAAGACCTTGGATCCCTTTCTTATTTCTTAGGTGTTGAAGTTCTTCCGCACTCCTCTGGTATTCTCATATCTCAACGCAAATACATTCTAGATATCCTCACGATAGTTAAAATGAATGGTTGTAAACCCTTATCTACACCGATGACCAACACCGAACCGCTTCGTGTATATCATTTATTTACCTTGTCAAATGTAGTTATAGATCTCCACTATTATCTACTGTGTATATCTCCTTTTTAGTTATTTTCTCACTGTGTACAAATAGGTCCTCTGTTTACTCTGTACATTATAATAAAAATTATATACGAGTTCATCTACTTTCTTGCTTTCCTCATATATATATATATATATATATATATATATATATATATATATATATATATATATATATATATATATATATATATATAGAGAGAGAGAGAGAGAGAGTTAAATTCATATATAAACTTTACATATTATGTGAACGTATAAACATTTTTGGAACAATAATTTGATAAAAATATTATAATAATTAACTTAAAAATTAAAACATTAATTTTAAATTATGATTATATAATTATGGTAACTGATTTAAAGTGAATCTTATAGTTTTGGTAATGAGTTTAAATTATCAAGCAAGTCCAATTGGAAAAAAGAAATCGTCTTCCGTCAAAAGTTTTCTTTTAAGCCGAGAAGAAGGTAATAAAGTAGTCATATTTTTGGTTCTCTAAAAAACGAATTCTTCATGGTGTGTTATAAACTGATAATCATATTTTGAAAGAATACACAAAAATATAATGTTTCCTTTTCATTTGTGTTGGAAATGCCGGCGTTAAATGAAAATAGAACACACATATTCTTTTTTCTTTAAGCATTATTATTTGATGTCAAAAGAAGAGTGCAAGAACTTTCGACTTGTTAAATCTTGCTTGGCGATCTAGTAGGATAACATCCACTATAGGTGGATAATGCTTTATAAGTTATCGCTTTTTTTCATATGAAGGTGTAATTGGAAAATCAAGTATATGAATAAGGTATTTTAAACTTGGAAAATCATGAAAATCTGAAGAAAAAAAAATTATCCATATATTAAGCTTTCCCTATGTAACTTAAAATGGAGATAGTGCCAACACGAATGCTTATTCTTTCATAATTTATATCAAGAATCGATTATTTTATAACATACTCTTGAAGAATATGTTATAATGTGTAACATCTTTTTACGTGTAAAAATAAAATTTATTATTCTTCAAGAATTTCCAATTGGTTTATAGTTTTGATGAATTTATATAAAAATAATACTACATATACTTCATTGTATCTCAATTGCTTTATGACAATACTTCAAAAACATTTATCTATGTATTCTCAAAGAATAAATCATGATTCTAAAGGAATAAAATAAGTTTCAATAAATGCTTGATTTTTAAAGAAAAAAATCATCTCATTCTTTAATTTCGTGTTTTGTAAGTACCGTATAAAAATAATCATGAATGAAATTGTCTAATTCTTAAAGAATGAAATTATTTTCATGAAATCGATAAATTCTTAAAGCATGAAATATATTTCATAATTTTGTGATTATTCTATAAAAACAATATTACGTATTCTTTAATACATAATTTTTATTAAATGATTTGGTTTTTTTAATTGGTAGAATTGACATGATTTCCTAAAATTAGTTATTTTATTTTTCTCTCTTAATAAAATATCATATTTATTTTTTAGTAACCTTAGAATTAATTAATTGTAATTATATAGTAATGGTATCTTATGTTAATACCATCTACCCTAATATTATAGTCATTCATTCTTTTAATTTAATTGCTAGAATTTCATCACACATTCACATAATACTTAAGATTCACATTTGATCAAAACCTATATATATATATATATATATATATATATATATATATATATATATATATATATATATATATATATATATAAAAGTTCAATAGAGACCATAGAGTAAATTACAAGTTTGGTCCCTGTCGTTTGGTAAAATTTTCACTTTCAGTCCGATCTTTGAAAATTTAACAAAATGCATTCTTGTGGTTTAAAAAAATTGCACTGCACATCCTTAGTCCATTTAAAAGACCATGTTACCCTTACTTTTAGACTTTTGTTTTTCTTATATATATATATATATATATATATATATATATATATATATATATATATATATATATATAATTGTTTATATTTTTTTTCCACTTACAATTTATTTTATTTATTTATATTTTTTATGATTTACATATTTTTTTTTAAATTTTATTCGAATATATTTTTTTTAATGTTTTTAATATTTTGTTCGTTTACATATTTTGTTCGTTTACATGCTGTTGACGTTTTTTTTAAATATTTTTTCTACTTTTTTTTTATGTTTTATTCGAATATATTTTTAATGATCTTTTGTATATTTATATTTTTGTAAAGCTTTTGTTAAATACTTTTGTTAAATACTTTTGTATAAAAAAATATAAAACAAGTTTGTTAAATGTGGATATGATTAACACATATTAAGTATAAAATTATTCAGTTTAATAGCTTTATTGTACAGACTAACTGGAATTCGAAACAAGTGTCAATGACTTCGAATTCAATTTTTTTAGTTTTAGATTTTTTTTTAAATTTTGTTCTGAATGGAAAATGTTAATCAAAACTCATATAACTCAAATACATGTGTCAATGTTTTTGAGTTCATTATTTATTTTTAGAAATTTTGTTCGTTTTTGAGTTATATTGTTTCCAAATAGTCATTATATAACTTGAAACCCATTTACGGATTTTGGTTAACCTATCTACTAATCATATTAAAAAAAATAATTTTATACCTAATCTATGTTAATAATATTCACATTTAACGAACTTTTAACATTTTTTATAAAAAATATTTTAAAAAATAAAAAAAAAAACAAAACGTCAAAAAAATTAAAATGTATTCAAACAACACGTAAAAAAATTAGAAAAAATTGTTCAAAAAACATGAAAAAAATATAAACGAACAAAATGTAAAAAACATTAAAACAATATATTCGAAAAGATGTCAAATAAAACCTAAATATTAAAAAATATAAGTAAAAAAAATAAAATGTAAGCGAACAAATAAAAAATAAACAATAATATATATATATATATATATATATATATATATATATATATATATATATATATATATATATATATATATATATATATAAAAGAAAAACAAAATTATAAAAGTAAGGGTAAAATGGTCTTTTTAAATTGACTAAGGATGTGCAGTGCAATTTCTTTAAACGACATGGGTGCATCTTGTCAATTTTTCAAAAGTTAGACTGAAAGTACGAATCTGACCAAACCACATAGACCAAAACTATAATTTACTCTTAAATAAGGAACCAATGAACAAATCATGTGCGTCGGAATTTAAACTATAAACGACCACAGATAAGAAAAAAAATTCATTTTTTTCTTTCAAAAAAAAATTCATTTTTAGGCATTAACTTTTTTTTTTGTTTCTGGAAAATATACCAAAATTCATTATTTTATATCTTCTATAAATAGATATCCATATCATTATAAGGTTTCTTAATTTTATTTTTACCTTGACCTCGTTCAGATTCATACCGTAAATTTGAACCGTATATAATTTAGTTTTAGCATTCAAAATGTGAATCACACTTGTTATTTCAACATGTTTGTAAAAAAAAAAAAAAACTCATCCATTAAGTATAAACATCATAAAACAAATCATACAATCAAATTGAAGTGACGAAATCATACTATAGATGAAAGTATAATCATGTCGAGCCATTTTCATTCTGACCTAAACAACCTGCAAATCATTTTATAAATAACGAGTAAGCATAAAGATTAATGAGTTCCGCAATACACAATGTATTTTATCACACATACTTTATATACAAACTATACACTTACGATCCCATCATAAACACCCCCATTATCTTGGACATGTTGGCTTGTAGTATAACACCGTTCGCTATCATCCTATCGAGTATGTAGGCTCTCACCTCATCCCACCAGACTTGCAGGTTTTTGTCATCATCCTCTCGAGACCTGTAGGCTCTCTTCGTCATCCCATCAGATTTGTAGGATTTTTTCATCATCCTATCAAACATGTAGGCTCATATTCTAGTTATGTTCCTCCACCATCCCATACGAAGGCATCATAAACACCCCCATTATCTTGGACATGTTGGCTTGTAGTATAACACCGTTCGCTATCATCCTATCGAGTATGTAGGCTCTCACCTCATCCCACCAGACTTGCAGGTTTTTGTCATCATCCTCTCGAGACCTGTAGGCTCTCTTCGTCATCCCATCAGATTTGTAGGCTTTTTTCATCATCCTATCAAACATGTAGGCTCGTATTCTAGTTATGTTCCTCCACCATCCCATAAGAAGGCATATGACCCACACTAGTACAAAAATTATCAACGAACACACCATAAAATTGTGACCATATACTTATAGTGACCTATTTCTTTTTCACTGAAAATGTGACGGAAGGTGATGCAATTGTATGGGTATTATGGTTACTTTAAAATTTAGTGTCTTTATGATATGAAAAAATGTGGACGTATCATAAATGTGTGGCAATTGAGTAGGGAATTTTGTTGCTATAATCAATCATTTTATCCAATATTGTGGCGTTAAACCATCAGTAGATACACTTTTTTAGTAATTTTAGTGACTGTATATCACCAACTAACGACATACATGTTGTTTCAATGTGGCGTTTTGTTAATAAATTATTACACAATTCAAAGTTTATTAAGACTATTGGGTATCTTTTGCAAACATGCAATTATGGTGAACATGACCATGTTCACTAAACGGCCACATGTAATTAATTTCATAAGGGAAGTGATTCGTACACAACAGTTTTTTGCCATACACAACAATGTATGCATTATAGACTTGTACACTATAACATTTTAAATAACCAATTGTTGTGTATAGAAAAAAATGTTGTGTACAAATCATCACCCATTCCATAAGTGGTGATCTAATAATTAGTCACAAAAACAATTTTTTATTGTGACTATTCCCTATCATATAGAGACACACAATTAAGTGAAACATGATCTTAATTATTATAAAAGACTATTGAATCATGAAAAGTGACCCTCTTGAACTTCAGCCATAGTAGCCATCAAGCATCCGCAGTCAAGAACCTCACCCGGAGTGATCATCAACCGCAGTCTAAATCAGTTACTAGATTACTTTACTTTATCTTCTTAAAATTGTAATACTCTCTATTTGTCCAGTATGCCTTGCATGAGTACTCTTAGAGACGTGATCTAATGTAACTTTTGAGACTCTATAAATAGAGCTCATTCTTTCTTATTCAACACAACTTCTGAATCTATCAATTCAATCTCTCTTCTCTATCTTATTACGCATCCTAAATCTCTTCTTTCTCCCAAAGCTCTTTAGATTATAACTGAATATTATCTCTCTTCGGAGCAAGTCACTTATGACTTAATCACTAAATTTGATCTCACTTACTAACTTGGTTTGAATGCATTCCTCGTTATGAATCAACTTATGTGTATACTTGATATAACAATTGCTGTCATTTACATTTCCTTACATTTCCGCAACTAACTCTCTAACTATCTAACTATCTAACTTATTTATATTATTGTTGAGCTTTTAGATCCTTCGAGATAAACTATTCCGCAACTATACTTGTTCTAACGATTGTTCAAGTGTGTCTCAAGTTTTTCTCTCAACAATTGGTATCAGAGCCATAGTGGTTGCTTTTTGAAAACAAAACTCTGATTTTCAAAGGGCCTTCTATACCACTGAAGCTCATTTCTCAAAAAAACTTTTCAAAAAAAAACAAGGAAATATGGCACAATCGTTATCTCTGAATGTTTCCAACAGTGTTGGTGGTTCTAACCGAGCCCCAATATTGGTGGCAAATGAATATCACCACTGGTCTCAAAGAATAGAAAGATACTTAAAAAGACTTGGTAGAAATGTATGGCGATCCGTAGAAGAAGGACCACATGTCCTAGTTCTTACACCAGTCCAAACTGACGGCGCTACAGCCAGACTAGGAGGAGGTCAACCAGTCATGAACCGTCCCACCAAAGATGATCTCGATAAAATGGAAAATGATGTTGTTGCCTTTTATGAGATCTCTTGTGGAGTTGCTCCTGACAACTTTGACATTATCATAAATTGTCATTCAGCAAAAGAAATATGGGATGTTCTCAAGAACTTGTATGAAGGCTCAGAACAAGCACAAGACAAGAAGCTTACAACCGCACTCAATGAGTTCAACAGCTTCAAAGCTCACACTGGCGAAAGTTTGGAAGACTCCTTCAAAAGATTCAACTTGATAGTCACCAAGCTATCTAATGCTATCACCATCTACAGTAACCATGAGACAAATCTTCAGTTTCTTAATGGTTTGGGAAGACATTGGACTACGGCCAAGATGATAGTCCAAGGAGATAGAAAGATTCACTCCTTGTCTCTCTACAAACTCTATGGAGAACTGCAAGCACAAGAATCCACAGTACTCAAAGAATGTGCTGACTTCGGAGGACCACTTGCTCTTATAGCACAAGCTCCACACAATCAATCCTACTCTTCCTCGTATGACACCCCTCCGCAGTCATACGAAGCTGACTCAGAGTATGATGATGAAGAAGATTTTCAGAAGGCTATTGCTCTTGTTAGCCAACAGTTCAATCGACTACCACCCACCTCTTTTCGTAAGAATCAGCAGTTCAACAAACCTCCATTCAACCGTAACTTCAACCCGCAGTCATACCCACAGAATAACCATCCTCGATATCCCAAAAGTTCTCATCCACTACCGCAATCCCAAAATTCTCAACCAAAGGAGGCACCGCAGTCCATCCAAACCACTGACTCCGGTACTTTAGAAGACAAAAGTAATATTGTAATTTGTCATAAGTGAAACAAAGAGAATCATTTTGCAAAAGACTGCAAGGCTAATGTAGTAAAAGACAGAGCATTCTACCTTAGAATGGCTCAAGAATTGGAAGATAAAGAAAAGGCAAGAGCATACGTAGCCCATGTCAAAAGAGACCATCAAGTTTGGTCATCCGGAGATGAAGAAGAAACCATCACCAGTGTCAAAGGAAAAGGCAAAATCTGCATGCTGGCAACTGCGGATGATGATGGGTCTACAAAGCTGGAAAAGAGCTACTGCTACATGGGAAAGGATGGAACTCTAAGCATAGTCGAACAGGTAAAACTCATGATTCAAACTCTTAACTATAACATGCATGACTGTCAACCTTTCATAGATAATCTTAATGACACATGTGCTGCCGTCCTTACAGACTATAACAAAGCCTTAGATGAGAAGAACATTGCGTCCCAAGAGATGTTCCATGTGAGAGGACGATTGGACAACAAAAGACTCAAAATGGCTATGTTAGAAAAGGACTCAAAATGGAACCGTGGACAATACATACAATTGGGGTTGGTCCAATGGATATCCTACCGCAAAGGATTCCTCACCCCGGTTTAACAAAGATAGATTGTATGTCCCTCCGGACCGAGAATTTCATTATCCTGTCAATGACAAGACATTTCCCGAAGACATCAAAACACACTTCGGTAGACTTCATAATCTAAGTAATAACTGTGTCATTGAGGAAATTGTGCCTGAGGTTTTTGGTCACACATGTGATCAAACTCCTATCTGTGGCACAATCTATCCAAATTCTCAAACTTCATCCGTAGTTGATGAGGAAATTGTCATTAAAAGCACCGAAGTCTCGCAAGACTTCCCATCCTTGTCCTCAAACCACACTATCTCTCATTGTAGTCATGAGCCACAAAAGTTCCAAAAAGGTCCCACTGAAGTCCCTACTCAGATCTACACTGCGGTAGTCAAATCATCCTTACCGCAGTCCTCTAACAAAGGTTCAGTGGCTCTACAGCCAATTCATCATGAATTACCCATAGAAAACTTCGAAGTGGGTCAATGTTCTCAAACCCCTGAATCCCTCAGTTCAGATGACACTAGCCCTCATTTTTCAAAATTTTCGAAGGTTTCCAGGAAACCGCAGCTGAACATCACTGACTGCGGTTCCCCAAAAACCTTAGCTAAAAAGGCCTTCAAAGAGGAAATTCGATCCTGAGGCACAAATCGACAAAACTTTTCTAAAAACAAAAAGCATATCAGATTTCCCAAATCAAGAAGCCCAGAAAAGTTTGTTCTCTCTCACTACTTTGCAAAACACTCTCCCTGTAAGGAAAAATGCAAAAAGGAATGTACAGTCTCATCAGTCATTCCTAACTTTTCTGACACAACCCAAAAGAAACAAAAGTGTTTTCAAAACAATGGTTTTCAAGTCTATTCCTTAGATGATCCAAAATGGAAGGGTATCTTACCTACTCCAACACTTTTGAAGTCACATCAGAATTTTAAGGGCATTTTACCAAATCCTACAAAAAGGTCCCAACAATCTACACGTGCTAAACCTTTTTCAAAACAAACTTTTTCAAATTCCAACAGCACCAGTGTCAGATACTACAAACCTCGGACCAGTCTCAAGCCCAACTCACCCTTTAGACCGCTGACCAAACATGGTGTCAGAACAAAAGACAAAATCCCAACTTGTCAATGTCAGTGTAATTGTCATAATGGTTCATCTCAAGTCAAATCTAGGAGGTTTCAGAAACCTCGTAATTTTTCAAAAAACACACAACACTCCAAAATCTCACAAACACCCAGGACTAGGCTTAAAAGTTAATACGAAACCTGTCCCTGCAACCTCGGTCCATGCATCAATTAGGAATTCACCTTTTGTCCCAGGCTCCAAACTAGTTTGGATGCCTAAACTAACCGTGTAATTCTCAGGCTTTGTGCAAGGAGGAACAAGAAGACGAATGGTTAATTGACAGTGCCTGCTCCTTGCACATGACCAGAAGGTTAGAATACCTTCGGGATTTCAGGCCAATTTGCAACGGTGGAAATGTCACATTCGGCAACAATGCGAATGGGATAATCCGAGGTTATGGTGTTCTTACTACGGGAAACTTCTCTATTCAAAAGGTTGCTTATGTAGAAAGCCTTAAACATAATCTCATCAGTGTTGGCCAACTATGTAAGGCAGGCCATCGTGTTGAATTTGATGATCAATTTTGCTACGTAATGACAAGTGATAGGAACACATGTCTGATCAAGTCCAGATCCGAAGGTACTATGTATCCTCTGGACGTATCCTTGATCATAGGCAAACCGCAATTGTGCTTCCTATCCAAAGTAGTATCCGAAGTCAGCTGGCTATGACACCGCAAGCTAGCTCATCTCAATTTCAGATACATCAACAATTTGGTCACCGGAGAACTAGTCAGAGGTCTCCCACTTCTCAAGTTCAACTATGATACTCTCTGTCCTGCATGTGAATGTGGAAAGCAATCCAAAGCATGTCACCCCATGGTGATTGACTCCTTAATTTCTGAACCACTGGAACTCTTACACATTGATCTCTGTGGTCCATCCACCGTAGCCAGTCTTCATCACAAGAAATACATACTGGTTATAGTAGATGACTTCACACGCTTCACATGGGTTTTCTTTCTCAGACTCAAGTCAGAAACACCGCAGATTTTCATCAATTTCATCAAGGAGATAGAACTCCAAATCAAACTGCCAGTTCGACGCATCCGAAGTGATAATGGAACCGAGTTTACTAATCATCTTCTAAATAGTTTCTTGGTTTCAAAGGGCATTACTCACAACTTCTCTGCTCCCTACACACCGCAACAAAATGGGGTAGTAGAGCGAAGGAACCGCACTCTAGTAGATGCAGTGGCCACCGCATGTTTTGTGCAGAATCGAAGTATTGTATGCAAGCGACTCAGCAAAACGTCTTATGAGGGCCTTAACAACCGCAAGCCAAATGTACGCTTCTTTCACATCTTTCGGTGTAGATGTTTTGTGATCAACAACACATATCATCTTAACAAGTTTGCACCGAAGTCTGATGAAGGCATCTTCCTTGGCTATTCCACAAACAAAGTTGCTTACAGAGTTCTCATTAGACGTACAAGGCTAATCATTGAAAGCTTCGATGTGAAGTTTGATGACTATCACATCCGCAACACTGCTCCATCAAAAGAAACCACAACAATCCTAGAAAGTGACATTCCTGGCTCTTCGGGTCCATTAAATCTAGTCGAAGTCAACTATGACGATCTCTTCGACCCGATCGAAACCGCCAAGTTATCCGAAGTTCTTGTGTCTCAGGAAGCTCAACAACAGCATGCTGATGTATCAGGGCCATCTTCATCCGAAGTAGCATCTCTCAATACTTCCACCTCGCCGGTTGAGGGGGAAAGCTCTACTCCGGATCAAATAACAACCATCGAGGTTCCAGTACCTGATGCAGCTCAAGTTCCCATCTGCAGAGAATCATTACCATCAAACGTTTCTTCCGACTCGGATGATGAAAACATAGAGAACATTGACACAAGAACAGACTCAAGAGTTATCACTCTCCCATCCGCAATCCAGGGGGAACCTTCTCAAGCTCAAGAGCATCCTCCATCAGTAATCCAGGGGGAACATCTTTCAACTGCTCAAGAAAATTCAAATCCCACCGTCACAGTCCAAGATGACTCCGCGGGCTGTTCTCAAATCCAGGGGGAACTACCATCTCCAACCACAAAGTTTTCAGATATTGAAGACATTCCCTCCACCGCAGCTGCTGATCATCTGCAACCCCGTCTACATGTATGGACGAAGGACCACCCACCAGGTCAAATCATTGGCAACCCATCCGCCGGTATCCAGACTCGATCTTCCAAGGATTTGCCTGATCACTGTCACTACGCAACATTTATGTCCTCGGTCGAGCCCTGGACGATCAAAGAAGCATTACTAGAACCAGACTGGATATCCGCAATGCAAGAAGAGCTAGAAGAATTCAAAAGAAACAAAGTACATCAAACGGATGTAAAAAGTGCTTTTCTCAATGGGGAACTAAAAGAGGAGGTTTATCTTCAGCAACCTCCAGGCTTTGAGAGTCCTAAATTCCCAGACCACTGCTACAAGCTTGAAAAAGCAGTCTACGGTCTAAAGCAAGCCCCAAGAGCGTGGTACGAAACCCTTTCTGAATTAACTTGTCTCTTCCTGATACAAAAGAGGAGTGATTGATCCCACTTTATTTAGAAAAGCAAATGGTAATCACCTTATGCTTGTACAAATATATGTGGATGATATCATCTTCGGATCAACTGATCAAGGCATGGTGAATGAATTTGCTAAGCTCATGACCAACAAGTTCCAAATGAGCATGAATAGAGAGATTAACTTCTTTCTAGGACTTCAAGTGAAATGAGTTCCACAAGGAATATTTATTCATCAGGAGAAATACACCATTGAACTGTTAAAGAAATATTCAATGGACAACTGTTCTTCGGCTAAGGTCCCCATGGCCTTTGGATATAAGATCTCTGCTGATCCCTCTTGTGAATCAGTGGATCACAAGACTTATAGAGGTATCATTGGCTCTTTGATGTACCTCACCGCAATCCGACCAGATATTGTCTTTGCAACTGGTATATGCGCAAGGTATCAGGCTGACCCAAAAGTGTCACACATGACCGCAGCCAAACAGATACTCAGATACCTAAAAGGAAGCAAGACTCTTGGTTTACGGTACCCCGTAGGCAATGACTTCAGCCTACAAGCGTTCACAGATGCGGATCACGCTGGATGCAGACTAGATCGAAAAAGCACCTCCGGTGGATGTCAATTTCTGGGAGGAAGACTAGTCAGCTGGTCATCAAGAAAACAAAGTTGTGTGTCACTGTCTACCGCAGAAGCTAAATCTGTGGGCGGAGCCAGCTGTTGTTCACAAGTCTTATGGATGAAAACACAACTTATGGACTACTGATACAGAATGCTGTGGATACCAATTTACTGTGACTCTGAAAGTGTTATAGCTATTTCTCACAATCCAATTAAGCACTCCAAGACAAAGCATATTGAACTACGGTATCACTTCATCAAAGACCATATACTGAAAGGTAAGATTGAACTGATTTTTGTCCATACTCATGAAGAGATTGCTGATGTGTTCACAAAGGCACTTGACTCCACAAAACTCAACAGCTTCTTACAAATGTTAGGAATGATGAATCCGGACCCACAATTCTTCCTGAATTGATAGGTACTGCAGACCATTCTTGGTCTCTGTTGCGGTCCTAACTGAAGTTACTTATGATAGATGGTTTTGGTATATTCTGTGTACGACAGCTTATGTACCACAACCATATATCATATTTACCCTTCACTGGTCCTTATTGTTTGTTGTTACTAACTTCTTGTTCTAGTTCAGTTCTTCTACCGCAGGCATCCAATGATCCATCCGCAATGGCGTTTCATTCCGCAGTCACATTGACAGTTCTCTCAACTGTTTCATTAATTCTCGAATCATGGTGTGCTATTTAATGATCCTTCATTAAATAAGAAAAAACATTAAATAAAAACATTCCTTGAGAAACTGTACCATTTCCTTTTTGAATAAAACCTTGTGTCAGACCTATTTTAGGTATGATGACAAAAAGATCATTTTCCCATAAACAAATCTTTTTAAATTACCCAACACGTCTAATCCGTTACAACTTCCCTTTTGCACAACGGATTAAGTCCTCCCTCACCACACGTTCATCAGACGTGATGATTGGACGACTGACACTTCATTAATTGCAAACCCCTTTTTGGTTAATTTCAAAATTAACTTAAACCCCTTCATAATCTGTAGCTCAGGTTTCACCTTCCAAATCATAGAAAAACCCCCAAACGTTTTTACCCTATTTACCTTCAACCATGGTAAAATCAATTACTACTCAAATCCACTCCTATAAAACCCTTTCTTTTTCCCCAAGAACAGTTTACGCTCTCTGAACTTTGAACTTTCTCTCCGTTTTTCTTGAACTCTATTTCTGCACACTCTTTCTCAAACTCAACAATGGTGAAATCATGCATCTTGAAGAAAGTCTCCAAGGTTTCTGGCTCTGCAAACCCAACTGGGTCTGATTTTGCAACTAGGAATTAAATGCCTACGATTGCTTCAAGCAATTTTAGGGCTGTGTTCGAGGAGCATTCCTCCTACAATGCTCCGATCAAGCTCATGATCAAGTTCTTGAACAATCATCCTCTGTTTGGTCCCTTCGATGCATTCACAGACGTTGTTCCTCTCTCAACACTGTTTAAATGTGCTTTTTCTGCTTACAGACCTCTCGAAAACGCCCAAGAGGTGTATCTGAATCTTGTAAACGATTCTTTGGTCATTCTGAACAAAGAAAAGTTTCTCAACGCCATTAACCTACTGGTTCATCCTTCAACCAAAGTTTTCACTCCAAGTATGGCGGACATCCTCTCTGCCCTCTACCAGATGGGTTACCAGAAAAAGATCAAAGGTATCGGCGAGTTCAAGAAGAATCAACTGCCTGCGGTGTGGCAATTCGTTTGTCACTTTGTCATCCGCAGTCTATCAGGCCGAACTGGAGGCATAGACAATATGGGTCTGAAACTTTTGGAACTGGTTTGGAGCATCTTCACTGGCCACGACGTTAACTACGGTCAGATCTTGTGGGATGACTTCCTGCAATACATTCCCAAGGAGAGCCCAAGAGAAAATCCCACCGAACTCACATTTGCAAGGTTCTGGTCCTTGTGCATCTCAGACCTTCATGTGGATGCAGGACTTAGCATGGGAAACGACACCAACCTCTTCATCACCAAGGATCTCAAAAGGCATAATCCCTCCAAAGATCAATCCAACTTCGGACCTATTAGACGATTACCAGTCCATATTCTGTCCTCACTTGGACTTGAAACCCCTGATGTAACGGACCATATAGAGGCTACGGAAGGTATTAGCCCACACCTTTCTACCCCGCCTCTACAAGCCACATCCGCACTCACCATCCCTGGTAGTACCACATTCCCATCATCCACCACTCTCTCTTCTCAAAGACGCAAAAAATTAGCCTTTGTCCATCAAGGCCCCCGCAATGTCTCCAAGAAACAAAGAACCCCAAAGAAAGATGCTCCTAAACCAACTGAACCCTCAAAGAAACGAAAAATCCCACTAAGTGTGCCCTCAGATGACGAATCAACTGAGAGTGATTCTGATGAGGATACACTACCCATCTCCATCCTTAAGAAAAGGAAAACCGATCCCACTGGCCAAATGCGTGACCGGATAGATACCGCAGCCTCTCAAAAGGCTCCGGTAGTCCTTGGGGTGGCCGCAGACCCATTCAACACCACAATCCTCTTCCACTCAGACACAGAAAGTGTGTCTGTTTCACCACACCGTGGAGATTCACCCCCAGTTCACTCCTAAGGGGATGAAACTGGTTCTCGCCCTAAGATCTCCAGGGCTTCACGATTACACTTCTTTTCTCCTGAGGAGTTGAACTCCATCCTGTTGTCCGTAACCCAAACACTGCAAACACCTTCCCAACCGCAGGGCAATTCTTCCGCCTTTGCCAGAACTGAGACGAGGCCAGCCTTGACCACGGGTCAAGGAGACCGAGGAAGCTCAGGAAATCCTACTCTGCTTACATCTGCTACAGGTGGTTTAGGCACGGTGAGCACCAATGTGCAAGGATCCGTGAACCCGGGGGACACCCCGGTGCGTTACCAAGGATTTGACGGTGATGAATCGAATGATTCATGGTTGCACTACACTCCGGTGTCTGAGTCCGATATCAAGAAGTATGCCGCTTTCTGTAGGGCATTTCAAGCTAGAAAGGATCAGCAAATCAAGCAACTGCAGCAAAAACAACAGGAAATACAAACTGTAGCCAAATATTGGGCGGACTTCATCAACAATGCTCATACCGTAGCCACCATCCTGAAGGTACAAGACTGGATGACTGAAATGGCTGAAACAATCCGCAAGGCCCAGTCCACTCATGATGCTGCAGGAGCCTCCAAAGTCCCTCCAACTCCAACTCCAACTCCAACTGCTCGAGAATCACAAGAAGAGGGAACCGCGATCGAAGTTAGCTCAGCTCCCACCCTCGGCTTCGATGACATCGATCTTGATGAGGTAAATCAACCTTTTCCTTCTGACGATGAATTAATGATTTTTGATGAAGATGAAGAATCTAGTGGCTCTCACCACTCAACCTCCAAGCCCAAATCAAAGAAGAAGAAGAAGAAGAATAACGCGGTGACACGAAAAGAATTCCTCAGTCTTCAAGCCAAGGTCGATCAGATCCTTGCTGCGGTAAAGCCCACTCAACCGCAACCAGAAGACGTTCCTGGACCGCAGTCGTTGATCGAATGAATTGAACGATTGGAAACCCGTGAAAGGTTGGCTGCTGAGCGCATCTCTCTAAAGGTTGAAATGGGGATCCGATCTCTAGACATTAGTCGCCAAGATGACCACAAACAATTCATGGCTGTTGCGGAGCGCCTCATCTATGAGGTATCCGCAATCAAGAAAGACTTACAAGCAGCCATTGCGGACCAATCAACTCAATCTCAAAAGCTGATAGCTGAGACTCACACTGCATATGAGTCCACTATCTCAGTTCTTCAAGCTACCATCAACAGGCTTCAACGCTCCTTATCATCAAACTTTCATGGTCCAGAGATTCTTCAGCTGACAAAGGAAATACATCGTCTACCCTTCAACCCTACCATCCCCAACAATCAGCAACTAGCTGATGTTCTCAAAGCACAGTTCCAGGAAGTATTTGCCAAAGTTGATGGTCTCAGACAATGGCTTGAGGATGCTCCGATGTTGCATTCCTCAAGAGGGGGAAGTGATGATGAAGACCATCACTCCAACAACATTTCGCACCATCAAAGCCCCCCATCATAAATGACAAAATTCCCTCACCGGAACCATCTCTTCACTCAAGTCCAAGCCATCATACTCCACCGCAACATCAGTCTCCACCGCAGAAGGAAATCACTCAAAACCCTCCCTCTCCTAAGCGACCAGAGACTCCTCCCCACTTCAAAAATCTTGCCTCAAACATGTCATCCGAACACTCTTATGACTCCCCCGCAACCGAACAGAAAAACAAAGATTGGAAAGCAGCCAAGTTTTGCGGAGCTCATCTGGAGAGAAAACGGATTCGACATCATAATGGATGAATCCTTAGTGAATTCCTGGATCAATCCCCACCGCAGACTACTTGATGATGACTACAAACCCTACCTTACCTATGCCGAACCCCCTTCTGATGGCTATTGGGATGTTCCAATCTCTCCCAATGCTAAATACTTTACTGTATTTGAGCCATTTGACCGCAATCTGCCCGACCACAAGAGACTGCCTATGGAATTCGAAGGACTGAATCGGTTCTATGCCAAACGTGCGTCTTCCATAGAGAAAATCTGGTCTAACGATAGACCATCCGCAGTCAAGAATTACAAGCCCCGAAAGTTCATGAAAACTGACTTCATCCAATACACTCTCACAAGAAGGGAACACGACTATGTCCGCACCCAAGCTGACTTCCCATGCATGAACCCTGAAGAAGTCTTCCTCATAGCAAAGGTGTTCCAGAACAAGTCGGAGAAGCATCCGAAGATGAAGATAGCACTTGAGAGGGAAAGTATTTTCTTGAAGGAAACTGTCTGTGACTTTGCAAAAATCGATGTAGACATTCATCCTGCCCTAGCCAAGAAATTTGATCTCCCACCACTTGACCCCGCACCAATGATCACTGAAGGATTTCAAGAAAGATCCCTAGGTGCAACAAACTTCCCAGATCTTGGAGTCATCTTCAAACGAAAACTCAATGATACTAAGTACTTCATTCCGATGACTGCCATGAATCGCCTCACAAGAAAACAGATTGAAGTTTGTCGAACTGCAGTTCAAAAGTCTAAACACACAACTGCTGAAGTCAAGTTCGAAATTCTTAGAAGGATCACCTGGTTAGAAAACAGCAGGAAGTTTTGGTGGATATTAATCAAGTTTCTAAAACTTGATAACTGAAGGAAAGTTAAAGAGGTCACTTAGGGGGAAATTGTTGAATCATGAAAAGTGACCCTCTTGAACTTCAGCCACCGCAGCCATCAAGCATCCGCAGTCAAGAACCTCACCCGGAGTCATCATCAACCGCAGTCTAAATCAGTTACTAGATTACTTTACTTTATCTTCTTAAAATTGTAATACTCTCTATTGTCCAGTATGCCTTGCATGGCTACTCTTAGAGACGTGATCTAATGTAACTTTTGAGACTCTATAAATAGAGCTCATTCTTTCTTATTCAACACAACTTCTGAATCTATCAATTCAATCTCTCTTTTGTATCTTATTACGCATCCTAAATCTCTTCTTTCTCCCAAAGCTCTTTAGATTATAACTGAATATTATCTCTCTTCGGAGCAAGTCACTTATGACTTAATCACTAAGTTTGATCTCACGTACTAACTTGGTTTGAATGCATTCCTCGTTATGAATCAACTTATATGTATACTTGATATAACAATTGCTGTCATTTACATTTCCTTACCTTTCCGCAATTAACTCTCTAACTATCTAACTCTAACTTATTTATATTATTGTTGAGCTTTTAGATCCTTCGAGATAAACTATTCCGCAACTATACTTGTTCTAACGATTGTTCAAGTGTGTCTCAAGTTTTTCTCTCAACAAAGACATATTTTATTAAAATTATAGATTTAATATTAGTTTACGGCCATATTTGTGTTACTTATCATGACTGATGTTATCATTCAGACATATAAAAACTCGTAACTATGACTATTTTATATCATTTCGACATAGAAAATTAATTAAAAATAATTGTAATTGATTTATAGACACAATAGTGTTTGTAATTGTGACCAATATTCAATTTATTATAAAAAAATGGTTATTAGTATAACCTATTTTATCATTTAGACACACAAACATTGTTGAGTGTGACTATTACAAACAATTATTTAAATTGTAGCCATCAATGTCCTCTCAACACACACAATTTAGATGAACATGACTATTGTCTTCCATATTGTCACATTATTTGTATATTAACTGGTTATATTTTTATATTTTTATATTCTGACACACAAATATTATCTAAACGTCGCAATACAGGAATTATTAGTCATGTGATTATTGAATTTAGTAAAATGCGGTATTTATTTGACACAACATTTTTTCGATGTTATTATTGTTTAAATTACTGTCACAAAAACATAAGATAACATGATCTTAAAACATTTTTAGAGGCATATTTAGTTTAGATCATGGCTATTGTCAACCATTTAGTCACATGTCAAAAATGATGCAATGTGATTAATGTATAATTTTAGATACGTTGAAAAACTTTAAAACATGACAAAAATTTATGTTATAGACACATAAAAATTTTGAAGTGTGATTATTGTTTAACATTCGGTGACTTAATTCAATTTTTATTGTTACTTTTTGTTATATTGTAGACACATCAAAACAATAGAAATGAAAATAACCATAAACCAACAATATGAAACGATAAAAAGAAACCGATATTATTAATTATTGAAATGCAAATCCATGGTCCCTAATTAAAAAAAATAAAAAAAATAAAAAAAAGCTTCCACTAATAACAAGTTGTAATGAAAGCAAAAACATCGTAAACCAAGAACTAGATATAACTATGTTTTCATCTTGTTGAAATTGTTCATTGTCTTTAGGTGATTTCCTATTTGGTACCTATACCAACAAGATTGAAACAAAATTGAGTAAATAAAAAACATAGAGTAGTTTATAAAAGAAAAAAAAGTGTAATACACAAACAAATTAACAATAATAAAAACCCTTTGAATCAGGTTTCACAAGGTATTTTGGTTGTGAGACAAAAGTTTTATATAGAGTAGTTTATAAAAGAAAAAAAAGTGTAATACACAAACAAATTAACAATAATAAAAACCCTTTGAATCAGGTTTCACAAGGTATTTTGGTCGTGAGACAAAAGTTTTATATGCTTACTCAAATGTTTTTATTTCTCTAATTTCATGGGGCTATAAATGAATTTTTTTACCATTTCATCAATAGACACTTTATAACAGTTATCTTGCAGAGGAACTCCATGAATAAATTGTCTTTTCTACAAATATAAATACGAAAATTGTTGAATTAAAATACATAAAGCATCGACATCTACTATATCGCTACCATGCTGCAGTTGATAAATCATCCGGCCATTATCTTCATGATAAAGGCTAATTTGGGAAAAGTGTCAAACGTCAGAACGAGCAAGGCCAGTCCGTAGGTTTACCATGAACGGGCAAGGCCGATCCGTAGGTTTACCATGCCTTGGACAAAGAGGATATATAATGCTTTACTTTTTACCAAAAAATATATACAACCTATATACAACATAGAAAATAATATCATAACTAATACATAAATAAATCAAAGTTAGTTGATATTTCTTGCATTAAGACATTCACACCATACTCATTCTTCTGGCATTCTTAAAATTTCATACAATATTCACATTTCACTCACAAACACTTCTACAAAAATGCAAATACACTAATTATACAACACTACTAAAAATTAAATCAACTTGCCATATCTCATATACCAAAATTATTATTAATTAATCAAGAAAGCAAAAATCAAAAGTTACATAACAAATCCATCCCAACAAAACCACCCCAGAATTCAATCTCTATTTTATTAAAATATATAAATAAAGTATACAACATAAAATATCAAGTGCTTAACAATATTGACTTAAATCCTAAACTAAAATGTACCACAATCATTTAAAAGCTAAACTAAAAACCATAGAGTGAAAGAAACAATATAAAATGACAAAAAATCTAATCTATAAAGTTAAAGTTTGCAAAAATCATCGAAAACAATGTTTGCAATGGTCTTTGGTATCAAAAATATCAATTACCCTATCATAATTTAACATTTGCTAAAGATTGAATTTTCAATATTCAAAGATGTTAAACATTATAAAAGCAAATAAAAAAATATATGAAATCAAAGAAGCAACAGTGTAATTTATCATGAGTCAACGAATACTTGAGGCTCAAGAGAAGTACAAACAAAGGAACACCAACCCAAGAACTAATGAAACGACCTCTTGATAAAATTAGCAAAAGTCTTTAGTATATGTATGTTAAAATAAAGTCCAAACCTAACTACTAAACGATAAAATCAAACAATTAACAGAAACAGTGAGATAAAACATCCAGCAATGTAATCTCAATTTTTTTTTTGACATGTGAACAATAAAATAGTACATCAAAAAATTTAATTAATAGAAATTAGAAAACTCATATATAAAACTATTGATTTTCAAGTGTCAACAAAGAATCCTTATTTATGGTGTCATAGATACAATTCCACCAAAGCAAAAAAATAATAGAAATGGTAAAGTTGCACAGACACTTACGGAAGTTTTCACTGTGAATTGCAAGTTTTCAACGTGAGCATAGTTGCTTTGTTGTTTCTTACAAGAAACATCCCTAAATCTACATCTATTGTTGTGAAAAATGATGAACTCAATGATGCTAATAAATAGACGAAACTTTCTTGCACATTCGTCTTCTCAAGCGCGCCTATTGATCATCCTAAAACCCAATTCACTCATAATCAACCGATTTGAAGAGGCGGAAAGTCTACATTCGAGAGGAAACCGAGATGAGGTAATGAGGCATTCAGTGGTTGCGGTGATGGTTCTTGTGTAGGCCGCGTGTGGTGGTGACATGTGTGTGTATGTGGAGCATTGCATCATGGTTTCTCGCGGGTTGTGGTGTGGAGGTCGTCGACAGTGAGTGGCTGTCAACTATTAGATGTGTGAGAAGCGAGGTCGCAGTGTGTGGATCGACAATATGTGTTGCCGACGATTGATTTTATAACACCCCATTTTCGCATTCCAATAGAATTTAATATAAACCGTCATTTATAAAATTTGAAGTGTATATATATATATATATATATATATATATATATATATATATATATTACTTTTTAGCCAAATTAATCATCATAAACATGTAAGAATCATCAATGCGATTTTCATAGATATATAGAATGCCCAAATCCGACTTCGTATAAAGATGTTATGCTTCTTCGAAGTTTCGTGATTAAACCGACACAGCTATGCACGTCGTGAAATACGAATCAGAGATAGATTACTTATTACCCTTAGTGATCTAAATGAAAGTCATAGTAGTCGTAAAACCGAGAGTCTGCATTTAGAGGAACGTCCAAATCTGACTTCGTGTGACTAAGTTATGGTTTTTCCAAGTTTTACTGTAGTAGTGTGTGACACAGAAACCAAAACTAAGACTGGTCAATTGTTAGGAAAAACAATCTAAACGAAAATTGAAGATCTCGTCGATATGATTCCGCCGATATAAAGATAGTCAAGAACGAATATCGTATCAGAGAGTTATGTCTTTTATACGGACTTTAACAGTCTAAGCCTATAAAAATATAACTTTAAAAATAAATTCAGAATTAGCCGAAGGAGTCTAAATGAAAGTTGTAGATATCGTTGATAGCTACGTGTGGATATAATGAACGTCGCAGACGGATTTCATATGAAGAAGTAAAGAAATTTACAAAATCTGTGTTATGCGCGGTGTGCGCTTTTAGAAGCTGGTTACGCGCATAACTTAGAAGCCGATTACGCACATAACAGAGAGCTTGAGATATGGCATCATTTCGATGGAGTGACGTCAACGGAAGTGTGCGACGCACACCCTTATAGGTGCAACATACATTTTAAAATTACCTATAAATAGCAGCGATATGCAGCTTATTCTCTTATCCTTTCACCCCTCAAAATCCTTTGAAACCATTTCGCAACCCTATCCCATTAATTTTCTAGTTTCTGACTACCTTAGGAAGGCCCTGTGGCATCAGAGTGCTTGTGATGTAGAAGCTCTTGAGTCTATGTTCTACCAACGCAAATCCTGGTTTTCGCTAGGACCCTTGTAAGTTAAGCTACACTGTAAGTGTAACTTATATTTATATTCATAGTCGTTGTTATGGATATCTAAACAAGATTTATTAGTAATTCAGTTATAATGTTGATTGATCTACTTACATGAGAGGTGTCTATAATGGTCATGTTGGCTTGGTTGTTGGATTTCAGAAAGGCTATATGCCGAAATGGTCTTGCCTCCCAACTGTCCTGCCTGGCTGATCCTTATTTGATAGAAGTCTCGTTATTCATTGGGATTAATGAATGATATAGCTTTCATTACTAGATCGTCAGAAAATTAATAAGTTGTAATATTATAGGTTAATACTGTTAGGCACGTTTGAATAATTGTCCAGGTGAGTTATTGTTGGATTAGGTGTCTAAGCCCATAACTATTATTGGTATGTGCTTGACCCGAGAGTAGCATGGTCCATTTGGGTTGCATGGCATCGGAACAAGTTGGATAGACTTTTGTGAGAAGAGGATATTTATGATTTATTAATATATTATAAGTTCTAATATATTAATATTATTTAATTAGTATTGATCAAGAATTAGTTTGGAATTAAGTTTGTGATCAAAAGAGACTAATTAAATAAATGGGGATTGATTTGGTAAATCATTCATTCTTATAAAGTGGCTTATGATCCATACTTCTTCATGTTGGGCTAAACCCATGTGGTAACCCATAGATACTCCATGGAGGTTAAAACCCATGGATCATGAGGAATATGGAAAGTCATGAGTTACATGGTGTAACCCTAATGTGCACACTATATAAGAAGTCTTATAGCTCATGAAATTGGAACTAAGTAGTGACTAGTGATAGACACATGAGGGCTAGCTGATTTTGAGTATGAATAATGTTCTCTCAAGTTATTCCAATTGTTGGTGGTGTTGTGTGAACCATTTGAGGTGCAACACTTGGGGCACTAAGCTCTTAAAGGTACAAGGAATCAAGCTACAACAAAAGGTATGTCATTCAACTATATTTCATATTGTATATACTCCATAATATGCTAGTTAGGATGATACCTTGGACAATTGATATTTTCATGTATAATAGAGAAAACATAGATCCAAGGTATATAGGGTTGCATGTACACCATAGGAGTGTTAGAATGCTCAAAACCCAATAGTGGTATCAGATCCTAGGCTTGTTTTCAATTATACCTGATGCTACTTGCTTGGAAATGCTTAAAAAATCGATTTTCTGCTGTTTTGGACAGTGGACTCGCATTGTCCACTGATGGACTCGCCAAGTCCAAGTACAAACTCATCCAACTCGCTGAGTTTGTTCTTACACTCGACGAGTTGGAGCCCCTGACAGCATATATTCAAGTTTTAAGGCTGGAATTGGTCTAGGATCATTACCCTAAGCTGTTTTTGAACTTATAAACTTGTTTTTGATGTGGTAATGATCATGCTAATCCAATTCAAAAAGATAATTGTCAAAGTTTCATGTTTTTTATTAGTTTAATGGTTAGGCTAATTACATGAAAATTGTTTGATTTGAATTGTCTGGTTCATATGAGTTTAATCTAGTTCATGAATATTGCTAGATATATTTGTTAGTTTATTTGGTGATTTAAATGGGATTTAATGGATTCCATAACCTATCCTCAAGTTATGGAAAACCAAAAGTTTTTCCTTTAAAAAGTTATTAAAGCCATAGGTTACAAACTTGAAGAGTCTTTTCCCATAAATAGTATTATGAACTCCATAACTTGTCATCAAGTTATGGATTCTCAAGAGTCTCTCCATTAAAGCTATATTAAACTCATATGTTATGGATTCCAAAAGTTTTTTGAATTGTTCAAAACTTGCCCTCAAGTTTTGGAATTTGTAAATGTAAAAGTCTAACTTTTGAAACATTTAATTCCAAACCCTAGAATTTTAAAGTTTAATATTTATATATATGTATAAGAACAAAGTCAGTCTTACCGTCAGTAGGCCTCATTCACGAAGCCGGTCTATAAGGGGGTATAAGGTTACTACCTATAAAATGGTAGTTTAATGGGTGTCCACTCTCACCCACCGCTTCCTTGACTGGTGGAGGGTCGTTAGCCTAACGGGTAGGATAGGACTCTAAATCTCCCTTCATTAAAAGCATAATGATAAATATAAAGTAACTAAACTTTTGTTAAATTACCAATCTTAGTTACTTAGGAAAATGTGAATATGGTGCTAACCCATGAAATTGCACTTTGCACCTTGTTAAGCTGTTAGTGGAGCGTGTGTGGTTAACCGACACACCAATCGGGACTGACAGTGCATGGCGAAGGGTAGCTTGATGTTAATCATAGATCAATGGAGCGTGTGTGGTTAACCGGCACATTGATTAGGTGGTGTAACATTGGGTGTACCAAGTTAATTTGCATGGTTATTCACACCTTGTTTGTGATCCTCGACATCCCAGTCACAAACTTGAAGGGCACAGTCGAGATTTAAACATGTCATTGAATTGTTCAATGAATTTCAAAGGATATAGGAATTTTAATTCACTTAAAACCTAAAATACGTTTTTTCGTTTTCTGTGGTGGAAATTGGTAAATCGTCATTTACCTACCTTCAAATATTTTGCAGTTTGGATTACAACATCCCTCTTCCAAATTGTCAAATATTGTGTTGGGTCCTAGCCTTACTATTTCATTTGGGTGTTATATTAAGGACTAAAATCAACTAAACTTGAATTTATCCCTTGTAAATGTCTAGTTCAGACTACTATGGTCTTCCCAAATCTTTAAGAACAAGCTTTCCTAATGAAGATGATATCTCACATGGCGACCAAAGGTGAAAGATTAATCCCTTTGTCCTGCATTAATGGGACTGGAAATCATACTTCACCTCCTCCACCTCCTTCAATTATTCTCCCTAACCCACAAGCTCAAAGACTTGAAAAGGTCAAGGTCACTCAATCCCTATTGGCAAACAAAGTCTTTATGTGCTCAGGTCTTGGAGATCAAGCTACATATTGACAGGTTGGGAAAGTTGGGTGTCGATGTAACATACACGTTTTGAAATCGTGTTATGTAATTTGAAAAGTTAATAATATTATGAAATATATTGTGAAATTGAGTGTTGAGTTCTAACAGCTAGTTTTTACTAGAAATAAAGTAAACCTATGTTTAGAATCACTCATAAAATATTGGAAGTCTTATGAGATTCCAATTAAAAGCCAAATAGTAAAATTTAGCGAAAATATAAAATTTGAAATAAGTAAAATTTTATTATGGATAGTTGTAAAGAATCACGTTTGAAACATTTAGGCGAAAACCTCATCGAAATCCGAGTTATAACGAAGAAGTTATGACCAATCGAAGATCCGCGACAAAACCGGCACGACACCGAATGACGTAAAAAGTGAGTTTTTGATAAACTACTTTTTAGCCTTGGTGATCTAAATGAAAGTCGTAGTATTTGTTAAACCGAGAATTTTCATAAAAAGAACGCCAAAATCTGACTTCGTATGAGGAAGTTATGATTTTTCTAAGTTTCAGCTTAGCGGTAGACAGCTAAAAACTCGAATTTTAGATCGAGTGATTTTTAGCCGACACAACCTAAACGAGAATCGAAGGTCTTGTCAATAGTAGTACAACGGTAAAAAGTCTGACGAAAACGGAAGTCGGATGAAGAAGTTATGAATTTTTAACGGATTTTCCTGTCCCGGTCTGTTAAAAATAATAATATTAAAAATAAATTCAAAATTAGCCGACGAAGTCTAAATGGAAGTTGTAGAGCGTAATTTTACCTACGTGTGCACATAAAGAACGTCAAAAACGGAGACCGTATGCAAAAGTTATGGATTTTAGAAGATTTTGGCTCAAAAATCGAGAAATAGTGGATAATACCGGGAAATTTCGCATGTGTGGCTCGGAATTGGCCACGTCACCTCGTGTATGATCTCGCCCCGTGTCCGATGAGTCATGCATGCCACGTATCCGAAGATCCTCGCAGGTCCGACGCGTGTCGCGTTCCTTCTGAGTCCGAGCTGCGGTCCAATAAGGCGATGACGCGTGTGGCTTCGGTGGCGAGCTCTCGCATCCGACGCGGGCCACTTCACATCCGAGCCTCTCTCTAGCTGCCGCGTGTCCTTCTTCCTTCGGCCGAAGCTCCGGACCTCGCTACTATAAATAGTAACTGCGAGACTTCCTGGCTAATGTTAGAAAATTTACACATTTTCACCCCTTTTTCCATATTTTCACTACTTTGACATCCCCCGAAGCCCCGATATTAATTCCAACGCCCGAAACACGCCCCGAAATTCCCGAGAAGCCCGAAAAATTTATCTTTTCGGTTTTAAAGCCCAACCCTCGCAGGGTCTGATTTTCAAGAAAACTCCCGGTTTTCAACAAAGAAAGCTAATTATAGTAACGAAGTGCTGCCCAAATTACTATTTTAACCCCCGGTTAGTTCTCGGTGAGTTTAATATATAGGAACAATTGTATGTTATGTGTTATATGTGCTAAATGCTTTCCTGAGTTATTTTGGTTTTCATACTCTTGATCATGTAGAGCATGTCTCGTATCACTTCTGGAATTGGCTTTGAGCCTCTGGCCATGTAGAGCATGTCTCGTATTATTCTGGTATCGAATTTATGCCTTTGGCCATGTAGAGCATGTCTCGTATCACTTCTGGTATTGGCTTTGTGCCTTTGGCCATGTAGAGCATGACTCGTATAACTTATGGTATTGGCATAGGGCTATGTAGGGCTGAAAGCCTATATATTCTAGCAAAATTATAATCAGAAGTTGTATGTTTTCTGTGCCATTTGGGCCAAAGTGTTATTGATGTATATCAAGTATAGAAATTGTCATGTCTCATTGATTGTATATCTTTGAATCAAATCATTGATTGATATGGAAAGTTTATCTCATGATTCGCATATGCATTTGTTGTTCCTTGTTCCTCTTTGCTTCTGCCATATTGAAGTATATATATATGGCATAACGTTATATTGTATCTATTATTGAACTCACTAAGCGTCACCGCTTACCCCTCTCAGTGCTTAACAATTTCAGGAGATAAGTAAGCAGTATGGTTATATACTGTCGGAAGATGTAGAATAGTTTTTACTATTACTTTTGTATTTCAGTTTATGTTTGTATAAAATTACAATATCCTGGGTAGTTATGTAAAATATTAAAACATAGTCGGTTTGTATCCAGTAGTTTGTAATCACTTTATCAATATAAAATATTGTTTTTATGAATATGCATGTAGCATCTTTTGGAGTAACAATTGTCAAGTATGAAAGTTTGGGTCTTTCAGAAATATGAAAGTTTAGAAAGGGGTTCTTTCAGTCGAAGTCTCGAGGAAGCTGGCTGTTGAATTGGTTCTACAGTCACTTCCTGATGACAGATCATGACATGACCCTTATCGATCTTACCAATTTGCTTGTTGCTGCTGAATTAGCAATGATTTGGAGCAATGCTAAAGCAAATTTGTGAAAAAAACCCTTTCTATACTTTCATATTTCTGAAAGACCCAAACTTTCATACTTGACAATATAGTTATTCCAAAACATGCTACATGCATATTCATAAAACAATATTTTATATTGATAAAGCTGTTACAAACTACTGGATACAAACCCACTATTTCATAGTGTCATATATTACATAACTCCCTAGGATACTATAGTTTTATACATATGGGAGTGCAAAATACAATAGTTTCAAACTATTCGAAAATCTTCTATCAAAACAATAGTTTCAAACTATTCAAAAATCTTCTACCAGTATATCACTATACTAGATGCTTATCTCCTGTAAATTAGTTAAACATTGAGAGGCGTAAGCGTTGACGCTTAGTGAGTTCAATAATAGATACAATATAACGTTATGTCATATATATGCTTCACTATGGCAGAGGCAAGGAGTATCAAGGAACAACAAAGGCATATGTGAATCATGTGACAAACTTTCCATATCAATCATTGATTTGATTCAAAGATATACAATCAATGAGACATAACAATTTCCATACTTGATATACATCAATAAAGCTTTGGCCCAAATGGCACAGAAGACATACAACTTCAGATTAACCTTTTTGGTAGATTTCAGGTTTTCACGCCCTGTATAACCATCTGCCAATACCATAGAATATAAATCTTTCTCTTACGGAGACATGTTCTACATGGCCAGAGGCTACGTATCAGTACCAATATGAATCTAAGTCCTTTCACTGATCACATGGTCAAAGGTATTACTTTGCTATTAAACATAGCGAATAAAAATTAACACGGGAAAATAAACCGGAATAATAACACTGAAAAGCACATAGCACATATAACACATAACATACAATTGTTCCTATGTATTAAACTCACCGTGAAATAACCGGGGGTCAAAATAATAATTTGGGCAGCACTTCGGCTTTAAATATGACTTTCTTCGTTGAAAACCGGGCTCTGCGAAGGTAGAGCTTCGAAACCGAAAAGATAAATTTTTCGGGCTTCTCAGAAATCTCGGGGCGCGTTTCGGGCTTTGGAATAAGTACCGGGGCTTCGGGGGAAGTCGGAATGTAAGAAAATGTTGAAAAGGGGGGAAAAGGCCAAATTTCAAACTTCTAACCGGGAGGTCTCGCATGGCAGCTATTTATAGGGGAGGAGGACCGAAGGCTCGGATCCGAGGCTGGGAAGCGTGAGGCTCGCATGCGAGGCTCGGACCAGCTGTCAGCAGGGCGAGGCTCGGTTCGGACACATGCTCGCTTCGGATTGGGCCTCCTCCTCGGTCGAATCAGAAGCCTACACGCGGGTCGGATCACGTGGGTTGGATGCGAGGATCACGTGGATTCTTCGGACACCTGTGCGACACGCGTCGCTTCTCGGACATGCCACGCAGCAGCTTCAGACACGTGGCCAACTCCGAGCGAGGGTGACGTGGCAATCACTATTCATGCGATTTTTCTCGAAAGTTGTGCCAAATCTTGTAAAATCCATAACTTTCTCATACGAGCTCCGTTTTTGACGTTCTTTATATGCATGCGTAGAGCAAATTATGCTCTACAACTTTCGCTTAGACTTCATTGGAAAATTTGGACTTTATTTTTATATTATTATTTTTAACAGACCGGGACTGGTAAATCCGTTAAAAATTCATAACTTCTTCATCCGACGTCCGTTTTCGTCAGACTTTTTACCGTTGTACTACTAATGACGAGACGTTCGATTCTCGTTTAGTTTGTGTCGGCTAAAAATCACTCGATCTAAAATTCGAGGTTTTAGCTGTCTACTGCTAAGCTGAAACTTGTAAAAATCGTAACTTACTCATACGAATTCAGATTTTGGCGTTCTTTTTATCGAACTTCTCGGTTTAATGAATACTACAACTTTCATTTAGATCACTAAGGCTAAAAATTAGTTTATCAAAAACTCACTTTTTACGTCATTCGACACTGTGCCGGTTTTATCGTGGATCTTCGATTGGTCATAACTTCTTCGTTACAACTCGGATTTCGATGAGGTTTTCGCCTATATGTTTCTAACGAGATTATCTACAACTTTCAACAATAAAATTTTACTTATTTCAATTTTTATATTTTCGCTAAATTTCACTATTTAGCTTTTAACTGGAATCTCATAAGACTTCCAATAGTTTATGAGTGATTCTAAACATAGTTTTACCTTATTTCTTGTAAAAACTATCTGTTAGAACTCAATACTCAATATCACATAATATTTCATAATATTATTTATATAAAACACAATCTTAAAATGTGTATTTTATAAATACCTCCTCCTTTTGAGAATTTCGTCCCCGAAATTACATCGATTAAAATAAATGGGGGTATTTCGGTCTTATCTCATTCTTATTTTCCCAAGTATAGTTCGGGCCTCGATGGGGTTTCCACTTGACAAGCACCAACTCTACTTCTTTATTACGTAGCTTAGTCGTTCTTTCATTTATGAGTTCTTCGGGCTCTTCTACATAAGTTAACTTATTATCTAGTTTCACCTCGGATAATGGAACTGCCTCATCGTAGATGCTCAAGCATTTGCGCAGATAACTCACATGGAAGACATCATGAATACCTGCCAAATCTTCAGGCAATTCCAGGCGGTATGCTTGTTTACCAATCCTCTGGAGGATTTTGAAAGGACCAACAAATCTAGGACTTAGTCTTCCTTTCTTTCCAAATCGCATAAGACCTTTCCATGGGGATACCTTCAACATTACGAAATCACCCACTTGGAATTCTATTGGTCGCCTCCTCTTTTCCGTATAGGACTTTTGTCGATCCTGGGCGGCTTTCATTCTTTCTCGTACAATTTGAATCTTGTCGATGGTGTCTTGAATCATTTCAGGGCCTCCAAGGATTTTCTGTCCTATTTCACGCCAACATAATGGAGTACGACACTTGCGACCATATAATTCCTCATATGGTGGCATTTTAATTGAAGCGTGGTAACTGTTATTATACGAAAATTCGACAAGAGGTAAGTATTTATCCCAGTTACCACCGAACTCCCAGACACATGCACGAAGCATATCTTCTACAGTTTGGATTGTTCTCTCCGTCTGACCATCTGTCTGGGGATGATTGGCTGTGCTGAGAGCAACTCGAGATCGCAATTCACGTTGCATACTCGCCCAAAAGTGAGAAGTGAAGCGAGTATCACGATCGGAAACGATCTTTAGTGGCACACCATGTCTTGCAACAATTTCGTCCAAGTATACTTGTGCGTATTTCTCCATTGGAGCCGTTTCACGCATGGCAAGAAAATGAGCGCTTTTAGTCAGGCGGTCGACGATTACCCAAATGCTATCATGCTGTCTAGCAGTCTTTGGCAATTTGGTAATAAAATCCTTGGACAGTTCTTCCCATTTCCATATAGGTACACTAAGGCATTCCTGTACATATCTTCCAATGTCTCTCTTTAATCCAGGCCACCAATAGTCAGCTCTTACATCATAGGACATTTTACTTGTACCAGGATGTATTGGCAGTTTAGACTTATAGGCTTCATCTAAAATCTTCTTTCGTAATCCACCAATCTTCGGAATCCATAGCCGATTCTTGAATACCTTCAGTCCTCTTGGATCATTAAGTAAAACATCGGTGTAATGTACCATTCCTTCTTTCTTCAAATTTTCTGGCTTTAGGGCTTCTACTTGCCATTTCTTCATCTCGAATAGTGAACTTTACTGTGGTGTGAGTAATAACATAACACATACTATTACGATAAACCTTTCTGCTAAGTGCATCGGCAACTACATTAGCCTTTCCAGGATGATATAAGATTTCACAGTCATAGTCTTTGATCAGCTCCATGGCTCGTTGTTGTCTCATATTCAGAGTTTGCTGACTGAATATATACTTGAGACTCTTGTGGTCGGTATACAATTGACATTTTGTACCAAAGAGGTAATGTGTCCAAAGTTTTAGGGAAAATACCATTGCAGCGAGTTCGAGATCATGAGTGGGATAATTCTTTTCATAATCTTTCAGTTGTCTTGACGCATAGGCTATCACTTTACCACGTTGCATCAACATACAACCGAGTCCTAATCTTGAAGCATCGCTATATACAAAGAAATCATCATCGCCTTCTGGAAGTGATAAGATTGGAGCATGGGTCAAAAGATCTTTTAGAGTCGAGAAAGCTTTTTCTTGGGCTTCACCCCATTCGAACTTCACTTCCTTTCGTGTAAGACTCGTGAGAGGTACGGCTATACGAGAAAAGTCCTTAATAAATCTCCGGTAATATCCCGCGAGACCCAAGAAACTACGCATTTCGGAAGCATTACGAGGCACTTCCCAATTTTGAATAGCTTCAATTTTAGTAGGATCTACGGATACACCGTCACCAGAAATAACATGGCCGAGAAATTGAACTTGACGAAGCCAAAATTCACATTTTGAGAATTTAGCATAAAGTTTCTCCTTTTGAAGAAGTTCTAATACCGCACGAATATGAATGACATGATCAGCTTCAGACTTGGAATAGATTAGAATATCGTCAATGAATACGATGTCAGATTTATTGAGCATTGGGCGGCATACCCGATTCATCATATCCATGAATACAACAGGAGCATTCGTTAAACCAAACGGCATAACAAGGAATTCGTAATGCCCATATCGAGTACGAAAAGCAGTATTCGGTACATCCTGCTCGTGCACTTTCAACTGATGATAGCCAGATCTTAGATCAATTTTGGAGAAATAGCTAACACCCTGAAGTTGATCAAATAAATCGTCAATGCGAGGTGGTGGGTATTTGTTCTTGATAGTCACCTTATTCAGCTCACGATAATCAATTCACATCCGCATCGATCCGTCCTTCTTCTTGACAAACAATACCAGAGCACCCCAGGGAGAGGTACTTGCTCGGATAAATCATTTGTCAAGTAATTCCTGCAGTTCGATCATCATTTCTTTCATCTCAGCTGGCGCAAGACGATAAGGAGTCTTAGCAATCGGAGCAGCACCATGCATAAGGTCAATTCAGAATTCTACTTGCCTGTCCGGAGGAAGTCCAGGAAATTCTTCGGGAAAAACATCTGGATATTCCTTACCAATAGGAACATCATTCACCGTTTTCTTATCTTCTTTTGAGACATCGATCGTGTAGGCTAGATAGATAGAACACCCTTTCGATATGAATTTACGGGCTTTTAGGAAAGATATTATTTTTAAGGTTCCTTGTTCACCATAGACATAGATAGGATTCTCCCCTTCAATGGGAATACGCACTATCTTTTCATAACACAAGAGGTCTGCGTGGTTCTTTGACAACCAATCCATGCCGAGAATAATGTCAAAGTTGGGCAAGGAGATAAGAATTAGATTAGCAAGAAAATTGTAGCCTTCAATTTCTATAACACAATTCCTATAGACTTTATCGGCAAGTAATGATATACTTCCAGCAGTCTCTACGTGAAAAGGTTGCGCAAGTGCATAGTAAGAAATTTGAAAAGAATGCGCAAATTCATAAGACACAAAAGAATCTGAGGCACCAGAATCAAATAAGATGTGAGCAGGTCTAGAGTTAACAAGAAATGTACCCGTCACAACATTCGGGTCCTCGCGTGCCTCTTCTGTGGTGATCTGGAATGCACGACCCTTAGCTTTTGGAACCTCCTCCTTTTTAGTTGGAATACCCCTTGATTGTTGAACAGGAGCTTGACTTTTCGCCGGTTGTTGAACGGAAGCTTGACTTCCCGTCATCTGACTAGTAAGAGTGGGGCAAAATTGCTTCTTGTGGCCAGTAATACCACATGCAAAACAAGTAACATCCTTTATTGGGCAAACTGGCTTAATATGACCCTTTTCTCCACATCCAAAACAAACAATAGATTCCTTGTCTATTTTGCATGGGCCCGGATGATTCCTTCCACAAACACGACATGAAGGCGATTGAATAGAAAAAGATTGTGATCTACTGCGTCCACGAGAGGCATTTTGAGGTTGCACTTGATTACCAGGCTCAGTCCGAACGGATTGAGCTGATAGAAAAGAAGGAACATGAAAAGTTCTTTCAGTACGTGGATGCTTCGGAGCAGTAAGAGTGGCACCACGTATCTCTAAGTCATGCTCACGCCTTCGAGCATACTCAACGGCTTTATCGAATGATAGCACCTCCCCATTGGCAACGAAATCGTGGATTTCATGCCGTAGTCCTTCCATGAACAACTGAATTTTCTCATCTTCAGTTGGGATATACTTTGTAGCAAACCTTGCTCTTTGATTAAACTGAGTTTTATACTCATTCACAGTCATTCCTCCCTGTTTAAGCTCGAGGAATTCTTTCTCCAACCTCCTCCTCATGTCTAGAGGACAGTACTTCTCTAGCACACGAGTTTTAAACATTTCCCAGGATAAATTCTCCTGGTCAAACCTGCTGAGAGCTTCATAGGTTGCTTCCCACCAGACCAAGGCTTCTCCGATGAGCATTGCAGAAGTATAGTTAGCCTTGTCTTCATCATCCACATGAGAAATACGAAACACTTTCTCTGTGTTCTGGATCCAAGTAAGAACAACAACTGGATTAAGAACACCAGAAAATTCTATAGCACCGCTACTTTTGAAATCCTTGAATGAGGGACGCTTCACCTCTCCTCTCGAAGATTCTCCAGTGGCTTTCTCTATTCCTTTATCACCACTCTTTTTGTGTTCTTCGAGAGTCTGTCGAATAACGCCGGTAAGTTTACCTAAGAGTCGCTCCTCACGAGGAGATACTGGAGTATTCACTTCCTCAGGTTGAGGACCTCCACCAACCTCGGGGGTATGGCTACTAACCTGTTCAGCCATTCCTCTGCAATAGGGAGTAATATTGTATTTTAGAATATTAGGGTTTACTATTACCTAATACTTTTACTTATATATTTCCTATGGTTTGTATCCCTATACTTACAACGATTAAGTTCATATATTGAACTTCCAATAGTTTAAGTCTAAATATCAATCCATGGAATTTAGTTCACTTAAACCACTGCTCTGATACCATGATTGAAAGAAACCCCTTTCTATACTTTCATATTTCTGAAAGACCCAAACTTTCATACTTGACAATATAGTTATTCCAAAACATGCTACATGCATATTCATAAAACAATATTTTATATTGATAAAGCTGTTACAAACTACTGGATACAAACCCACTATTTCATAGTGTCATATATTACATAACTCCCCAGGATACTATAGTTTTATACATATGGGAGTGCAAAATACAATAGTTTCAAACTATTCGAAAATCTTCTATCAAAACAATAGTTTCAAACTATTCAAAAATCTTCTACCAGTATATCACTATACTGGATGCTTATCTCCTGCAAATTAGTTAAACATTGAGAGGGGTAAGCGGTGACGCTTAGTGAGTTCAATAATAGATACAATATAACGTTATGTCATATATATACTTCACTATGGCAGAGGCAAGGAGTATCAAGGAACAACAAAGGCATATGTGAATCATGTGACAAACTTTCCATATCAATCATTGATTTGATTCACAGATATACAATCAATGAGACATAACAATTTCCATACTTGATATACATCAATAAAGCTTTGGCCCAAATGGCACAAAAGACATACAACTTCAGATTAACCTTTTTGGTAGATTTCAGGTTTTCACGCCCTGTCTAACCATCTGCCAATACCATAGAATAGAAATCATTCTCTTACGGAGACATGTTCTACATGGCCAGAGGCTACGTACCAGTACCAATATGAATCTAAGTCCTTTCACTGATCACATGGTCAAAGGTATTACTTTGCTATTAAACATAGCGAATAAAAATTAACACGGGAAAATAAACCGGAATAATAACACTGAAAAGCACATAGCACATATAACACATAATACAATTGTTCCTATGTATTAAACTCACCGTGAAATAACCGGGGGTCAAAATAGTAATTTGGGCAGCACTTCGGCTTTAAATATGACTTTCTTCGTTGAAAACCGGGCTCTGCGAAGGTAGAGCTTCGAAACTGAAAAGATAAATTTTTCGGGCTTCTCGGAAATCTCGGGGCGCGTTTCGGGATTTGGAATAAGTACCGGGGCTTTGGGGGAAGTCGGAATGTAAGAAAATGTTGAAAAGGGGTGAAAAAGGCCAAATTTCAAACTTCTAACCGGGAGGTCTCGCATGACAGCTATTTATAGGGGAGGAGGACCGAAGGCTCGGATCCTAGGCTGGGAAGCGAGAGGCTTGCATGCGAGGCTCGGACCAGCTGTCAGTAGGGCGAGGCTCGGTTCGGACACATGCTCGCTTCGGATTGGGCCTCCTCCTCGGTCGAATCAGAAGCCTACACGCGGGTCGGATCACGTGGGTTGCATGCGAGGATCACGTGGCTTATTCGGACACCTGTGCGACACGCGTCGCTTCTCGGACATGCCACGCAGCAGCTTCGGACACGTGGCCAGCTCCGAGCGAGGGTGACGTGGCAATCACTATACATGCGATTTTTCTCGAAAATTGTGCCAAATCTTGTAAAATCCATAACTTTCTCATACGAGCTCCGTTTTTGACGTTCTTTATATGCATGCGTAGAGAAAGTTATGCTCTACAACTTTTGTTTAGACTTCGTCGGAAAATTTGGACTTTATTTTTATATTATTATTTTTAACAGACCGGGACTGGTAAATCCTTTAAAAATTCATAACTTCTTCATCCGACGTCCGTTTTCGTCAGACTTTTTACCTTTGTACTACTAATGACGAGACCTTCGATTCTCGTTTAGGTTGTGTGGGCTAAAAATCACTCGATCTAAAATTCGAGTTTTTAGCTGTCTACTGCTAAGCAGAAACTTGTAAAAATCATAACTTAATCATACGAAGTCAGATTTTGGCGTTCTTTTTATCGAACTTCTCGGTTTAATGAATACTACAACTTTCATTTAGATCACTAAGGCTAAAAAGTAGTTTATCAAAAACTCACTTTTTACGTCATTCGGCACCGTGCCGGTTTTATCGCGGATCTTCGATTGGTCATAACTTCTTCGTTACAACTCGGATTTCGATGAGGTTTTCGCCGATATGTTTCTAACAAGATTATCTACAACTTTCAACAATAAAATTTTACTTATTTCAATTTTTATATTTTCGCTAAATTTCACTATTTAGCTTTTAATTGGAATCTCATAAGATTTCCAATAGTTTATGAGTGATTCTAAATATAGTTTTATCTTATTTCTAGTAAAAACTATCTGTTAGAACTCAATACTCAATATCACATAATATTTCATAATATTATTTATATAAAACACGATCTCAAAACGTGTATGTTACAATTTGATTGGAAGATCTACTTCCCAAGTTTCCATGGAACAATCCAGAAATGATTTCTTCTCCTAGGAGAGAGAAATTGGCTAAAGTCAAAAAGTTTTGAACTTAAGAGAAAGGCCGGTTCTGGGATTGTTGTTGCCAATAAAAGGGACATTGGTTGCGAAGCTGCCATATTTACCTGAAAGATCATAAAGATGGTAAAGTCAAAAAATTTTACTCTACTTCAGGTAAACTCCATTATCTAACTCTACTAAGTTCCTATTTGGAGATTCTTAATACATGATGTAATGAAATTACATTTTGATGTTTTGGCGAATCAAATGAAGCTTAAAAGAAGAGTAAGCTGATTCTGATCGTGAAGAAATGGATTTCGATCGCATGGTCTGATGATCAGAATTTTGAGCTGCTGCTTAAGAGTTATGATACATTGCTTAGGAATAGATAACCACAAAGTTTTCAAATGTATTTGCATTGTAAGGATAAATTTTACCGTAATTTTGAAATAAAAAGAAAAAAAACCTTGATTTTATTTTAAGTATCCTTACAATGGCATTTATGAAAATTGTTGTTTATATGTTTCCTTTGATAGCAATATTGGAAAATAGATTTGATTCTTTCGTTTGTGGTAGTGTCATAATTTACCAAATAAGGAAAGATTCTCATCACCCAAGTTTCAGTTGGATAGAAACTTGGAATCATGCAACTTGTATTGTATGATGAATGAGAATCTTCATCTTTGGGAAATTAAGACTAATTCCTTCTTCACATGTATATGTGAGTCATGTGAAGGACTAGGGTATTGGGTACACTGGGTGTGCGCTGGTGAAGATCCACCATAAGGTTTGATAAGACTCATTCTTCATGATATTTATGCTTACAAGTTTAAGTATAATTCAGAAACATTGGAAAAGGTTCAATGTATGGTAGAACGAATGAGAAGAATCAAATTAGGCAGAAAGATAAAAGTTTCTCCAATCTGAAAAGATGGGAGAGTACTTTGGTATCTTGTTTTATGATTATCTTAGTGATTATGAAACCATATCACAATTGATTCTCTAAGAAATCTTAGTGAACTTGTATGGCTAAGAAGAGGAATCATGAATTGTTGAAATGGTTAAATCAAAAGGTGAATCATACTTCGTTCCAAAAATCGCGTCTTAGAGTCATACTCCAAGATCGAGCCTTGAGTGACATAATCTTAAGAAAGGTTTATAACACTTGTCAAATGTAGAGTAAAAAGTTTTTTTTTTTACCTTTGTACATTTGAAATTGGTAAGTTGTGATGTCTTGGTAAGGACAAAGACCAACTAAGGCCAATGGTGTGAAGTGTTAGTCTTGATTAGAATCCACACTAACTCTTGAATATTTTTTTGTCAATGAATGTTTCTTGACAAGAGAATCTTATATGTCAAGAGGTCAGTGGCAGTCTTAATGATATTGGAAAAGTTTCAAGAACTAATCAAGAATAAAACCTATTGTTCATCACTAGCACACGACTTGAGGTTTGTGACCTATCGTGTTGATATATTCTTGTTTATATGCCCATTCTAGTTAAAGTTGACTATGCATATGAGTTCTGAGAGTTATCAATTGGTTGCATAACAACCTGGAAGCAATGGTAGGCCCTTGTGCTGCCAGGTGGCAAGAAATTAAGAATGAACAAGTTTAGTCCATATGAGTTAGGATTTGTCACTAACATTGTCTTGTGATTATGGTTTTGAAAAATTCACATGGATGGGAACACATACACCATAAAATCTAAGTGTCATAAGGTTTCGCTCCGATTCATGAAAATGATGGTGAGGAAACACTTTCACTAAGTAGATTTTAAGGAGATAGAATTGTGATATTTGCATTCTCAAATTCGATTGTGATTACGGAATCCCTTTTCATAATTCAAATTGTGAGAAATGGCAAAGGTATAAACATTTCAGACTTATGGTTGTAAGTTCTAAAATTATTTAGACACACATGTGAGTTATCTAAGGAAAGGTGTATGAGTTTGAGAAGCCTAGATAAAGTCTTATCAAATCATCTCGTATCAGATATATGAACTTTGGTAAGAAAGACAAGAAGTATTGATTTCTAGAAGTCTAGCTGATTTATGGCTACATGTCAAAGCTAGTGGGAGGATAAGTGTTATGCTGATAAGATAATAATTATAATGCTAGTGGGAGCATAATTATTATGGAAAGTGTTGTTAATTAGAGAAAACAAAAGTTTCAAATCGCAAGTTGTAGGGTTTGAAAAGTTGTTTTGCTATAATTAAGGGAGAGGAATTCATACTTCATTTCAATTCTAAAAGATTAGATTGAGATTTTAATCAATTTTAGTCAAATATATGAATGTTATGTTGGAATGGTTCAACATAAGGAAATTCTATATATGAAAATGTTAATTGCGTTCTCAAAATTTTATTATGCTTACGACATCCCTTTTCATAATTCGAATTGTGAGAACATGGCAAATATAAAAAATTTATAGCAAAAGACTGATTAAGTATCGTGTATTTATGTTAGACATTATGAATCATGTCCCATATGCTTCAGGTATAGGATCGATTGCATATGCTATAATATTCTCGTGTTCTAATTTTCCAAATGCCTAGGGCATTAAGAGGGAAAAAAGAATAGGATCGGATTTGAGTAAAGTGGTTAAACAACTGTTAAGGACAATCCAAGGTTCGCCAAAGATTGGTTGCTTAAGGACAGTTGGAAGTATAGTAATGGAAGGACCATATGGAAATTATTATGAATAGACAGGAGTCTATTAATAATGAATTGTCGTATGGAAAATATGGAATGTTTCCATATTGGGAGTTGAAGAATAGATGAGAAAGTTAGAAACTTTTATGCAAGAAGGATGTTCAAAGGAATGTACTTTGAATTTGAGACTTCATTCCCATGGAATTGTCCTGCAACAATCTCCAAAGGAATATTTTGTAATATTATTGGTCAAGTATCTGTGACTTTTGGTACCTAGACGTTACAAAAGAATCTTTGCATGATAGTTTAGAATCTAACACTTTCTAGCAGTGACGAGAACTTGGAATTTTTACACTTGCAATAACGATTTGGAATTTTGAAATGAGCATCATTGAAATGTTTTTCAATTGATCTATTTCATAAAGTAAGGACCATGGACAAACATCGTGTGCATGCTTGGTGCATGGCACAACTATTGTTTAGATAAATATAGTGTGCGTGCTTGGAGCATGGCATAACTATTGTTTTAATTCAAGTATTAAGTTGATTATTCGAAACATTATACAATGAATAATGAGTAATCAATATGAATCAAAAGTTTTTGGGCCATATAGGATTAGTATTATTCTTGTGTTTCACTTTGCATGTTTTGACTTCCCGAATAACTAGGTTATTCAAACCATCCACAGTCGATCATACTTTGGAAGTAGGTATTGAGGCAAGACTGTCATGAATGGGTCTGTAGAGGTGTTTTTGTCATAGCACAAGTTTGCTACAGTGTTCATGAATGCTCCTGGAATAAGATTCGAGTATTGGATTCAACCCACGCTCATTTGAATCACTTCATGGATTTTATCACGAGTGATCATGAGACGATAATATCTTATATTCTTCAAACGGAGACGTGTGAGTTGTAGTTGCGAGTCGGTTGCACATTGACATATGTAAAACGCACCAGTAACTTGGATGTTATAAAACATATCGTTGTGTGTAATTTGATGAGTAAGTACAAGCGAGCATTTGGGTCGAAGTTTATCCGTTCCTTTTACCCCATATGGATAAAAGTGATATATGTGGGCCCTTTGATGATTTAGTGATGACACTCCTAAGTGCTTGGCCAAGCCTGACTGATTTGATTTGTTCAATTAGTCGGTCGTCATAAATCGGAAATCAGTAAACAACAGATGGACAGAGAGAATTATTATAATCCATGTCTCAGTCCATATGATATTGATGAATCAATGAATCGAGTAACAAAACAAATCAGAGTTTGAATTGAATTCAGAAAATAAGATTGAACACCGGATGTAAATATGATCTTGTTTCAGCTCTATTACGCTTTCGAGTGTTTACAGAGTACAAAGACAGGTCTGCTAAAACTCTTATCTAACTCTAGTAAATGTCCCTATTTATAGGAAACAGAAAGCGTACAAAAAATATACTAAGGCATAAAAGACTTAAGCTTCGAATCTAAAGAGCCTTAGTAAAATACATTACAAATCATACGAAGAGTGCAAAATATCCTTATTGTAGTGGTGTTGATTATGATGGAATGTGCGGAATAAGAAAAGATCTAGTGAATCATCATGCAATCTCAAGAACACAAGGAGTAAATAATTCTTTTTAAGCTCATACTAGATCTAGAAAGGATATACAAATGGGTTTGTACAAGTTTCTCTCTCTAGTCTAACACTCCAAAATGACCCTTTACGTAATGGGAATCACTCACTTCCTATTTATAGGAAAGACTCAACCCATTTACACATACAAGAAGGTTAGCCCAAGACTCCACATCCAAGCATGACTTTGCACCCTAACATTCTCCCCCTCAAAGTTAGGATTGGATGTCCCGGCTTCGGTCTCCAACGAGCTAGCACGATTAAGACCAAACTCCCCCTAAAAGTAACAACGGACTTCAAATCCGCAAATGAATATCCGACAAACCCGCTTCGAATACCCATCATTCTCCCCCTTTTTATAATAAAAAAATGATTATAAAACCCATTAAGGGTGAGAAGCGCCCAAGGAATAATCTTCACAATACTCCCCCTTGATGTGTACAAAAAATGAAACTCCAAAAATCTTGCACGGAAAAACAATCACGAAAAAGCCTTAAAAATATTTCCAATTTATGAAAATTTTTGACTTTTTGGGTGAAAGTTGCAAGATTTTCCAAAATTCGGGTAAAAAGTGTCTCTTTCTGAATTTTCCAGGGACCTATTGCGCCAAAAACAGCCAAATATGCGAAATTCTCCCCCATTTTCGAAACTAGGTAGAAAATGTTAATTCACACAAACTGTAGGGACTGAACATGAAAATTCTTCAATTTCTCAGAAAATTAGTAGCCCAATTGTGTATAAACTGTCAAAGTTTCGAAACTTTAAGGACTACTATCGAAACTTCTTCCTCTTTTCTTTCAAACTTTCGAACATCCCTCCAAATGTCGACAGTGATTATAATATGTCAAATTTTCGAATCTTAAAGGGTCAATGTCGAAACTTTTGTTTTCTTCTTCCCCATTTTGTTACTGTCGTGAACACCAAAATTTTCGACATATCGACAAAAAACCTTCAAAACTTCAATCTCCAAATCTTCAACTATGAGTGTCGATTTTGCGAAAGTGAAGCATATCGAACGCTTAATCGTGAACAGTAACATCTTAACGATTCAACTTCGCTATAGATTCCAAAATCATCGACATCAATGGAAAACTTATGCTTTGCTTTTTAGTATAATGAACAATTCGATTTCAATTCCACAGTTAGTCGACCTTACGACCATCAACCAAACAAGTCAATTAGAAACCTTCACTTTTTGAGTTTCATTCCAAGACAAATCATCGATTTCTCAAAATCGACACCAAATACAATTGATTTCAACCCAAAGCAGTCGACGACTCCAAAAACGAATTCTCAAGTCTCAAACATCGACTTCCAAAATTTATATAATCCCATCCTTCGAAATCCAGTCTCCAAAATCCATTCATTCACCAAAATCAGTCGACATCTACAATCGACCATCAACAACGAATACGAACTCCAATCACTTGAATAACGAACCCAACACAATGATTTCACTTCCAAACAAATCTATCAAAATCGGTGTTGACTATTGACTCCCCAATTGACTTCCCAATCGAGGTTTCGTTACTCAATAATCAAGCCTTCGATTCACAGTAATCGATTCCAAACGAGTGTATTCCCAATTCGTTATCAAAAACCAAATCTCTTCATCTATTCGTTATCAATCGTCGACCATCGAACGTTTGTTTTAATTTACTAACCATCAATCACAATACTTCGATTCCAAAATCATAAGTTCCAGTTGCAAACATCCCAAAACTCACTTTTTGAAATCAATTACTCCAAAATCGACACAAACTTTCGAATATCAAAAACAAATTACTTCATCTATTCGCTTCGTTTTACTGCCTCTCAGAACACCACTCGATATCGACATTCGTTATCATTTATACTGATGAGATAAAGTAGATTGACTCCAAAAAGTCAACCTTAAAATCGAAATCGATATCAATAGCAAATAAGGTCATTCGACTCCAGTTTCAATCAACAAAACGAATTTCAGAGTGCGAATACAAACTCTAATCAAAGACAATTTCGTTTGATTTCAATCAGTGCAAACTTATTCTTCCGACCCCTACTGTTCAAGACAAACCAGGCATTGAATATTGACACCTGATTTCAGATAAACAATCTCCAAATTCGACTCTAAATCGATTCATAAGATGAAGTCGATCAAGAATAAGGAAAGTAAAATCGACTTAATTTTGCTTTGCTTGATGTAGATACTGACGATCCAAATGAACATCGATATAAGAAAAGATAAAGAACAAGAACTGATTATAATTTGGGCTTACGAATCGCTTAAGAATAGTAACAATATTAGTTACTGGGCTCGAACATATATGTATGATGAACAGTATCTAAAAAAAATTATATTGGGCTTGAATTTTAATTGGATGAACAAATAATCCATTTTTAGAAAATGATTGTGATTTTGAAATTTGATCTAAAAAAAATAATTGGATCAATCAACGGGGCTGAAACAAATTTGATCCAATGAGGCAAATCGATCAACAATAGAAAATGAAAAATACGAATCGAAATCATGGACGTTTTGGAATCCATTTGAGAATTTGAGATACCTTTTTGACGAATCGAGATCCGTTTTCAACAATCGAATCGAATTTAGAAGATCTTGGTTCTTTTGTTGGAATGAGAAAATCTCCAATTTGAACATTATACCACCCATTATGCATGACGTACAACTCGATTTTCGTGTTCTTCATCAAACCAAGAACATCTTCAAAAGAACCACCAACACTTTTGAGTTTTGACTTCAAATTCAATGCAACATTTGGAATTAGTTGCTTTGGAACCCAAATTTGCTTCACGGATTTCAGATTCACAACAACATTCGACGATTTTTGTGAATAAATCCGCTTATTCTTCCGTTTAATCTTCTTTTTCTTTTTCTTTCTCATCTTTTTGCATCTTGAAGACTTGATTTCATGAACAAACCCACTTTCCACAACTTCAACTTTGTGAGTTTGAATCAGATCTTTTGGAGTTTGATACTTGTGAATTTCTTGGATCACCGACTTCCGATAAGGAATCATTCCTTCAAACGAATCACAAGAACACAAAATATCATCGGTTTGAACTCCAATCGAGCAAAAAACTTTTTCATCATGAGAATCAACTTGAACTCCCTTTTATTGAACATCAAGAACATCAAGAACATGATATTGAACTCCATTGTCTTGAACTTCAACAAACTTAAGAGCACGAAGATCATTTGGGTTTTCAATTAGAGAAATGTATTTCTTATTAAACAAATCCCTTTCTTCTCCTTCCTTTTGATTTCTACTACGGACTAATATGGACAAGGCAATTTTATTCAACCATAAAATCTTACAAAATGGTTGAAATATCAAGTTTCCAGGATCATCCTTCAAACATCCATAAGAAACCATATTACCCCATGCAATCAATTTGCTTAACACCAACCCATAGAATTGATCTTCATTGAATTTGTATTTGATATCTTCAACGATCACAATCCAAGAATCATATGGCAAACCCACCATGATCACAAGAACTTGAAAATTTCTAGAGAGAGAAAGTGATTTTGAATGGGTTTTCTAGAGAGAGAAAGTAAAAATCACTTGAATTCTAGTGAAGAAAATCGAATTTTGAATAGAATCAAAGATGAATTCGATTTCTAGAATCCAAAAACTCTCAATAACACTAAGATCAAAGATCAAAAAATGAATCACCAAATCTAGATTGCCACCATGGATCAATTCTTGATCAAATCAAGAACACCCGCTCTGATACCAATTGTAGTGGTGTTGATTATGATGGAATGTGCGAAATAAGAAAAGATCTAGTGAATCATCATGCAATCTCAAGAACACAAGGAGTAAATAAATCTTTTTAAGCTCATACTAGATCTAGAAAGGATATACAAATGGGTTTGTACAAGTTTCTCTCTCTAGTCTAACACTCTAAAATGACCCTTTACGTAATGGGAGTCACTCACTTCCTATTTATAGGAAAGACTCAACCCATTTACACATACAAGAAGGTTAGCCCAAGACTCCACATCCAAGCATGACTTTGCACCCTAACAGATATCCAAAATGAAAAATTATATGATCCATTATATAATGGACACGTCATTGACTAGATCAGAGTTCGACAACAGATTTTAAGAGCTACGAGTGCTAGTCGGGTTGGAGTCATGCTTGCAATAATAGTTATTAGACTTATCCAAGTGGGATACTATTGGATTAGGTGTCTAAGCCCATAACTATTATTAGTATGTATTTGACCCGTGAGTAGCATGGTCAAGTTGGGTTGCATGGCATCAGAACAATTTGGATAGCCTTTCGTGAGAAGAGGATATTTATGATTTATTAATATATTATAACTTCTAATATATTAATATTATTTAAAAAAGTATTGATCAAGAATTAGTTTGGAATTAATTTTGTGATCAGAAGAGACTAATTAAATAAATGGGGATTGATTTGGTAAATCATTCATTCTTATCAAGTGGGCTTATGATCCATAGTTCCTCATGTTGGGCTAAACCCATGTGGTAACCCATGGATACTCCATGGAGGTAAAAACCCATGGATCAGGAGGAATATGGAAATTCATGAGTTACATGGTGTAACCCTAATGTGCACACTATATAAGAAGCCTCATAGCTCATGAAATTGGCACTAAGTAGTGACTAGTGATAGACACATGAGGGCTAGCCGATTCTGAGCATGAATAATCTTCTCTCAAGTTATTACAATTGTTGGTGGTGTTGTGTGAACCATTTGAGGTGCAACACTTGGGGCACTAAGTTCTTAAAGGTACAAGGAATCAAGCTACAACAGAAGGTATGTCATTCAACTATATTTCATATTGTATATACTCCATAATATGCTAGTTAGGATGATACCTTTGAAAATTGATATTTGCATGTATAAAAGAGAAAACATAGATCCAAGGTATATAGGGTTGCATGTACACCATAGGAGTGTTAGAATGCTCAAAACCCAACAGTTATCTCACTATACTACGTATTACAATACATTTCCATGTATGTTAGGATAGAGCGCTAGTGGAGTAGAGCTAATAGTATAATCTCTATGTGATTAAGTGTAAACTGGTAGAGTAGAAAGTATAAATGTGGCTGTACTAGTAGAATATAAAGTGAATTCTCTATGTCTGTAATTGTTGTGATTAAAGACTTAGTTAGGGAATTATTGCAGAATGGTTAAGGAGGTCGGGAGCCTATAGGCCCGCATGTTGACGAAATGGTATGTAGGCCGTAAGTACAAATAGAATCGTGTGTTGACGAAATGATATGTAGGGTGTAAGTACACACATAGACCCGTGTTGAAGAAATGGCATGTAGGCCGTAAGTGCACACGCAGAACCGTGTTAACGAAATGACATGTAGGCTGTAAGTACACATAGACCCATGTTAACAAAATGGCATGTAGGTCGTAAGTACACATATTATAGGCAGATCGTGAGTCATTATATGTATGAATGTATATGTATTATGGGATATGGTATTTTCGGGAACTCACTAAGCTTCGTGCTTACCCATTTGTTTATAAATTTTTTAGGTGCTTCATTGATTCATGAAAAGGACAAGGTTCGACTGTACACATGCGCATTCACAACATGTTTCCACATAATATAATTATACTATGATATATTTTAGTAAATAAAAATGAAAAAGAAATTGGGGTTAAGATCAGGACGTTACAAATTTTAGGTAAAAGATAAGATAGAGGGTAGATAAGAGAGCGATGATTGTATCAGGTTTGTTCCAAAATTGAATTAGGTCTACAAATAGGGGAAATTGAAACTTGGAAGGGGGAATGAAAACGAGAGCAGAAACCTGAAATTATCAGATTTAAATTTGAAGATTTATAAAAACCTAAAATTTTCAAATTCTCAAACATGAAATTATTAGATTTAATTTTGAAAATTTATACAAAAAGTAAACTTCTTGAACTCTCAAACTTTATGATTGATATATATATATATATATATATATATATATATATATATATATATATATATATATATATATATATATATATATATATATATATATATATATATATATATATATATATATATATATATGTGTGTGTGTGTGTGTGAGTGAGTGTGTGTTTAAATACACAGGACACATAAGTGGAGCATATACTTTTCTTATTAAAAATCAATTTCAATTATGTTTTTGCTAGTCTTTAAGACTTCACATATAAAACTATACCTCACATTGGTGAAACTGTGTGTATGTGGTTGTGGACGTTACGATGGGTAGCATAGGGGTGATGTAACACCCTATTTCGAATCGTTTCTTATTTCGGGGCCATGATTCGAAGATTAGTTATCATAAGGCTATGGGTCTTGGGAATGCAGTGATTTAGACCCATTTGGGTGTGGATAATGTATATTAGGCGATCCAATAGTTCGATTTGTGTTTTGGTGCCCAAGGGTATAATCGTAAAGTGATAGTTCGGGCCTTTTATGAATTTTGGATTTAAGTTCGAAAAGTTTTAAGGCAAGAGTGAGTTGATAGAAGTGTAGAGCTTCTTATTAACCTTCTGGGGATATAAGGATCGACGAAATTGGATTTAGAACGAAGAAGTTATGGCCTTCGAAAGTTTTGTGGTTTTATGGTTAAGCCTAGTACGTTGGACGTACTAAGCAGGTGGATCACGGGTGTTCTTTGGAGTACGTTGGGTGTACCAGGAGTACACAGGGCGTACTCCAGTCAGGTGCAAACCCTAATTTAGGGTCTTGGACCCTATTTAGTGGCCTTAACTCTGCTCCAAACCCTCCTACCTTCAACATCCATCCCATTATACCATAGATATGAAACCCTAGCCCCCATTTGAGTGATTCTTGAGTTGTTGGTGTGATTTCATGTGTTTTTGTGCTCATTAAAGAAGAAGGAGCTTCTTGAAGGAGAGTTGGATTGCTTGGAGCTTGTAGATCCATGCTTGGGTTTCCTTTCTAGATCTTCTAGAGGTACAAACTCTCAACCTTGATGGATTCTATGTATAGATCTAGTTTTGAGTGGTATTTTATCAGGTTTTGGTCCCATAGTTGTGGTTCTTATGAGTAGAACCTTTGAGCCTCATATTTGGTCCTTGTTGAGGTTATTAAGTCATAAAGTTTAGATCTTGTGGAGTTTAATCATCTCATGCAAGTATTGGTGATCTTATTATGAAGTTAGGAAGCTTAGATTATGGTTTGGACCTCATTAAGCCATGCAAATTCATAAAGTTAGGAACTTTATGACTTAAGACACCTCTTAAGGGTTAGATCTGTGCTTAGACGTTGTTGTCTTAACCATTAAGAGTTTAATGGTGAGTTTTGGCCTCTGACGAGTACGTTGGGCGTACGTACGAGTACGCTCAGCGTAATGCATGGATAAGGCTTCACGAATTATACATTGTGCATCGAAGAGTAGTACGTCGGGTGTACGAGTTCAGTACACGGGGCGTACTACCGAGAAGTCCCCATTGTTCTTCTTTTTTCGAGTTGTACCGTGCGCATAGGTGGACCGTATATAGGGGATACAAGTTGGTATGCAGGGTGTCTGTTTCTTGGGACCTCTTGATTTTGGACCACCTTTTTGGACTCTAGGGTTGTGGACCTTATGAACTTGGGCCCGTATTGGGCCATAGGACTCTCTATCTGGGCTTGGTCCATTGGTGGGCATTGTTTGGGCTTGGGCCATTTTTGGGCCTCATGATTTATGGGTTTGACCTTAAGAATGTAACTAGGGTTGGTATTGATTGTGTTCAGTGTGAGGAGCCATTATGCAACAGGTTTGGGTGCAAGATTTGCTATCTTCTGATTGAGGCAAGTCTCCTCACTGTTCTTGACGGGTCGAAGGCACCAATGTTGGCCCATGATTTATTATGATTAGGATGCTAGTTTTATGTGTGACTCTTGTGTGTGTAGTATGTGATATGTTTACCGGGTAGGGTTTGATGTCAGGCGAGGCCTGATGGGCGTATTGTATTCTATTTATCTTAGTGATTCTTACATGTGTTTTATGTGTTTGTATGAATGTCGGGTGAGGCGCGACGCCAAGCGGGGCCGGATGAATGTGATGAGGCGAGGCCCATCTCATGTTACTAACAGATCTGTTCCGAGCGGGGATCGATGCCCGGTGGGGCCCGATGCCGGGTGGGGGCCGATGGTTGTCGGGCATGGCCCCTTGTATGCTGATATGTATGGTATGTGGTATTTTGGGGAACTCACTAAGTTTTGTGCTTATGTTTTTTGTGGTTATAGCTTCATATACTTCTGGTTCGAAAGGGAAGGGTCTGGCTTGATCGCAACGCATCCAACCATGTTTCCGTAACTTGATGATTTTGGGATTGTACTCTGATAACTGTTTTATTATAATATACTTTAGAATGTTTGGAAAAAGATAATTGGTGTTTTTGGTTGAATAAAAAATGAATTTTTTACCTTATAATTTTTGAATCGTTACAAGTTGGTATCAGAGCCTTGGTTTGAGGGATTCAGACACACTCCTCGGTGTGATTGAACTCAAACTGAGGAGTTGGTGACCTTTTAAAAGAAAACAAATTTCTAAATAGGTTTTGTAAAGAAAAGGGGGTATGATGCGTGCAATCGATAGAGCTCAAGTAAGTAGTTCCCTGGAATTCCAATACATCTTGATATGCTATATGATATGGATGTTTGCATGCTAGGATGAGGCTAGTGATACTTTCAGGAATTACATGATAAATTGGCCTAATATGTGATGCCTTGTAGCCTAGGAAGCATTGGATGTTATGCTAGTTTGGTAATATGTATTGGTAGCAGTAATTGCTAAGTGTATTCTTTAAAAATTGTATATGGTTAGGATCATATAGCCCTATAATGATTGATTTTGCCTTATTCCCGTTCCTCGTTTGGTTGTGGTCCTAGGGTAGAGTCTTTTATTCGACAATGTATTTGATCCTATATTGTGTATAATTTGCATGCATAAGGCAATCGACAGTGAGAGTTGAAGTTCCTAGCATGAGTTGTAGTAAGTGAGATGTGGATGTTCTTTATTGTTCTATGGCTTGGAGTGTTATTGCATGAATGCTGCTTGCTTTGTTCTTTGTGGAACTCTTAGTGATACGAGTTAACTACTAAGTGAATATGTCAAATCACATGTTGCAAAGGTTAAATAATCTCAGAGTGATGGATTTGTCTCTATTGAGTAGCTATTGTTTGAGTCTAATCGTTGTAGGATTGAGTCTGTTAGTCGAAGGATTATCTAAGCTCTGTGGCATGTGATTATATTCATGAGGTAGTTAGTTGGTATTAGTAGGATTTCTTAAGTAGCTGATGCCAGGGTGAGGCCAGGATCCTAGGAGAGCCTAGGAAGTGCTTTAGTGGGTTCGGTTACGCGGTTCAGCGGGTACTTGGAGTACCAGTTTGAGAGAGTGACCTAGAGGATTCAGGATAATTCTTGAGGAAAGCATGGATAGGTGTGGAAGGTAGTATTGGGACCGTACTACTGAAAGCACAAGATCTATACTCGAATCGAGGAGAGTCTTGGAGAATCTTAGAAGCCTATGGGATGAGGATTCTTGGGTATGTTATGATCATTTGTATGATTCATTTTCAGAATAGTGATGAGCACATGTGGAGGAGGTTTAGGTTCTTGTGCAGGCTCAGGTGCAGGTGTTGAGCCGATTGATGAGCGGATGCGGTAGTTCATCTCGTCGAAGATTACCCACGGTTTTTTGGAACAGACTCCTATGATCATCGGGATGGTCAAGGAAGGGATTATAGAGATTCTAGATGAGCGTCTGGGCGCGTTCCATGCTGAGATCAGGACAATTGTGGGAGCCGACACTCTTTCCTTCTGAGAGTTTCATGCTTGTGGAGCTCCCGGGTTCTTTGGGTAGAAGGACTCCGTTGCATGTAGAAGATGGTTGGCAGATATAGTGAACGTTTTCAGGACGAGTTTCTGCCCCGATGGGTTGAAGGTCATATTTGCGTCCTGTCTTCTGAAGGACAGAGCTCGAGATTGGTGGGAGGAGTTAGACTTCGCTTTAGGAGGCGAATCCCTGGTGACAATGACATGGGATGAGTTTGTGACCCGATTTAGGGCCAAATTTGCACCAGCTATTGAGGTGCAATAGTTGGCGAGTGAGTTTCAGGACCTTCGCCTGACGATTGAGACCGTGGCATAGATCACTGCCAAGTTATGGGAGAGGGATTTGTTGGTTCTGGAGTATGCAACGGACGAGGAGATGAAGAAGGTAAGGTATCATGATATGCTGAGGGATGATATTAGGGAGTTTGTAAGTTGTCAGGGTGCGAGACCATGACTGATATGATTGCTAGAGCCCAAGAACGAGAGATTGATTTGGAGCACCTCGAAAATAGGAAGCCAGAGCAGATTCAGATCGCAGTGGGCTGGACGAAGAGGCCTAAAACACAGGATTCTCGATTGGGAGGCCATCAGGGCTGGGGCCGTTGTGCCAAGTTTGGGAGGACCCATGAGGGAGGATTTCGGGAGACAGGTCGGGGATGTTTCAATTGTGGTTATATGGGTCATTTCAGTAGGGATTCCCCCGTGGGTCGGTTCCGATGTGTTTTCACTGCAATCGGGTGGGCCACAAGAAGGCTGATTGTCTGATGTTGAGGGGTGGAACAGTGAGTGCACCTGATCCAGTTACTTTGAGGATCACCGACAGTCGCGAGGGTAGGGTTGGACCCCCAGCAGTGAGAAGTCGAGCATTGTGGTGTTAGTCGGGGGAGGCCGGAGTTTCATCAGATGTTATCGCGGGTATGTTATCTTTTGTTTTCTTCATGCCTTTTTATTCGTATATATATATATATATATATATATATATATATATATATATATATATATATATATATATATATATATATGCTTTGGAATCATGTGTTGGTATCTGTAAGCATTATCTTTGGTTTAGTTCTCTATTATATGCCATTTTACATACCGAGAGTTATGAGTGGGACACATCTTGTTGAGGTGGATTTAGTTTGTCCATCTATCGTTTAGTATCGTTGATGGAAACAAGTCAGGGGTATCACTTGGGGAGATCAGTAGATGAATTAGCATGATTAGTTCAACAACAGAGTCTGATTTCATAAATGTTAGCATCATTCGGTAGGAATGGCAGTTGTTCATGAAAGGACTTTTGGATCCGATCGCTACCGCTGCTAGGGAAGGAACGATAGCAAGAGAATGATGGTGGCATTGAGTGGGTTTCAATATTGGAAGTGTCAAAGAAATTTCAATACTGTATTGGTGAAGACGTTTTGAACGTATAGATCCTTCGGTAAGTGGGATGTTGGGTTGGTGATCAGTTAGTTCCGGCGGGGGAATTTATTATTGGTTGTTTTTAGTAACGTTGGATGGGCATAGTTAAATTTAAGTGGGGGAGCACCGCTTGAATTCCCAGGGACAGAATCAGGTGTGGAACTAGGGAGAGTTTCACATCCTAGATGGGAGGGAAGATAACTCAAGTGGCCGACTGGATTGAGGTTGCGTGAGGTTGGGAGTTCGAAAGATTCTCAACATCTGGTTGGCACATTCATTGGAATGTATGTCTGTCACACGGATGTATCCAGGTCAAGGGCTGTGTTAGGGCCTTCATGTTCTTCTCTGATGAAGGATTTGGGCTTCGAAGCATGACCCGAACACCTGATTGAGATATAGACGACATGGTTTGACTCATGATTGATTGTGGGTTGGTATGAGAGATGGAGAGCAAGACCATGGGTTGAGTCATGGCAGTATGGAAGTGTTGTAAGACTATGGGGTAGCCATAGAGTACACAAGGATGATAGGCTGTTAGGGATGTGTTGTAAATCTGCGATGTTGTCGTAGCATTCACTAGATTGAGGTAGTCAATTCTAAGAGTGGTCGTTGGGATGGGGGGGGGGATCGGCGCATTCTTGGGGCGAGGCGGACTGCATTTTCGGAGGATTTCTCCTTGTTATGAGAAGAGGACCAATGGGTGCGAGGCGAGGTTTGGCCTGTACATCACTCGATTAGGTGAAACCTGGTGGAGATTGGTTGGAGCAAGGTATTGGATTACGTTTAGAGTGGGATGAATCGGTGGTCAGTGATTGGCATCCGTGTGATGAATAGGCTAGGGTAGCCTTTATCAGTTAGACTCACAATGGGAGCCTGTTGTTTGGACCACGTGTGAGACTGTCGGTCTCAGCGGTGGATTGGGAATTTTATATCTCAGTTAGTGGAAGGTCGTCGGGGAATCAGAGTATTTCGGATGAAATTCAAGTGCAAATCTTTGGATTTCAGGACATGGGTTATGTACTGGGTTGGCGAATGGATGGGACTCGCATTGGGAGTCGTCCTTGTATATATAAAAGGTCTTTTCACCAGCTAGTTATGGTTAAGGAATCTGTCTGCCAAAGGTATTGGTTGGATAATTTAGGATCAAAAGGATGTTTTTCAGTTCAGATTTTAGTAAGAGGTCCTAGTGATTGTGTTTCGCGATGGTCCTACCTGTGTGGAGGTCAGACATAGTTTTGGGGTTTCAGAATTATAGTAGTGAGGTGTTGGTTCGTAAGTTAAAAGATCAATGTTTCATTCGCCATTAGGAGTATGAGTTCTGGCAAGGTTGGGTTTCGATGTTAGCTTTGGAGGGTCGCTATGATTATGATTCAACCTTTCTGGCATTTCAGAAAATCAAGACGTATTGGTCGGAGCGTCTTGTTTTCAGGAGGGTGGTAAGGAGTGATTTCGAGGATGAAATCTAATTTAAGTGGGGAAGAGTTGTAACACCCTGTTTTAAATCGTTTCATATTTCGGGGCCGTGATTCGAATATCAGTTATCATAAGGCTATAGACCTTGGGGAACGAGATATTTAGACCGCTTTGGGTGTGGATAATCTAGATTAGGCGATCCATGAGTTCGATTTGTATTTTGGAGGCCAAGGGTACAGCCGTAATGTGATAGTTCGAGCCTTTTACGAATTTAGGATTTAAGATTGAAAAGTTTTAAGGAAAGAGTGAGTTGATAGAAGTGTAGAGCTTATTGTTATCCTTTCGGGGATATAAGGATCGACAAAATTAGATTTAGAACATAGAAGTTATGGCATTCGAAAGTTTAGTGGTTTTAGGATTTAGAACGAATAAGTCGGGCATACATACGAGTACGTTGGGTGTACTAGGAAGGTGGATCGCAGGATCTCTTTGGAGTATGTTGGGCGTACTCCAGTTAGGTGAAAACCCTAATTTAGGGTGTTGGACCCTATTTAATGACCTTAACTCAACTCCATTCCATTAAACCATAGATATAAAACCCTAGCCCCCATTTGAGTGATGCTTGAGTTCTTGGTGTGATTTCATGTGCTTTGGTGCTCATTGAAGAAGAAGTGTTTCTTGAAGGAGAGTTGGATTACGTGGAGCTTGTAGATCCAGTCTTGGTTTTCCTTTCATCATCTTCTGGAGGTATAAAGTCTCAACCTTGATGGCTTCTTTGTATAGATGTAGTTTTGGGTGGTATTTTATAGTGTTTTGTTTCCATGGTTGTGGTTCTTGTGAGTAGAAGGTACTCCAGAATCTTTGAGCCTCATATTTGGTCCTTGTGGAGGTTATTAAGTCATAAAGTTTCGATCTTGTGGAGTTTAATCCTCTCATGCAATTATTGGTGATCTTATTATGAAATTAGGAAGCATCGATTATGGTTTGGAGCTCATTAAGCCATGCAAAGTCATAAAGTCAGTAACTTTATGAATTAAGACACCTCTTAAGGGTCAGGTCTGCGTTTGGACGTTCTATGTTAACCATTAAGAGCTTAATGGTGAATTTTGGCCTCTGACGAGTACGTTGGGCGTACATAGGAGTACGCTCAACGTAATTCATGGATCAGGCTTCAAGAATTATACATTGTGCATCGAAGAGCCACATGTTGGGTGTACGAGTTCAGTACGCGGGACGTAATCCCGAGAAGTCCCCATTTTTCTGCTTTGTCGATTTGTACCGTGCGTATAGATGGGTCGTACGCAGGGCGTACGCTTCTTGGGCCCTCTTGATTTTGGGCCACCTTTTTGGACTGTAGGGTTATGGACCTTAGGGACTTGGAACCGTATTGGGCCATAGGACTCTCTATTTGGGCTTGGGCCATTGGTTGGCATAGTTTGAGCTTGGGCCATTTTTAGGACTCATGATTTATGGGTTTGAACTTAAGAATGTAAATAGGGTTGGCATTGATTGTGTTCGGTGTGAGGAGCCATTGTGCAACAAGTTTGGGTACGATATTTTCTATCTTCTTATTGAGGTGAATCTTCTCACTCCTCTTGGCATGTTGAAGGCACCAATGCCACCCCCATGATTTATTATGATTAGGATGCTAGTTTTGTTGTGTGACTCTTGCATGTGTAGTATGTGATATGTTTACCGGGTGTGGTCCGATGCCAGGCGAGTCCTGATGGATGTATTGTATGCTATTTATCTTAGTGATTCTTGCATATGTTTTATGTGTTTGTATGAATGTCGGGCTGGGCCTGATGAATGTGATGGGGCGGGGGCCATCTCATGTTACTGACATATCTGTTCTGAGCGGGGCTCGATGTCGGGTGGAGGCTGATGGTTGTCAGGCATGGCCCCTCGTACGTTGATATGTATGTGGTATTTTGGGGAACACACTAAGCTTTGTGCTTATGTTTTTTGTGGTTATGGTTTCAGGTACTTTCGGTTCTAAAGCGAAGGGCCCGACTTGATCACAGCGCATCCACCCATGTTTGCATAACTTCATGAATTTTGGATTGTACTCTAATAACTGTTTTATTACAATATACTTTAGAATGTTTGGAAAAAGATTATTGGTCTTTTTGTAAAAATGAAAATTTTACCTTATAATTTTTGGATCGTTATAGGTGAGGTGGGGTGGGGTAGGGATAGGTTGGTGGGTGGGCTGATGTTAAAATTTTAAATAAATATATGAAATAAAACACATGTAAAATATAATAACAATTAAATAAACTTAAAATCTATAAACATAAAACTGGAATAAGATATATATATATATATATATATATATATATATATATATATATATATATATATATATATATATATATATATATATATATACACATAGAGAGAGAGAGAGAGAGAAAAGATAGATAGAGAGAGAGAGAGAGTAATACATATGTGTAACATCCGGATTCCCAGGTATTTTATTTTAAGTATTTATCTTAAGTTTTAAGGAGGGACTCGACGAGTAGGCGCTCAGACTCGCCGAGTAGGATCGCACATTTCTTGTCTGATTTAATGAAGGACTCGACGAGTTGAGGCGTAGACTCGTCGAGTAAGAGCGCGTGTGCTGACTGGATTAATGAACGGACTCGACGAGTCGGGAAGGGTGGACTCGACGAGTCTGTGCTGTTAAGTGAAACCCTAAATCCCCGGGCCTGTTCCCTATTTAAAGGCCTGTATGGCCTCCATTTGTGGCCAATGCACCCTAGAGAAACCCTAGAGAGAGCAGTAGGAGAGTTGAGGGCAAGAAGAGGCTAATACATCACTTTTGGTGTGGTTTTGCTAGAAGGAAGAAGGAAACACCCATCTAGAGCGTGAAGGGAGCTTGGATCTGGGCTAATCATCTTGAGAGTTCATCTCTGGAGGTATAATCCTTTCTATTTCGTGTTGATATGATAGATTTCATGATTTTAGGGTTTTTACCTCCATTTTATGTAAGATCTAGTGAGTATGAAGTCCCCTTTGTGTTAATAGCATCAGATCTGGACCATGAGAGGTCCATAGAGTCACTATCCCTCAACGTTATGCAAGGAAATGAAAGATTGGGGACTAGGTTGCCATTTTTAGAGTTATTTCTCCATTTATGACTTGATGTGGGTTGCATGCACGTAAAGGTTGCACCTTTACGTGACATTTGAACATTTGAAGGGTAGATCTGATAGTTAGGGAAGCAGATCTGGCCTTAGGAGGTCATTTGAGGATGAACATGGAGGCAACTCGCCGAGTCCATAAGTGGACTCGACGAGTCGAGTCGGGGTTGCCCCGCGATTCGTGACAGGTGTAACCCGTCGAGTGGAAGGATGACTCGACGAGCTAAGAGAGACTGAAAGGATTCAGAGGACCCGCATAGACTCGCCGAGTCGCCTTTGTGCACTCGACGAGTCGGGTCAAAGTTTGACCGTTGACTTTCGTTGACCTTAGGGTTCTGGTCAAAACTGATTCAAGAGAGTTCAGGGGAGGGTAGAATGGTCTTCTACCCAATCTTTAGGGATGAGACTTTCAGAGAATATTGATCAGGGATGTTATTTGAATAATAGGAGGAGGCTAAGTCGGGAAATTGAGCACGAGAGTTTATCCGACTTCATTGAGGTGAGTGTTCTCACTATACTGTACCTGGAAGGGTACTTGTGTGTGACCGGAAGGTCTTGTATGCTATGAGATGTATGTGCTATATGCGGTTATGTGATATGTATGTGCTATGTATGTTATGTATGGTAAGGACCGGAAGGTCAAAATAATATGGACCGGAACGTCAAGATGACATGGACCAGAAGGTCAGGAGGTTAGGGACCGGAAGGTCCATACGGGTAGGACCGAAGGGTCTACCGGGATTCGGGACGGAAGTCCCCTGAGACACATGGATCGGAAGATCCTACAGAGTTATGGCCTGGAAAGGCGTATGTGTGGTATGTGGTATTTTGGGGAACTCACTAAGCATTTATGATTACAGTTGTTGTGATATGTGTTTCAGGTACTAGCGAGGATCGCGGGAAGGCGTCGGCATGATCCGTACACACTTATAGAGTTTATGTTATTGAGATTCTGGGACATGTTATGTTATGAAACAGTGGATACATTATGTTTTTGTGATTATTGTATGATTGAAAGTATGATTTAAAAATGAAAAATTGTTTTGAAAATTTACGTTGTTACAAGTTGGTATCAGAGCCTTGGTTTGAGGGATTCGGGTGCATCTTCGGATGAATCTGAACTCAAACTGAGGAATTGAGAAAGTTTTCATAAAATAAACAATTTTTCTAAGAGAGTAAAAGATTTTGAGAAAGGCAGAAGGAAGCAGTGTGTACGATCAGCCAGCGCCTGAACGGTGATTTCCCAAAATACCCTTACATTATGTGTTATGAGATATGTTATGATATGATATGCCTGATAGAGTAGGCTAGGTATTCATATTAGGACTAGAGTGGCCTGATTTGTGATGCCTTAGCCTAGGAAGGATTTTGCTGCTATGTGATGCTTGAGAGCGAGTAGGTAGCAGTGAGGAGCTGATGAGAGGTCTACCGAAGGGTAGCCTATGCCAGTGAGATGTAGGGTACTTGTGATCTGGGATCCAAGGAGGAGGACTTAGGGTGAATACTGATGCGGTGTGGACGGTAGTATAGGGCCCGTACTACTGAAGACACCGGAGCAGTGCGCACTCTATGTAAGAATCCTTTGGGTACTAAGGAACAAGTAGGGTTGAGTTATCGAGTGCAAGTATGCTCGAGCGAGTCTTTGATGTTATTATGTTGTATTTCAGAGACATCATGGTTGGGACACGTCACAGACCTGAGCCGAGTGGCGTGAGTGACGAGGAGCTTCGTCAGATGATCCACGATGAGGTGGCAGCGGCGATTCGAGCCGAGATTCCGGAGATGTTTGGGTCTATCAAGACCACATTGATTGAGACTTCTGATGAACGGTATGCAGCGGTGACTGAGGTTGCGGCTGCTGCAGCTACTGCAGCGGTAGCTGCTGCCAGACGTCAGGGAGGTGACTCGTTGCTTCGAGAGTTCAGCAACACGAAGCCACCAGAGTTTGACGGGACGCAGGATCCGATCGCTGCGATGAGGTGGATTTCTGATATTGAGGGATGCTTCTATACGTGTTCATGTCCGGAGCATCTGAGGGTACGGTTCGCGCTGAACCAGCTTCGATTGGGAGCGAAGGACTGGTGGAAGTTCGTGACGGCGAGCTTCACTCTTGCGGAGATTTCAGAGGTGATCTGGGAGAGGTTCACCGCTATGTTCAGACACAAGTATGTTCCCCCAGTGGAGAGGGAACGGTTGGTTCAGGAGTTCTTGACCCTCAAGGAGGGTACTGATTCTGTTACGGAGGTTACCAGGAAGTTTCATGAGAGAGCGGTGTGCTGCCCTGAGCAGGTGTCTACCGAGCAGGCACGTATGAGCTGGTATTTGGGCGTTTTGAGGAGGGATATTCAGAAGTTCGTGTCGAACTCGACTTACCGGACATTTGCTGAGCTCCAGGAAAATGCCCGGAAGAGGGAGATTGAGTTGGAGACTCAGGCCAGGGAGGAGGCCGAGTGTCAGAGGATAGATCGGCAGCCGGCACAGTCTCAGCCTGCAACCAAGCGGGCCAAGTCCGCTGATACGAGATCTGGAGGCTAGAAGGGTCGCACTTGTGGGAAGTGCGGCAAGGGACATGATGGGGTATGTCGATCAGGTGCTTGCTACAAATGTGGCAAGGAGGGGCATATCGCCAAGGATTGCCCCAAGGGATTTATGGTTTGCTTTCATTGCAACCAGACTGGCCATCGGAAGGCCGAGTGCCCGCAGCTACATCAGGGATCAACACAGGGATCTGCACCTGCTGCTAGGGCTACCGAGGTTCCGCCAGCGAAGGCCGAGGCACCGAAGGCTCGTGGGAGAGCTTTCCAGTTGACAGCGGAGGAGGTCCGCGCAGCGCCCGATGTCGTGGCGGGTAGGTATTCCTTATTTATTTATGCTGAGTTGAGATATTGTGCTTATATTATGATATGCGTAGGTACTTTTCTTGTGAGTTCTGTACCTGCCTTAGTGTTATTTGACTCGGGTGCGAGTCGATTATTTGTGTCGATAGCGTTCAGTCGGCACATCAGTAGCCGATGAGAGGCGTTGAGTCGACCTCTACGAGTTTCCATAGCTAACGAGCGAGCGGTGTATGCTACGGATGTGATTCGAGGATGTGTACTCGAGATCTTCAGTGTTGAGTTCCTGATAGATCTAGTCCCGATTGCAATGGGGGACGTATGTGTCATAGTGGGCATGGATTGGTTGAGCCGATTTGGGGCTGTCATAGACTGCGAGCGACAGTTGGTGACGATACGAGACCCTAGTGGGGGAGTACTTACGGTGTACGGCGAGGGTACCCGATGTGGGTCGGCGTTTTGTTCAGCCGCCAGAGCGAGACAGAGTTTACAGCAGGGCTGCAGCGGGTTTGTAGCCTATGTGATGGACACACGAGAGACCGCTGGGAGGCCAAGTTCGATGGATGATGTTCCGATAGTGCGTGAGTTCCCGGATGTTTTTCCCGAGGAGTTGCCGGGTGTGCCTCCCGAGAGGCAGGTAGAGTTCCACATCGATTTGGTTCCGGGGGCAGCGCCTATCGCCAAGGCGCCTTATCGCCTTGCGCCACCAGAGATGCAGGAGTTATCCTCGCAGCTTCAGGAGCTGTTGGGGAAGGGGTTTATTAGACCGAGTAGTTCCCCTTGGGGAGCACCGATCCTTTTTGTCAAGAAAAAGGATGGTTCCCACCGGATGTGTATTGATTACCGGGAGTTGAACAAGTTGACGGTCAAGAACCGTTACCCATTACCGAGGATCGACGATTTGTTCGATTAGTTGCAGGGAGCGTCTTGGTTCTCCAAGATTGATCTGAGGTCTGGATATCATCAGATGAGAGTGTGTGATGAGGATATCCAGAAGACGGCGTTCAGGACTCGTTATGGGCATTACGAGTTCGTGGTGATGCCTTTCGGGCTCACCAATGCACCAACAGCGTTCATGGATCTCATGAACAGGGTGTGCAGACCGATGTTGGATCGTTCAGTGATCATGTTCATTGACGATATACTGGTGTATTCGAGGTCTAGAGAGCAGCACGAGGAGCATCTGAGAGAGATCCTCGGGGTATTGAGGACGGAGAGGCTTTATGCCAAATTCTCCAAGTGTGAGTTCTGGTTACGGGAGGTCCAGTTCTTGGGGCCTCTCGCAACCAGGATGGGATTTTGGTCGATCCGACCAAGATTGAGGCGGTTATGAGTTGGGAGGTGCCGAGATCTCCCACCGATATCAGGAGCTTTCTAGGATTGGCCGGCTACTATAGGAGATTTATCAGAGATTTCTCCAAGATCGTCGTGCCTCTCACCAGGTTGACCCGGAAGGGTGTTGCTTTTTCATGGGGTCCGGAGCAACAGACCTCATTTGAGACAATTCGCCAGAAGTTATGCGAAACCCCTGTGTTAGCCCTCCCGGAAGGGATGGAGGATTTTGTGGTGTATTGTGACGCATCGATATCAGGGTTGGGTGCGGTGCTTATGCAGAGGGGGCATGTGATAGCGTATGCATCGAGGCAGCTGAAGCCTCATGAGACGAGGTATCCCACCCACGATTTGGAGTTGGGGGCAGTGGTGTTCGCCCTCAAGATCTGGCGCCATTACCTGTATGGGGTTCAGTGTACCATATACACGGACCACAAGAGTTTGAAGTATCTGATGGATCAGCCCAACCTGAATATGCGCCAGAGGAGATGGTTGGACGTGGTAAAGGATTACGATTGTGAGATCCTGTACCACCCTGGCAAAGCTAATGTTGTAGCTGATGCGCTGAGTCGTAGGGCGGAGAGCGCCCCGATTCGAGACACTTGTATGCGATTGACAGTGATGACTCCGGTGTTGGACACCATTCGGGAGGCCCAGGCGGAGGCCGTGAGACCGGAGAACCGCAAGAGAGAGCGGGTGATTGGGCAGGTGCCTGAGTTTGATACCGATAGTCGAGGGCTTATGACCTTTCAGGGTCGGATTTGGGTGCCGTATGCAGGCGGGACGCGCACCACTTTGATGGAGGAGGCGCACCGATCGAGGTTCTCGATCCATCCCGGGGCCACTAAGATGTATTTAGACCTGAAGAAGGACTATTGGTGCCCCTGTATGAAGAGGGATGTAGCATGGTTTGTTGAGAGGTGCTTGACCTGTCGCAGGGTTAAGGCTGAGCACCAGCGTCCGCATGGCAAGTTGCAGCCACTTGAGGTTCCCCAATGGAAGTGGGAACAGATTTCTATTGATTTCATCACCAAATTGCCGAGGACCGCACGGGGTGTCGATGCAATTTGGGTGATCGTCGACCGGCTGAAGAAGAGCGCGCATTTTCTTGCTATCAGTGAGAGCTCTTCTGCTGAGAGGCTGGCAGAGTTGTATGTGAGGGAGGTGGTATCGCGGCATGGGGTGCCGATCTCGATTGTGTCAGATCGAGATGTACGTTTCACTTCCAGGTTCTGGAAGAAGTTCCACGAGGAGTTGGGTACGAGGTTGCATTTCAGTACCGCCTACCACCCCCAGACGGACGGACAGAGTGAGCGGACGATTCAGACGCTCGAGGACATGCTCCGAGCATGTGTGTTTGACTTCCGAGGAAGTTGGGACACGTACTTGCCGTTGGCTGAGTTTTCCTACAACAACAGCCACCATTCGAGTATTGGTATGCCTCCCTTCGAGTTGTTGTATAGGAGGAGGTGTCGGACTCCCATTTGCTGGGGAGAGGTAGGGCAGCTTGTGATGGGTAGCACTGAGATAGTGCTTCAGACGACAGAGCAGATACAACAGGTTAGACAGAGGTTATTGACAGCTCAGAGTCGTCAGAAGAGTTATGCGGATAGGCGACGATCCGAGCTTGAGTTCCAGGTGGGAGACTTCGTACTCCTGAAGGTGTCTCCTTGGAAAGGAGTGATCCGATTCAGGAAGAGGGGCAAGCTGGGGCCTCGATACATCGGTCCGTTCAGGGTGACCGCGAGGGTGGGCAGGGTAGCATATCGGTTGGAGCTACCTGCAGAGTTGAGCCAGATTCATGATACCTTCCACGTGTCTCAGTTAAGGAAGTGTATAGCTGATGAGTCGGCGGTGGTGCCATTGGGAGATATTCAGGTGGATACGAGCCTGAATTATGTTGAGAGGCCGGTGGCGATTATGGATCGGAAGATTAAGGTTTTGAGGAACAAGGAGGTGCCGCTGGTGCAGGTCCAGTGGCAACATCAGAGAGGGTCCGAGCTGACTTGGGAGCCGGAGTTGGAGATGCGGGAGCAGCATCCAGAGTTATTTGTGGAGCAAGACTTTGAGGGCGAAGTCTGATTCTAGTGGGGTAGAATTGTAACATCCGGATTCCCAGGTATTTTATTTTAAGTATTTATCTTGAGTTTTAAGGAGGGACTCGGCGAGTAGGCGCTCAGACTCGCCGAGTAGGATCGCGCATTTCTTGTCTGATTTAATGAAGGACTCGACGAGTCGAGGCGTAGACTCGTCGAGTAGGAGCGTGTGTGCTGACTGGATTAATGAACGGACTCGACGAGTCGGGAAGGGTGGACTCGACGAGTCCGCGCTGTTAAGTGAAACCCTAAATCCCCGGGCCTGTTCCCTATTTAAAGGCCTTTATGGCCTCCATTTGCGGCCAATGCACCCCAGAGAAACCCTAAAGAGAGCAGTAGGAGAGTTGAGGGCAAGAAGAGGCTAATACATCACTTTTGGTGTGGTTTTGCTAGAAGGAAGAAGGAAACACCCATCTAGAGCGTGAAGGGAGCTTGGATCTGGGCTAATCATCTTGAGAGTTCATCTCTGGAGGTATAATCCTTTCTATTTCGTGTTGATATGATAGATTTCATGATTTTAGGGTTTTTACCTCCATTTTATGTAAGATCTAGTGAGTATGAAGTCCCCTTTGTGTTAATAGCATCAGATCTGGACCATGAGAGGTCCATAGAGTCACTATCCCTAAGCTTTATGCGAGCAAATGAAAGATTGGGGACTAGGTTGCCATTTTTAGAGTTATTTCTCCATTTATGACTTGATGTGGGTTGCATGCACGTAAAGGTTGCACCTTTACGTGACATTTGAACATTTGAAGGGTAGATCTGATAGTTAGGGAAGCAGATCTGACCTTAGGAGGTCATTTGAGGATGAACATGGAGGCAACTCGCCGAGTCCATAAGTGGACTCGACGAGTCGAGTCGGGGTTGCCCCGCGATTCGTGACAGGTGTAACCCGTCGAGTGCAAGGATGACTCGACGAGCCAAGAGAGACTGAAAGGATTCAGAGGACCCGCATGGACTCGCCGAGTCGCCTTTGTGCACCCGACGAGTCGGGTCAAAGTTTGACCGTTGACTTTCGTTGACCTCAGGGTTCTGGTCAAAACTGATTCAAGAGAGTTCAGGGGAGGGTAGAATGGTCTTCTACCCAATCTTTAGGGATGATACTTTCAGAGAATATTGATCGGGGATGTTATTTGAATAATAGGAGGAGGCTAAGTCGGGACGTTGAGCACGAGAGTTTATCCGACTTCATTGAGGTGAGTCTTCTCACTATACTGTACCTGGAAGGGTACTTGTGTGTGACCGGAAGGTCTTGTATGCTATGAGATGTATGTGCTATATGCGGTTATGTGATATGTATGTGCTATGTATGTTATGTATGGTAAGGACCGGAAGGTCAAAATGATATGGACCGGAAGGTCAAGATGACATGGACCGGAAGGTCAGGAGGTTACGGACCGGAAGGTCGATACGGGTAGGACCGAAGGGTCTACCGGGATTCGGGACGGAAGTTCCCTGAGACACATGGATCGGAAGATCCTACAGAGTTATGGCCTGGAAAGGCATATGTGTGGTATGTGGTATTTTGGGGAACTCACTAAGCATTTATGCTTACAGTTGTTGTGATATGTGTTTCAGGTACTAGCGAGGATCGCGGGAAGGCGCCGGCATGATCCATACACACTTATAGAGTTTATGTTATTGAGATTCTGGGACATGTTTTGTTATGACACAGTGGATACATTATGTTTTTGTGATTATTGTGTGATTGAAAGTATGATTTAAAAATGAAAACTTGTTTTGAAAATTTACGTTGTTACAATATGGGGATGATGGTAAGTAGTAGTGTGTGGCTTGCATCTATCGTATAGAAGCATGAGGTAAGTCAAAGGTGGGGCGGGTGGGTGGTGTTGTTGGATTAGTGTCTAAGTCCATAACTATAATTGGTATGTACTTGACCCGACTCGGCATGGTCCATTTGGGTTGCATGGCATCAGAACATTTGGATAGACCGTTTATGAGGAAAAGACATTTTGTGACATATTAATATATTATAAGTTCTAATATATTAATATGAAATCATGTTATTTAATTAGTATTGATCAAGAATTAATTTGGACTTAATTTAGTGATCAAAAAGAGACTAATTAAATATATGGGGATTGATTGTGTAAATCATTCATTCTTATATATGTGGGCTTATGATCCAAGATTCCTTTATGTTGGGTTTAACCCATGTGGTGATCCATGGATACTCCATGGAGGTTAAAACCCATGGAGCATAAGGAATGGGAAAAGTCATGAGTTACATGGTGTAACCCTAATAGCCATACTATATAAGAACCCCTTTAGTTCAAGAAATTGGCACTAGTGATACATATTTTGAGGGCTAGCTGATTTGAACATGTATGTCTTCTTCTCATGGTTATTCCAAGAGTTCATGATGTTGTGTGAACCATTTGAGGTGTCACACTTGGGGCACTAGTCTCTCAAGCTTCATGGAGTCAAGCAACAACAACAAGGTATGTATTCTATCTATTTTATTATCCTAGTATCAATGTTTTGGTATGCTAGTTAGGATAATACCTTGGATAATCATATTTGTATGTATAATAGAGAAAACATAGATCCAAGGTATTTAGGGTTGCATGTACACTTAGGAGTGTTAGAATGCTCAAAACCCATCAGTGGTATCAGAGCCTAGGCTTGTTTTCAATTATACTTGATGCAAATTGCTGAAAAATGCTGAAGAAGTCGAATTTCGGGCATTCTGGGCACTGTACTCGCCGAGTCCACTGATGAACTCGCCGAGTCCATGAAGAAAATCATCCTACTCGGCGAGTAGGTTGATACACTCGACGAGTAGGAGCCCCTGACAGCATATCTTCGAGTTTTTGGCTAGAAATGGACTAGGAACATTACCATAAGCTCTTTTTGAACCTATAATCCTGTTTTTGATGTGGTAATGTTCATACTAATCCAATTTCAAAGATAATTGTCAATAGATTCATGTTTTGTATTAGTTTAGTGATTAGGCTAATTACATGAAAAAGTTTGATTAAATTATCTTGTTCTTATGAGTTGCTTAGATAATAGAAAAGTTAATTGATTATGTGTTTTCAATCCATTTTAATCTATGAGTTAATTCTAAAATGTGTTTTTGTAACTTGTCCTCAAGTTATATGAAAAGTCACATTTAAGTTTCATAAAACTCATAAAAGTTGGTAATGGTTACAAAAATGAAGAGTCTAGTCCTCAAGTTATGGAGGTTCAAGAGTCACTTTATTAAGTAATAAAATGTGTAACCTTAATTAATTCCATAAATTACAAAATAAAGAAAAGTTACATTCTTTTATTAGTTTAAAGTCTTCCATAACTTGTCCTCAAGTTATGGAACTTGAAGAGTTTTTTTTTTAATTAAAACTACTTTAAACACATAAGTTATGGAATTAATTAGTTTTGAATAGTTTCAAAACTTGCCCTCAAGTTTTGGAATTTGAAAAGTTTTCTCTTATGAATACTTTAATTCCAAGTTAGCCCTTAGAATTTTAAAAGTTAAAATTCAAACCCTTATACTATTATTATAATTTTAATTATATAGATATGTATAAGATAAAGTCAATCTTACCGTTAGTAGGCCTCATTCACGAAGCCGGTCTATAAGGGGGGTATAAGGTTACTGCCTATAAAATGGCAGTTTAATGGGTGTCCACTCTCACCCACCGCTTCCTTGACTGGTGGAGGGTCGTTAGCCGAACGGGTAGGAAAGGACTATAATTCTCCCTTCATTAAAAGTATTAATGATAAATACTAAGTAACTAAACACTTGTACATTCCCAATCTTAGTTACTTAGGAAAATGTGAAAAGGTGCTAACCCATGAAATTACACTTTGTACCTTACCAAGTCATTAGTGGAGCGTGTGTGGTTAACCGACACACTAATAAGGACTAGTAAGAGTGGCAAAGGGTAACTTGACTCTATTATAGATCGGTGGAGCGTGTGTGGTTAACCGGCACATCGATTAGGTGATAAAGTTAAGGGTACCAAGTCAATTTGCATGGTTATTCACACCTTGTTTGTGATCCTCGGCATCCCAGTCACAAACTTGAGAGGGCACAATCGAGATTCAAACATGCCATTGAAAGTTCAATGTATCTCAAAAGATCTAGGAGTTTCAAATCCAATTAAAACTTAATTATATTTCGTTTTTCATGGTGGAAATTGGTAAATCGTCATTTACCTACCTTCAACTATTTTATAACTTGGATTACGGCATCCCTCTTCCAGTTATAAATAGGTTGTTGGGTCCTAGCCTTAATATTTCATATTGGGTGTTATATTAAGGACTTTAAATCAACTCTCTTGAATATCTCCCAAAAGATGATCTTCCCAAATCTCTTGAAACAAGCTTTCCTAAATGAAGATGATGTCCCATGGAAATCATACTTCTTTCACCTCCTCCAATTATTCTCCCTAACCCATAAGTTCCTGAAAAGTTTAAGGTCACTCAAGCCCTATTGGCAAGCAAAGGTCTATATGTGATCACATCTTGGAGATGTAGTAAGATATTGACAAGCCGGGAGAGTTGGGTGTCAAAGTCTTGAGAAAGTTGGTGACTCAACTATTTTCTAAGTCACATAGTGAGTTCCTTTGGGACTCCTATGAAACAGACTATGACAAGACCCTTAATGATCTTATCTATTTGCTAAGATCAACTTCCTAAAACTTTATGGACATTGACAATGATGACATTGGATATCCAGTAAAGCTCTCTCTTCCCAATGGAAAGGGATCGGCCATAGTCAACTCGGTTGACCAAATGGTAAAGAGAAATGCTAAGTCTGAGATAGTCCCATTATCAAGGGTCCATTGCCAAAGAAAGGGGCATTAGTTGCGAAGCTGCCAAATTTACCTAAGGATATTAAAGTCAATAAGTTTGACTCTACTTCGGGTAAAGTCCACTATCTAACTCTGCTAAGTTTCTATTATGAGATTCTTGATACATGATGTGACTGGGTCACATGTTGATGTTTTAAGAATCAAAGAAAAAGTAAAGAAACTTAAAGAAAGAATATGCTGAATCTGATGGCATAGATGGATTTCTATCGCATAGTTTGAAGATCGGATTCTTGAGCTACTTCTTAAGAGTTATGATATATTGCTTAGGAATAAATAACAACAAAGTTTTCATGTGCTTTTGCATTGTAAGGATAGTTTTTCCGCAAAGTTTTAAAATAAAAGAATTTTTTTTTTGATTTTATTTATTTTAAAATATCCTTACAATGGCATTTGTGAAAACTTTTGTTGCTTATAAGATTCCATTAAGAGCAAGAGTGGAAATATGAATTTGATTCTTTCATTTGTGGTAGTGTCTAAATTTACCAAATAAGGAAAGATTCTCATCACCTAAGTTTCAGTTGGATAGAAACTTGGAATCATGCAAGTTGTATAGCATGATGAATAAGAACTTTCAAGCATTGGAAAAATTAAGACTAACTACTTGTTCACATGGATGTGTGAGTCAAGTAAATGATCGAGTACACATTCTTGTGCACTGATTAAGCCCACCACAAATAATCGTTATGACTATTCGTCATTATTTACTAAAATTCAGTAAATATGGTTATACTTACAAGCTTAAGTGTAATTCTGAGACATTGGAAAAGGTTTCAATGTATGGCAGAGCGAATAAGAAGAATCAACTTAGGCAGAAAGATAAAAGTTTCTCAAATCTGAAAAGATGGGAGAGTACTTTAGTATCATGTTATATAATCATCTTAAGGATTAAGAGACCTTATCACAATTAATCCTCTAAGTGCATTCTGGTAGCTAAGAAGAGGAGCTATGAATTGTTGAAGTGGTTAAATCAAGAAGATGATTTATACTTCGTTCCAAAAACAACTCTTAGAGTTATACTCTAAGATTGTAACTTGAGTGACATGTCTTAAAGAAGGTTTAAAACACTTGTCAAATGTAAGAGTAAAAGTTTTCTACTCTTGTACATTTGAAATTGGTAAGTTGTGATGTTTTGGATAAAACAAAGACCAACTAAGGCCAATTGTGTGAAGTGTTTGTCTTGATTAGAATCCACACTATCTCTTGAATATCTGACAAGAAAGTCTTATATGTCAAGAGGACAGTGGGAGTCTTAAAGGTCTTGAGAGTCTCAAGAACTAATCAAGAATAAAAACTGAAGTTCTTCACTAGCACACGACTTGAGGTTTATAACCTATCGTGTCGACATGTCTGTGCCTATTCAAGTTGGCTTTGCATAGGAGTTCTGAGAGTTCTCAGTTGGTTGCACAGCTACTTGGAAGCAATGGCAGGCCCTTGAGCTGCCAAATGGCAAGAATTTAAGATTGCACAAGTTTAATCCATATAAGTGTGGATTTGTCAGTAACCTTGTCTTGTGATTATGGTTTTGACAAAATTCATATGGATAGGAACTCATACACCATAAAATCTAAGTGTCATAAGCTTTCTCTCCGATTCATGAAAATGATGGTGAGGAAACACTTTCACTAAGTAGATTTTAGCTAGATAGCAATTGTGATATTTGCATTCTCAAAGTCGTTAGTGGAGCGTGTGTGGTTAACCAACACACTAACATGGACTTGTGAGAAGTGGTAAAGGTCTAAACAATCGAGACTATGATTACGGCATGCCTTTTCATAGTTCTTAAAATTGTTTAGACACACCTGTGAGCTATCTAAGATAAGGTGTATGATATTGATAAAGTTTTATCAAAGCAATCTAGTATCAGAAATCTGAACTTTGGTAAGAAAGTCAATAAAGTATTGATTTCTAGAAATCCAGCTGATTTCTGATTACATGTCAAAGCTAGTGGGAGCATAAGTGTTATGCTACTAATCATCATGTTAGTGGGAGCATGATAATTATGATAAAGGTTGCAAGTTAGCAATGTTAATTATAGAAAACAAAAGTTTCAATTCGTGAGGCTGCAGGGGTTGAAAAAGTTGTTTTGCTATAATTAAGGGAGAGAAAATTATACTTCATTTCAATTATTATACTTCATTTCAATTCTAAAAGCTTAGATTGAGATTTTAATCGTATTTAGTCAAGGATATATATATATATATATATGAATTTCATGTTGGAATGGCTCAACATAAGGAAATTCTATATATGAGTCCATTATTTGCGTTCTAAAATTCGATTATGATTACGGCATCCCTTTTCACAATCTGAATTATGAGAACTTGGCAAATAGAAATGGAAATGTTATAGCAAAAGACTGGTTTAGTCTTTATGTGAGACATCATGACTCGTGTCCCATATGCTTCGGATATAGGATCGATTTCATGTGCTATATTCATCCTTTCTAAAATTTTCCAAATGCCTGGGGCATTAAGAAGGGAAAAGGTCTAGAACTGGATATGACTAAAAGGATTAAGCAATTGTCGAGGAAAATCTAAGGTTTACCAAAGATTGGTTGCTCAAGGACTGTTGGAAGTATAGTGTTAATTCTGGAAGGACCATATTGACATAATCTGTAAGGAGGCAACTCTTGTTCAGAAGTGATAGTCAAAATGGAATATGGAAATGTTTCAAAGTTGGAAATTATTCAATCTGTGTAAGATTAGGAAACTTAATGCAAGAAGGATGTTTCCAAGGAGTTGATCTCCTTGGAATGCTCTGTAATGTTTGTTGTCAAGTCCTTGTGACTCTGTACATAATCATTATAGGAGGATCAATGCATATATGTTTAGAATCTAACAGATTTCAGTAAATGGCATGAATTTGGAATTCTTGCATTTGCAGTAAGGATTTGGGACTGTGAAAGAGGATCATTGGAGTTATGTTCAATTGATCTAATTCACAAAGTGAAGATCATAGACAAACATAGTATGCATACTTGGTGTATGGCATGACTAGTGTTTAGAAAAAATAGTGTACATGCTTGGAGCATGGGACAACTATTGTTTTAAATTCAAGAATAAAGTTGATAGCTGAAACAGTATACAATGAATAATGTAAAATCATATGGTGATAAATAAAAGGTGTTTTATTTATGTTCATAGGTTTTGATACCATATTAGATTCTATTATTATTGTGTTTCATTTTGCATGTTTTGACTTCCAGAATAACTAGGTCGTTCTTCCTGATTGACTAAGTTATTCAAACTATCCACAGTCGGTCATATGTTGGAAGTAGATATGAATCAAGACTGTCATGGGTTGGCTTGTAGAGGTCTAAGATGTTGGACAAGGGGCTACAACACTCATGAGTGCTCATAAGTTCTGAGTATTGGATTCAAACCGCGCTCATTGGAATCACTTCATGGATTTTATCACGAGTGATCATGAGACGATAATATCTTATATTCTTCAAACCTAGAGATATGAGTTGTTACTATGAGTTGGTTGTACATTGATTGCACGAAAACGCATTCGGTGACTCGGTGTTATAAAACGTGCCTTTGTGTATGATTCAACAAGTAGTAGAACAAGCCATATGAGTCGAAGTTTATCCATTCCTTTTACCTTCGGGATAAAAGCGATATCTGTGGGCCCCTCGATGATTTGATGATGACAAATGGAAGTGCTCGGCCGAGCCAGGACTGATTTGATTTGTTCAATTAGTCAGTCGTCATAAATTGGAAATCGGGAAACAACAAATGGACAGAGAGAATGATTATAATCCATGTCTCAGTCCATATGATATCTAGAATGAAGGAATATATGATCCCTTATCTAATGGATAAGTCATTGACAAAGGTCAGAGTTCATCTACAAGGTCAGAGTTCGACAACGGCTTTTGAGAGCTACGATTGCCAGTTGGTTCCTGAAGTCATACGCAATAATAGTTTTAGATTATCCAAGTGGGAGACTGTTGGATTAGTGTCTAAGTCCATAACTATAATTGGTATGTACTTGACCCGACTCGGCATGGTCCATTTGGGTTGCATGGCATCGGAACATTTGGATAGACCATTTATGAGGAAAAGACATTTTGTGACATATTAATATATTATAAGTTCTAATATATTAATATGAAATCATGTTATTTAATTAGTATTGATCAAGAATTAATTTGGACTTAATTTAGTGATCAAAAAGAGACTAATTAAATATATGGGGATTGATTGTGTAAATCATTCATTCTTATATATGTGGGCTTATGATCCAAGATTCGTTTATGTTGGGTTTAACCCATGTGGTGATCCATGGATACTCCATGGAGGTTAAAACCCATGGAGCATAAGGAATGGGAAAAGTCATGAGTTACATGGTGTAACCCTAATAGCCACACTATATAAGAACCCCTTTAGTTCAAGAAATTGGCACTAGTGATACATATTTTGAGGGCTAGCCGATTTGAACATGTATGTCTTCTTCTCATGGTTATTCCAAGAGTTCATGATGTTGTGTGAACCATTTGAGGTGTCACACTTGGGGCACTAGGCTCTCAAGCTTCATGGAGTCAAGAAACAACAACAAGGTATGTATTCTATCTATTTGATTATCCTAGTATCAATGTTTTGGTATGCTAGTTAGGATAATACCTTGGATAATCATATTTGTATGTATAATAGAGAAAACATAGATCCAAGGTATTTAGGGTTGCATGTACACTTAGGAGTGTTAGAATGCTCAAAACCCATCAGTGGTATCAGAGCCTAGGCTTGTTTTCAATTATACTTGATGCAAATTGCTGAAAAATGCTGAAGAAGTCGAATTTCGGGCATTCTGGGCACTGGACTCGCCGAGTCCACTGATGAACTCGCCGAGTCCATGAAGAAAATCATCCTACTCGGCGAGTAGGTTGATACACTCGACGAGTAGGAGCCCCTGACAGCATATCTTCGAGTTTTTGGCTAGAAATGGACTAGGAACATTACCATAAGCTCTTTTTGAACCTATAATCCTGTTTTTGATGTGGTAATGTTCATACTAATCCAATTTCAAAGATAATTGTCAATAGATTCATGTTTTGTATTAGTTTAGTGATTAGGCTAATTACATGAAAAAGTTTGATTAAATTATCTTGTTCTTATGAGTTGCTTAGATAATAGAAAAGTTAATTGATTATGTGTTTTCAATCCATTTTAATCTATGAGTTAATTCTAAAATGTGTTTTTGTAACTTGTCCTCAAGTTATATGAAAAGTCACATTTAAGTTTCATAAAACTCATAAAAGTTGGTAATGGTTACAAAAATGAAGAGTCTAGTCCTCAAGTTATGGAGGTTCAAGAGTCACTTTATTAAGTAATAAAATGTGTAACCTTAATTAATTCCATAAATTACAAAATAAAGAAAAGTTACATTCTTTTATTAGTTTAAAGTCTTCCATAACTTGTCCTCAAGTTATGGAACTTGAAGATTTTTTTTTTAATTAAAACTACTTTAAACACATAAGTTATGGAATTAATTAGTTTTGAATAGTTTCAAAACTTGCCCTCAAGTTTTGGAATTTGAAAAGTTTTCTCTTATGAATACTTTAATTCCAAGTTAGCCCTTAGAATTTTAAAAGTTAAAATTCAAACCCTTATACTATTATTATAATTTTAATTATATAGATATGTATAAGATAAAGTCAATCTTACCGTTAGTAGGCCTCATTCACGAAGCCGGTCTATAAGGGGGGTATAAGGTTACTGCCTATAAAATGGCAGTTTAATGGGTGTCCACTCTCACCCACCGCTTCCTTGACTGGTGGAGGGTCGTTAGCCGAACGGGTAGGAAAGGACTATAATTCTCCCTTCATTAAAAGTATTAATGATAAATACTAAGTAACTAAACACTTGTACATTCCCAATCTTAGTTACTTAGGAAAATGTGAAAAGGTGCTAACCCATGAAATTACACTTTGTACCTTACCAAGTCATTAGTGGAGCGTGTGTGGTTAACCGACACACTAATAAGGACTAGTAAGAGTGGCAAAGGGTAACTTGACTCTATTATAGATCGGTGGAGCGTGTGTGGTTAACCGGCACATCGATTAGGTGATAAAGTTAAGGGTACCAAGTCAATTTGCATGGTTATTCACACCTTGTTTGTGATCCTCGGCATCCCAGTCACAAACTTGAGAGGGCACAATCGAGATTCAAACATGCCATTGAAAGTTCAATGTATCTCAAAAGATCTAGGAGTTTCAAATCCAATTAAAACTTAATTATATTTCGTTTTTCATGGTGGAAATTGGTAAATCGTCATTTACCTACCTTCAACTATTTTATAACTTGGATTACGGCATCCCTCTTCCAGTTATAAATAGGTTGTTGGGTCCTAGCCTTAATATTTCATATTGGGTGTTATATTAAGGACTTTAAATCAACTCTCTTGAATATCTCCCAAAAGATGATCTTCCCAAATCTCTTGAAACAAGCTTTCCTAAATGAAGATGATGTCCCATGGAAATCATACTTCTTTCACCTCCTCCAATTATTCTCCCTAACCCATAAGTTCCTGAAAAGTTTAAGGTCACTCAAGCCCTATTGGCAAGCAAAGGTCTATATGTGATCACATCTTGGAGATGTAGTAAGATATTGACAAGCCGGGAGAGTTGGGTGTCAAAGTCTTGAGAAAGTTGGTGACTCAACTATTTTCTAAGTCACATAGTGAGTTCCTTTGGGACTCCTATGAAACAGACTATGACAAGACCCTTAATGATCTTATCTATTTGCTAAGATCAACTTCCTAAAACTTTATGGACATTGACAATGATGACATTGGATATCCAGTAAAGCTCTCTCTTCCCAATGGAAAGGGATCGGCCATAGTCAACTCGGTTGACCAAATGGTAAAGAGAAATGCTAAGTCTGAGATAGTCCCATTATCAAGGGTCCATTGCCAAAGAAAGGGGCATTAGTTGCGAAGCTGCCAAATTTACCTAAGGATATTAAAGTCAATAAGTTTGACTCTACTTCGGGTAAAGTCCACTATCTAACTCTGCTAAGTTTCTATTATGAGATTCTTGATACATGATGTGACTGGGTCACATGTTGATGTTTTAAGAATCAAAGAAAAAGTAAAGAAACTTAAAGAAAGAATATGCTGAATCTGATGGCATAGATGGATTTCTATCGCATAGTTTGAAGATCGGATTCTTGAGCTACTTCTTAAGAGTTATGATATATTGCTTAGGAATAAATAACAACAAAGTTTTCATGTGCTTTTGCATTGTAAGGATAGTTTTTCCGCAAAGTTTTAAAATAAAAGAATTTTTTTTTTGATTTTATTTATTTTAAAATATCCTTACAATGGCATTTGTGAAAACTTTTGTTGCTTATAAGATTCCATTAAGAGCAAGAGTGGAAATATGAATTTGATTCTTTCATTTGTGGTAGTGTCTAAATTTACCAAATAAGGAAAGATTCTCATCACCTAAGTTTCAGTTGGATAGAAACTTGGAATCATGCAAGTTGTATAGCATGATGAATAAGAACTTTCAAGCATTGGAAAAATTAAGACTAACTACTTGTTCACATGGATGTGTGAGTCAAGTAAATGATCGAGTACACATTCTTGTGCACTGATTAAGCCCACCACAAATAATCGTTATGACTATTCGTCATTATTTACTAAAATTCAGTAAATATGGTTATACTTACAAGCTTAAGTGTAATTCTGAGACATTGGAAAAGGTTTCAATGTATGGCAGAGCGAATAAGAAGAATCAACTTAGGCAGAAAGATAAAAGTTTCTCAAATCTGAAAAGATGGGAGAGTACTTTAGTATCATGTTATATAATCATCTTAAGGATTAAGAGACCTTATCACAATTAATCCTCTAAGTGCATTCTGGTAGCTAAGAAGAGGAGCTATGAATTGTTGAAGTGGTTAAATCAAGAAGATGATTTATACTTCGTTCCAAAAACAACTCTTAGAGTTATACTCTAAGATTGTAACTTGAGTGACATGTCTTAAAGAAGGTTTAAAACACTTGTCAAATGTAAGAGTAAAAGTTTTCTACTCTTGTACATTTGAAATTGGTAAGTTGTGATGTTTTGGATAAAACAAAGACCAACTAAGGCCAATTGTGTGAAGTGTTTGTCTTGATTAGAATCCACACTATCTCTTGAATATCTGACAAGAAAGTCTTATATGTCAAGAGGACAGTGGGAGTCTTAAAGGTCTTGAGAGTCTCAAGAACTAATCAAGAATAAAAACTGAAGTTCTTCACTAGCACACGACTTGAGGTTTATAACCTATCGTGTCGACATGTCTGTGCCTATTCAAGTTGGCTTTGCATAGGAGTTCTGAGAGTTCTCAGTTGGTTGCACAGCTACTTGGAAGCAATGGCAGGCCCTTGAGCTGCCAAATGGCAAGAATTTAAGATTGCACAAGTTTAATCCATATAAGTGTGGATTTGTCAGTAACCTTGTCTTGTGATTATGGTTTTGACAAAATTCATATGGATAGGAACTCATACACCATAAAATCTAAGTGTCATAAGGTTTCTCTCCGATTCATGAAAATGATGATGAGGAAACACTTTCACTAAGTAGATTTTAGCTAGATAGCAATTGTGATATTTGCATTCTCAAAGTCGTTAGTGGAGCGTGTGTGGTTAACCAACACACTAACATGGACTTGTGAGAAGTGGTAAAGGTCTAAACAATCGAGACTATGATTACGGCATGCCTTTTCATAGTTCTTAAAATTGTTTAGACACACCTGTGAGCTATCTAAGATAAGGTGTATGATATTGATAAAGTTTTATCAAAGCAATCTAGTATCAGAAATCTGAACTTTGGTAAGAAAGTCAATAAAGTATTGATTTCTAGAAATCCAGCTGATTTCTGATTACATGTCAAAGCTAGTGGGAGCATAAGTGTTATGCTACTAATCATCATGTTAGTGGGAGCATGATAATTATGATAAAGGTTGCAAGTTAGCAATGTTAATTATAGAAAACAAAAGTTTCAATTCGTGAGGCTGCAGGGGTTGAAAAAGTTGTTTTGCTATAATTAAGGGAGAGAAAATTATACTTCATTTCAATTATTATACTTCATTTCAATTCTAAAAGCTTAGATTGAGATTTTAATCGTATTTAGTCAAGGATATATATATATATATATATATATGAATTTCATGTTGGAATGGCTCAACATAAGGAAATTCTATATATGAGTCCATTATTTGCGTTCTAAAATTCGATTATGATTACGGCATCCCTTTTCACAATCTGAATTATGAGAACTTGGCAAATAGAAATGGAAATGTTATAGCAAAAGACTGGTTTAGTCTTTATGTGAGACATCATGACTCGTGTCCCATATGCTTCGGATATAGGATCGATTTCATGTGCTATATTCATCCTTTCTAAAATTTTCCAAATGCCTGGGGCATTAAGAAGGGAAAAGGTCTAGAACTGGATATGACTAAAAGGATTAAGCAATTGTCGAGGAAAATCTAAGGTTTACCAAAGATTGGTTGCTCAAGGACTGTTGGAAGTATAGTGTTAATTCTGGAAGGACCATATTGACATAATCTGTAAGGAGGCAACTCTTGTTCAGAAGTGATAGTCAAAATGGAATATGGAAATGTTTCAAAGTTGGAAATTATTCAATCTGTGTAAGATTAGGAAACTTAATGCAAGAAGGATGTTTCCAAGGAGTTGATCTCCTTGGAATGCTCTGTAATGTTTGTTGTCAAGTCCTTGTGACTCTGTACATAATCATTATAGGAGGATCAATGCATATATGTTTAGAATCTAACAGATTTCAGTAAATGGCATGAATTTGGAATTCTTGCATTTGCAGTAAGGATTTGGGACTGTGAAAGAGGATCATTGGAGTTATGTTCAATTGATCTAATTCACAAAGTGAAGATCATAGACAAACATAGTATGCATACTTGGTGTATGGCATGACTAGTGTTTAGAAAAAATAGTGTACATGCTTGGAGCATGGGACAACTATTGTTTTAAATTCAAGAATAAAGTTGATAGCTGAAACAGTATACAATGAATAATGTAAAATCATATGGTGATAAATAAAAGGTGTTTTATTTATGTTCATAGGTTTTGATACCATATTAGATTCTATTATTATTGTGTTTCATTTTGCATGTTTTGACTTCCAGAATAACTAGGTCGTTCTTCCTGATTGACTAAGTTATTCAAACTATCCACAGTCGGTCATATGTTGGAAGTAGATATGAATCAAGACTGTCATGGGTTGGCTTGTAGAGGTCTAAGATGTTGGACAAGGGGCTACAACACTCATGAGTGCTCATAAGTTCTGAGTATTGGATTCAAACCGCGCTCATTGGAATCACTTCATGGATTTTATCACGAGTGATCATGAGACGATAATATCTTATATTCTTCAAACCTAGAGATATGAGTTGTTACTATGAGTTGGTTGTACATTGATTGCACGAAAACGCATTCGGTGACTCGGTGTTATAAAACGTGCCTTTGTGTATGATTCAACAAGTAGTAGAACAAGCCATATGAGTCGAAGTTTATCCATTCCTTTTACCTTCGGGATAAAAGCGATATCTGTGGGCCCCTCGATGATTTGATGATGACAAATGGAAGTGCTCGGCCGAGCCAGGACTGATTTGATTTGTTCAATTAGTCAGTCGTCATAAATTGGAAATCGGGAAACAACAAATGGACAGAGAGAATGATTATAATCCATGTCTCAGTCCATATGATATCTAGAATGAAGGAATATATGATCTCTTATCTAATGGATAAGTCATTGACAAAGGTCAGAGTTCATCTACAAGGTCAGAGTTCGACAACGGCTTTTGAGAGCTACGATTGCCAGTTGGTTCCTGAAGTCATACGCAATAATAGTTTTAGACTTATCCAAGTGGGAGACTGTTGGATTAGTGTCTAAGTCCATAACTATAATTGGTATGTACTTGACCCGACTCGTCATGGTCCATTTGGGTTGCATGGCATCGGAACATTTGGATAGACCATTTATGAGGAAAAGACATTTTGTGACATATTAATATATTATAAGTTCTAATATATTAATATGAAATCATGTTATTTAATTAGTATTGATCAAGAATTAATTTGGACTTAATTTAGTGATCAAAAAGAGACTAATTAAATATATGGGGATTGATTGTGTAAATCATTCATTCTTATATATGTGGGCTTATGATCCAAGATTCCTTTATGTTGGGTTTAACCCATGTGGTGATCCATGGATACTCCATGGAGGTTAAAACCCATGGAGCATAAGGAATGGGAAAAGTCATGAGTTACATGGTGTAACCCTAATAGCCACACTATATAAGAACCCCTTTAGTTCAAGAAATTGGCACTAGTGATACATATTTTGAGGGCTAGCCGATTTGAACATGTATGTCTTCTTCTCATGGTTATTCCAAGAGTTCATGATGTTGTGTGAACCATTTGAGGTGTCACACTTGGGGCACTAGGCTCTCAAGCTTCATGGAGTCAAGAAACAACAACAAGGTATGTATTCTATCTATTTGATTATCCTAGTATCAATGTTTTGGTATGCTAGTTAGGATAATACCTTGGATAATCATATTTGTATGTATAATAGAGAAAACATAGATCCAAGGTATTTAGGGTTGCATGTACACTTAGGAGTGTTAGAATGCTTAAAACCAATATACCCTAAACCTTAAGCTATAAGCCATTAGCTATTAGCCTTAAACCTTAAACCTTAAGGCTTAAGCCTTAATCTTTAACCTAAAGCATTAGGCCCAAGGGGTGGCAAATCGTGTTATCGTTTCGTGTTTTTGTCTGACACGACACGACATGACATGGTTTTTTGTAACACGAACACGACACGATACGATGTTGTATTTTTTTAGCTAACACGAAAACGAACAAATTAAAAAACAACAAACACGACACGACACGACAAATATAACATATACTAAAAACTAGTGTATTTAATGAATACTTTATCAAATATAACACGATAAACACGACAAACACGAAAAACACGATAAAGAACTGCTAAATCGTGTCAATTTTGTGTCGATTTTTGAACACGAACACGACACGAAACGACATCGTGGTTTTTACAACTAATACGAACACGACACGAACACAAATTCAAATTTTAGTTTCGTCCCAATTTCGTTTCATGTCGTGTATTTTTGTCGTGTCGTGTCATAAATTGCCACCCCTATTAGGCCCTATCCAAAGCCATAAGCCATAAGATATAAGACATAGGACATAGGACATAAGACATAAGACATAAGACATAAGACATAAGACATAAGACATAAGACATAAGACATAAGACATAAGACATAAGACATATTACATAAGATATAAGACATAAGACATATTACATATGACATAAGACATAAGACATAAGACATATGATAATGTCATAATACATAAGACATAATACATACGACATAAGATATAAGACATAAGACATAGGACATAGTACATAATCCATAAGACATAAGACATACATAAGACATAAGCCAAAAGCTAGAAGCCAAAAGCCAAATGCCATAAGCCATAAGCCATAAACCGTGAGCCATGAGCCATAAGTTATTAAGTCGTAAGCCATACACATAAACCATAATCCATAAGCCATAAACTTTAAGTATTAAACACTAATCCATAACCCATAATTCATAACCCCTCAACACTAAGCCGAAAACCATAAGTCATAAGTTATACACCATATCCCACAAGCTCTAAACTATATTCCATAAGCCTTAAGCTATAATGCATAAGCCTTAAGCGGCAAGCCACACACCTGACACCATAGGTGCAAGCCATAAGCCACATGGTATAATTAAGTGGAAAGGCATAAGAAATAAGTTGTTAGAAATAATCAATATTTCATAAGCCATAAGTGCTAAGACTTACTACCTAAGTCATACATCATGAGCCATAAGATACATTAAGCCATAAACCATAAGCCTTAAGCCATAAGCTCTAAGTCTTACTATTTAAGCCATAAACCATAAGACTTAAGCCCCAAACTCTAAGACGTGAGCTAAAGCCACCAAGCTTAATCCATAAAAATTAAGCCATAAATCATACATCAAGCTTGGGACTCAAATGTATATGAGAATTGGTTTTGATTTGGATATCAAATTGGATTGGGAAAGCTTGGGAACGAAATTCAAAGTTTAATAGTCAAAATCAAAGAATGTGAGTTTGACTGTGATGGAATAGCATGGAGTCGAATATGAATTGTTTGACAGTCAAATGTATTTTATGGTTCATGGTCGAAATCACATGATTGAAATCGAAAGCGTGTTCGATTGGAGTTACTTGGAGTCGAAGATACCTTGCTCGAAGTTGAAATCAATTTCGGCGATGTTGGTTGTTGAGTCCGGGTCGAGGGTGTTTTGGGTTTAATAGTCGAAAGCTAAATTGCTTTGCTTGGGTCGAAAATCATGGTTGAGTTCGACTAGTATGATAACTTGAGTGAAGTGGAATTTGACTGATGTTGTGTTCGTTTCTCGTTTAGAATCAAGTGGGGAAGATTTTTCAGATATGGGGGTAATTTTATTTGAAGTGTGAAGATTTTTCAGATTCAGACCCTGAAGCTTATGCAAAATGACCCTTTATACCCAATTTTTCATTTGGATAAAGTTTCACATTTGAAGCTAATTTTTCACAACGGGTCCCTGCAGTATTTGCGAAAATAACAGTTTTTACCTAATTTTCGAATTTCTTGCAACTTTCACCCAAAAGTCGAAATCTTCACAACTTTTGAATACTTTTTCCTCGACTTTTCATGATTGTTTTTCGTGCAAGATTTCTGTGGTTTCATTTTTGTCACACATAGAGGGGGAGTTTCGCATGGTTTATTCCTCGAGCGTTTCTCATACCCTTGTGGGTTTTATAATCATTTGTTGATTATAAAAAGGGGGAGAATGTTGAAATGGGTATTCGAAGGTTCTCGGATATTCCTTTTCAAAACGGATTTGAAGACCGGTGTTACTTCGATGGGGAGTTGGGTCTTGATCGCTTGGAGCTGATTTGGATATTGAAGCCGAGGCATCCAATCCTAACTTTGAGGGAGAGAATGTTAGGGTGCAAAGTTCTCCTTGGATGTGGCTTACCCTCTTTGGATGTATAATGGGTTTAGCATTTCCTATAAATAGGAAGTGAGTGGCTCCCATTTTATGTAAGAACCATTTGTAAGACTAGTCTAGTGAGAGAATTATTACATACACACTTTGTAATAGCTTACTAGATTAATGAGAGCTTAAAAAAATTATTTACTCCTTGTGTTCTTCATTGTTTATTGATTCATTTAACCTTTAGATTTCCCCATTCGTCTTCATAATTGGGACACTACAATTGGTATCAGAGAATGTCATGAACTTTTTGAAAAACAACTGGAGGAAACGAAAGTCTGTTTGCAGACTCAAATTTCTGATATTCGACAGTTATTGGAATATGAGGTTAAAACTTTTATGAAAGTTCTTCGACACTTCATAAGAAGATTGATGTGGTAGTTGAAGTGTCAACACATTGGATTGAAGATATCTCTCCGTTAAACAAACATTACATAGTTGGTCTTCAAGAAAATGTGAAAGGGGATGCTCAACTGTTTGATAAGGCTGTGGAGTTCTTATCCGGAATCAAAACCATGCTTTCGGCTCAATCGACGATTTCTACAGAATCCATTTCTCAAATGGTTTCTAACATCGAAACCAATCTTAAAGATGAACTCGATCTGATAAAGAAGTTAGTACTTCGACTTCCAATAGATGTTCTTTATGCAATGCATGTGTCACAAGGTGGAGAAGGGGGTGTTGGTTCGTAGAAGGGGACAAGTGATAACTTTGGGGTTGTTATGGGAAAAGTGATATGTTCTCAAATCCCTACAACTATTTTGATGAAGCTCATAAATTCAAATTCTACAAGAACAACAACAACGAGAGCTTTGACAAAAGGAATCTCAATAAATGAAGGTGTGGGAGGTTCAAGTTCAATCCTAAACAAATCAACTTCGAATATTGATCCAAATGATAAAGGGAAATCCATCACTATTATGCAATCAGATTAAGAGAAGAAAAAGAAACAGGCAATTGAAATTGAAAAACAAAGGAAAACAAACGACATTCTGAGGCGAAGAGAAAATGACCCATCTTAATTGAACAAGGGTGATCCTAACAAGTAGTGGTGTTATGAGACAATCGAATATACTGTTTTGATTGGAATGAATGATGATTTTCAAAAAGTGCCAAAGAAGAGCTACGATATTGAAAATTCTAATTTTAGTCAGCTTGACTTCCTAGTCAGTTATACGTTGTTCACTTCTTCTCAGTTCAAGATTGTATAGAACTTAAATGATAATGATGAATTCAAAAGATTGAAGATTCGACTTCACGTAGTCCTGGGAAGAATGAAGAAGAGGTGTGGTATTCTGTGAAGATAATCAAAGTGATGTCCATTGCTCGTGCCAACATATTCGAAGGTCTGCTATAAAACTTTTCTATGTTGTTGTTAGAGCAAATAATGTTTTTTCTGAGTTCACAATATCATATTTTCCTTTGATGAACTTGAATGATTTGGTCACGGTCATGAGGATTTTGATAAATGTTGATGTCTCGAAGATACCATAGGTCAATATGTAACAGCCATAAACTTCATGAAAAATGTAAACTTTTAAAACAACCCATAAATCATCATTGTTTACAAATAGTTTTCAGAAAAGTTTTAATATCAGAGATTTCCCAAAATCATAAAATCAAAACTCGAGGAGGTGCACGATCACGCCTTTGCCTTCTCGAGACCCTCTGAGGTACCTGAAACATAATCCAAAATGAAAGCCCAAAGCTTAGTGAGTTCCCCCAAAATACCAATAAACAAACAAATATCACATATATAATAACAGCATGTAATGGGTCCACAGTTATCAGACTGGATTACCCCTGAGCCCACAACATAAGCTTGGCTTGCCCTTGGCCCATAACTTATGTTTGGCTTGCTCCCGGCCTGATCAGTCCTCCGACTGAATACCTCTAAACCCTTAGTACGAGTCTGGCGTGCCCTTGCCGGCCCTCAGCTCGTATCTGGAATGCTCATAAACCCTCAATATGATTCTGGCATGCCGTCCCTGTCCTTCAGCTCATATCTGGTTTGCTCTAGGGTTTTTTGGCTACAACATGGAGCAGTACAACCTCAACCCAACCCACACAATATGTCTACATATAATAGATAATATCATATACAGATAAATAAACGGTATCACAGGTAGTCCTACAGATCTACCAGACTAGCATATCAAGACTAGAATGCATATTTATTCTATACTCAGCATATCAACAATAGCAGGTTATCAAACCAATATGTCGGCCTTGGTGCCTTCAACCCAAAAGTATAGTGAGGAAAACTCACCTCACAAGCTGAACAGAACTGATAAGGCCCGACTTCGAATCTCAGCACTCTACTCAATGCCTACATCCACCAAGTGACCAATTCCATCAAAATCCCAACAATTCCCAAAATACCCTTAAAAGTCAAACTTGGTCAAACATGGTCAAACTCAAAGTCCATAAATCCACTGAGTCAACCCAGCTGAGTCAACCCAACCGAGTTAACTCAACATGGGCTGACCCATGCGAGTACGCGGGGCGTACTCCGGAGGTATGCTTAGCACACACAATGCTTCACAGAGAACCACCATCAGGGTGGCTGACCGGGTACGCGGGACGTACACCAGGCTACACGGGATGTACCCTCGCAGATCCAACTTCTTCATTAAGTGCTTAATCCCCATAGTACTTGAGCTCATATTTTAGATCCAAGGTCCAGAGGCATACTAGGGTCATAAAGTCCCCAACTTTATGACTTTTCACGTCTAAAAAGTCCTTAATGCAAAGTCGTAATCCATTAAGACCTTGTACAAGAAGTCTGGAGCGAAACTAGCTAAAGGGACCTCATTTTTATGTCTTAGGACCCTTCCTAGGGTCTGAAAGGGCAGTCCAAAACGTCCAAAACCAAACATGCATAGAAATAGGACTTTTGAGATAAGAAGAACCACATAAAGCTACCAAAATGAGAACTAAGAAAAAAAACATCATGGTGAAGACTTTTTACTCTGGAGCTTCCCAAGGAGGTAATGATCCGAGATCCACAAGCTTGCTTCAACTTCTATGCTCCTTGATGCAACTCCTTCTTTTTAAAGCACACCAAGAACACACTTTTAGCTCAAAAACACTCTTAAGGGACTAGGGTTTGGCAAAAAAATGACTCAAGGGCTTTGGAGGCTGAAAGGGTGGGGGAAAATGAGCCATAAGGATGCTTAAATACCCCTCAAACCCTAAAACTTAAGGTTTCACTCGGACGTGAGTACACCCAGCGTAGATATGTGTATACCCTAGTACGCTTAGCGTACCTACATGTATGCTTAGCGTGCTCCTCCTATATCAAAATTACAATCATGCCACTAGGGCTTCCTATGGCTACTTCCTTCCAATCCAAGGCCCAAAATGACATAATTTAAAACCAAGGGATGAATTTGAAAATACCCGAAAACCGGAGTGTTACAACTCTCCCCCACTTGAGTTAGACTTCGTCCTCAAAGTCTGCTGTAGAGAACAAAACTGGGTAATGCTCCCGCATCTCAGCCTCCACCTCCCAGGTCTACTCGGAGCCCCTCCGATGCTGCCATCGTACCTTTACAAAAGGTACTTTCTTGCTACGCAAAACCTTTACTTTCCTGTCCAGAATAGCTATTTTCCTCTCAACATAGTTCAGGCGTTCATCAACCTTAATATCATCAAAGGAAACCACCGCATCCTCATCCAACACGCATTTTCATAGCTGCAAAACATGGAAAGTGTTGTGAAGCTGACTGATCTCCTCTGGAAGATCCAATCTATAAGCAACCTTGCCAACCCTGGAAATAACCTGAAATTTCCCAATATATAGGGGACCCAATTTCCCCCGCTTCCTGAAGCGAATCACACCTTTCCAAGGTGAGACCTTCAGTAACACAATGCCGCCGACCTGAAACTCCAACTCGGATCAGCCCCGGTCGGCATAGCTCTTCTGCCGACTATGAATAGGCTGCAGTCTCTGCCTGCTCTGCTGAATCATGTCGATAGTCTGAAGGACCACCTAGGTCCACCCCATAACCCTGTAACCAACCTCGCCCCAACAAATCGGGGTACAACATCTCCACCCATTCAAGAGCTAAAGATGCGGGTTACCAATGCTCGCGTGAAAACTATTGTTGTAAGAGAACTCCGCAAGAGGTAGGTAGGAGTCCCAGCTCCCACCAAAATCGATGACACGGGCCCGCACCATATCATCAAGGGTCTGTATCGTCTGCTCACTCTGGCCGTCGGTATGCGGATTATAAGTCATGCTGAAGTGCAACCTTGTGCCCAATTCCTCATTGTTACTTCTGCCAAGAACGGGAGGTGAACCAAACATCACGGTCTAAAAAATGGAGACCGGAACTCCATGGCGAGCAACGATCTCGCGAATATACACATTGGCCAACTTATCGGCCAAAGAACTCTCTCGAATCACCAGAAAGTGGGCACTCTTGGTCAATCGATCCACGATGACCCAAATAGCATCGAAACCCTTTGCAGTCTTTGGCAATTTCATGATGAAATCCATCGAAATCTGCTCCCATTTCCACATGGGAACCTCCAGAGGCTGTAGCTTGCCATGCGGCGTCTGATGCTCAGCCTTGACCATCCTGCAGGTCATGCACCTCTCCACGTACCAGGCGATCTCCCTCTTCATACACAGCCACCAATAGCTAAATCTCAGACCCCGATACATCTTGGTGGCCCCGGGATGGATAGAAAAACAAGACTTATGAGCCTCCTCCAACACAATCTATCTGACCCCACCAGACATAGGAACCTATACCCGCCCTCAATGGGTCAACAATCCATGACTATCTGTAACAAATTTGGCAATCTCACCCTTGATCCTCTCTATCTTCCAGTTCTCCTCCAAAACACCCTCGGCTTGAGCCTCCCTAATCAATCCCAAAAACGGAGAATCCATTGATATCCTCATAAACGATACCCCATCTGAAGACTCAGCCAACTTGCAGCTCAAAGCATCCGCCACCACATTCACTTTACCCGGATTGTAAAGGATCTCGCAGTTATAATCCTTGACTACGTCCAGCCACCTACGCTTCCTCATGTTCAAGTTCGGCTGATCCATAATATGTCTCAAATTCTTGTGATCCGTGTAGATACTACAGCGGACCGTATACAAATAATGCCTCCAAATCTTGAGGCTAAAAACCACTGCCCCCAACTCCAGATCATGTTTAGGATATCTCGTCTCATGCGACTTCAACATAAGCAATCACTCGTCCTCTTTTCATGAGGACCGCCCCCAAACCAGTGGTGGATGCATCATAAAATACCACAGAATCCTCAATTCCCTCTCCGAGGGTCAAAACCAGGGCCTCACATAATCTCTGCCGAAGGGTCACAAATGTCGACTATTGCTCAGGGACCCACCGAAAATCCACCCCTTTCCTCATCAGATGAGTGAGGGGTACTACAATATTGGAGAAATCCTGAATGAATCTCTGATAGTACCCTGCCAAACCGAAGAAACTCCTAATATCCAAGGGAGATTTCGGAACCTCCCACTTTATTACAGACTCAAACTTGGCTGGATCGATCAATATCCCATCCTAATTAATGATGTGTCCAAGGAACTGAACCTCTCGTAACCAAAACTCTCACTTTGAGAACTTAGCATAAAGCCATTATCGCCTCAAAACCTCGAGAAGCTCACGAAGATGCTCCTCATGCTACTCTCTGGTCTTGGAATATAGCAAGATATCATCAATAAATACAATAACTGAATGATTGAGCGTCGGCCTGTATACTCGATTAATCAAATCCATAAATATCGCAGGCGCATTGGTGAGCCCAAATGACATCACCACGAACTTCTAATGCCCATAACGAGTCAGGAACGCGGTCTTCTCCACGTCCTTCTCTCTCACCCTGACCTGATGATACCCGGACCTTAGATCTATCTTGGAAACCAAGATGCATCCTGGAACTGATCAAAGAGGTCATCAATCCGTGGAAGGGGATAATGGTTCTTCACCGTTAGCTTGTTCAACTCTCGGTAATCAATACACATCCGGTGTCAACCATCCTTCTTCTTGACAAACAAAATCGTCGCTCCCCACGGAGAACTACTCGGTCTGATGAACTGCTTGCCTAGAAGCTCCTGCGGCTGAGATGATAACTCCTGCATCTCAGGCGGTGCCAAGCGGTATGACGCCTTGGCAATCGAGGCCGTACCTAGCACAAGGTCAATCCTGAACTCGACCTGCCTCTCAGGAGGCACACTAGGTAACTCCTCCGAAAACACATCGCCAAACTCCCTAACAACCGGGACCTCTGAAACTGAAAACTGATCCCCAACATGCGTATCCACCACATAAGCCAAATAACCCGCACACCCGTTCTGAATATACTGTCGAGCTCTGGCTGCAGAACGAAACTCTAAACCCATCCTGGTGCCTTCTCCATAGATAACCTGTTCTCCCCCACTTGGGGTTCGAACTAACACGCGCTGGCCCTCATAGTTAATCATAGCACTGAAACGGATCAACCAATCCATACCTACAATCACACAGACATCCCCCATGGGGATATGGATCAAATCGATTAGATAAGGCACCCCAAAGATCTCCAGAACACAACCCTTATATACTGATGATGCAGAAACCCCTTGTTTGTTGGCGATAGAAACTCGCAACGGACATTCTAGCTCCCCAATGGGCATAACAAACTATCTGATAAACGATTGAGACACAAAAGACCGACTCGCACCCGAGTCGAACAACACTAAAGCAGGCAAAGAGTTCGCTAGGAACCTACCTAACAGAGGAACATAGATAAGAATAACATAAACATAATCAACAGAATAAGAGATAGAAAAATACCAGTCACAACATCTGGAGCTGCTCTGGCCTCCTCGGCAGTGACATGGAAAGCACGACCTCAAGCCCTCGGGGAAACAAACATAATCAATCTTAATCTCACGCTGCCTGGCCGCCTCCTGCATCTCCAACAATGTACTATAGCGCTGGGTGGAAACAAACTGTCTGATCTCCCTCTTGAGCATGCTCAAGTAATGAGTCATCTGAGCCTACTCAGATGCAGCAAACTCAGGACAAAACATAGCCCTCTCTGGGAACATCTTGGTGATCTCGGTCGCCGTCTCAGAACCCTGCCTCAAATCCAGGTACTCATGGGCCAACCTTTCACGCACCACGAGTGGCACATATCGGGAGTGGAACATCAGAGAGAACTACTCCCAAGACACAGCAGCCCTCTACTCAGCAGAATATGAACTGGTAGCAAGCCTCAACCAATCCTTCACTACGGTCCTCAGAAGGTTCAGAGTGCACCTGACCTTCTGGTCAGCTGGACAAGAACAAGTGAAGAAACACCCCTGCACATCAGATAGCCACCTCATGGCGATGATCGGGTACTACAACCCATCAAAAGTCGGGGGCTTTATATTGTCGAAGTCCCGATACTGAAAAACCAGACCTGATCCAACCCCTACAACCGCAACGGCTGAAGTGGCGGCAGCAACAACAGTCTCAGACAAAGCAACATAACGCACATCAAAGTACTTAATCATGGCGGTCTTGATAGACCCAAACATGTCTGGAAACTGAGATCGGAAACGAGCAACAACCTCCTCCTACAGGATCTCCCTGATCCTGTCATCCAACACAACTGACTCACCCTGACGGCCAATTCCTGATCCTGAATTGGACCCAGCCTCAAATCGACGCGTAGTCACCATACTAAAAATGAATCAGGAGAATATCAGATAACACGCATATCATAATAGGGGAACCAGCTCCCAACAAATCCCTAGGGGTTGTGACTTCCTTGTTACGCGTACGGGTCCTGTGCTTTCAGTAGTAGGGCCCATACTACCTTCCATACCTACCCGGATTTGTCTCAGAGGATCATCACAACACCCTAACAATACTCACTAACATAAACAAACACTCAATCCCCACTCCATAGAGGAAAGGCTACACATCTCATAACTGGACGACTGACCCCACACAACTCATCTATGAAACATCCACCAATCCTGCAATGCTCGTGTATGCTATCCATACATAACACTAGACCCTATAGACAGTCGAATATCTGATCCTACCCTAAGCCCTTCATCAAACAAAAACAAGAAATAAGGCTAGAACAAACATTCTCATGCTATAAAACCTTAGTTATGCATGCCCATGATGCATACACTAAGCAACTACAGTAATGATATCAATTTCATTAGAGAAGAACCCTAGGCTATCAGGCATCATATAATCAAGCAATTCTATCATGAAAAATCCTGAAGATCCATAGCCTATCGCTACCATGTTGTTCTAACATATCACAATATCAAATAACAGTATGGTATTTTGGGGTCTACTTACTGGCTCCTGTTGATCATACACATCACATCCTCCTTGATTATTTCGAAAACCATTTGAAAAATTGTTTTAATAATCTATTTCCATAGTTTGCGACTGGATTCACACGAGTTTTCCTCCAATTCACTCAAATCAAGGCTCTGATACCAACTTGTAACAGCCATAAAATTCATGAAATTTTAAACTTTTAAAACAACCCATAAATCACCATCGTTTACATATAGTTTTCAAAATAGGTTTAATATTAGAGTTGTCCGAAAATCATAAAATAAAACTCGAGAAGGTGCACGATCACGCATTTGCCTTCCCGCGATCCTCTGAGGTACCTGAAACATAATCCAAAACTGTAGCATATTTATAATACCCAAAGCTTAGTGAGTTCCCCCAAAATACCAATACACAAACAAATAGCATATTTATAATAACAACATGCAATAGGTCCACAGCTAACATACTGGATTACCCCTGAGCCCACAACATAAGTATGGCTTGCCCTTGGCCCACAACTTATGTTTGGCTTGCTCCCCGACCTGATCAGTCCGCGGACTGAATACCTCTAAGCCCTCAGTACGAGTCTGGTATGCCCTTCCCAACCTTCAGCTCGTATCTGGAATGCTCATGAGTCCTCAGTATGAGTCTGGCATGCCCTCCTCGACCCTCAGCTCATATCTGGTTTTCTCCAGGATTTGTTGGCTACAGAACGGAAGAGTACAACCTCAACCCAACCCACAAAATATGTCAACATATAACATATAATATCATATACAGATAAACAGATAGTATCACAGGTAGTCCTACAGATCTACCAGACTAGCATATCAAGACTAGCATGCATATCTTTTCCATACTCAACATATCAAGAATATCAGGTAATCAAACCAATGGGCTGGCCTTGCTACCTTCGACCCAAAAGTATAGTGAGGAAAATTCATCTCACAAGTTGAACATAACTGAGAAGGTCTGACTCTGAATCTCATCTTTCTACTCAATGCCTACATCCAGCAAGTGACCAATTCCATCAAAATCCCAACAATACCCAAAATACCCTCAAAAGTAAAACTTGGTCAAACATGGTCAAACTTAAAGTCAACTGGTAAAAGTCCATAAACCAATTGAGTCAACCCAGCTGAGTCAACCCAACCGAGTTAACTCATCATGGGCTGACCCATGCGAGTATGCGGGGCATACTCTGGAGGTACGCTCAGCATACACAAGGCTTCACAGAGAACCACCACCGGCGTGGCTGACCAGGTACGTGGGGCGTAGACCAAGCTATGCGGGGCATACCCTCACAGAATCAATATCTTCATTAAGTGTTTAATGGCTTTAGCACTTGAGCTCATACTTCAAATCCAAGGTCTAGAGGCATACTAGGGTCATAAAGTATCCAACTTCATGACTTTTCACGTCCAAAAAGTACTTAATGCAAGGTCTTAATTAATTAAGACCTTCTACAAGAAGCATGGGGCCAAACTAGCTAAAGGGACCTCATTTTTATGGCTTAAAAGCCTTCCTAGGGTCTGAAAGGAAAGCCCAGAACGTCCAAAACCAAACATGCATAGAAAATGGGACTTTTGAGACCAAATGAACCACATAAAGCTACCAAAATTAGATCCAAGAAAACAAAACGTCAAGGTGAAGACTTTTTACCTTATGGAGCTTCCCAAGGAGGTAATGATCCAAGATCCACAAGCTTGCTTCAACTTCTAAGCTCCTTGAGGCAACTCCTTCTTCTTAAAGCACACCAAGAACACACTTTTAGCTCAAAAACACTCTTAAGGAACTAGGGTTTTCCAAAAACGACTCAAGGGATTTGGAGGCTGAAAACGTGGGGGTAAATGAGCCATAAAGATGCTTAAATACCCCTCGAACCCTAAAACTTAGGGTTTCACTTGGACATGAGTACGCCCAACGTATATATGTGTACGCCCAATGTACTAGGGTAAACCCTAGTATGCTTAGCATACCCACATGTACGCTTAGCACACTCCTCCTGCATCAAAATTACAATCTTGCCACTAGGGCTTCCCATGGCTACTTCCTTTCAATCCAAGGACCAAAATGACATAATTTAAAACCAAGGAATAAATTTAAAAATACCTGATTAGCAGAGTGGTACACAATAAGGATGATTTTATTATTGGGTTTGCTCACATAAAAGTCTTTGTTGACAACTACTATGCGTACTTGGCGATCACAAATATTGAACTTGCCATAGCTGTTAAGAAGCCTTCAAAAGTTCTTTAGTCTTTGTTGAAGGGAAAGCTGAATATTAATGACTTTGAAGATGGAGAAATCATACATCAACCAATGGGTGTTGTGTTTTGTGGAAAGAACAAGAAAGGACAAATGACGAAGTTCTTGTTTCAAGTTTGTGATCTTGAGAGGTACTCAAACTCTCAGTATACAAATCTCTTTGTTCGAATCAACAATTGCAAGAAGAATAACAGTGAAGAAAAAGTTGAGATTCGAAAAACCATTTTGTGGTATATGGAGATTCGAATAGAACTTCTACAGACTCTTAAGCTGATGGCTTAATTTTAACTTATCTCACTAGGGGGAGATTGTAGAGGTCGAATGTATATAGCGAGGAGTCGAATTGGTCAGAGTCTGTGAATTGTTGAAATCAGTATGTCTTCGACACTCTATCTATTTTACAAGGCATTGTTATTTCGATATGTGAATGTTTATTCTGTGTAACTTTTTGTGTGTTTGATGTATCCTATAAATAGGGTAAGTGCATAGAGTAGAGTAAGATTCGAACACTTGCAGAATTCACTTGTACTATTTTCTCTCGTGTACTCAATTAGACTAGTTGAGCCAAACAGACATTATTTACATCTTGTGCTCATTTACTTCATTGAATGTCTTAATCGTTTGTGTTCATAATCAGTTCTAACATACTACAACATTGAACATAGACACACGGATGTTGAACTATCGATCTATTGGGCACGAGTAGCTTATGTCAACAGGTGGAAGGTGATGAACAAGCGAAAAAATATATGATTTGATGTTGTCAAGTAAAATAGTTCATTTTTTGGTATTTATTGGATTGAACAAGTGCCAGGTGTATTATTTCTAGCACATTGCTGCCAATTCATATTTAATACAATTTATCTACTTAGTCATTCACTTTTTCATTGATTTTTTTGAATTGTGTGATCAGAAGTCGAAAATGTGCCATCTAAAGTTGAATGTTAATGTTGGTATTCTCTATGGGAAACTGTTTTAGTTTGAGTTTTCGGGTCTGAAAGGAATATAAGAAAAATGGGACAATTTTATTGAAAATGGGCAATATAGTCTTTTATTTTTTTGGGGTTCTGATGCAGAAATTGGTACAGATCCTAGTAACGATTTATGTCCCCTTGTAGAGGGTATTTTGGTTAACTTAAAGGAACCCTCCAGATGCAACTTTAACCACTTATTTTGTATCTGTTGACATCGCTCCAACTGTTATATGACCAAAATAGGTCCCAAAAGTCACACAGATATATGACCAAAACTCATTTGATGTAGGCAATTCCAACAGTTTTCAAATGAAAAACAATGACATTCTTTTGCAAAACTGCCCCAAAGCCTAATAATAGGTTATGCAGTTTGGGTAGGATTCAATGGCTCTATATAAGTCAAATGGTTGACTAGTAACCAAAGGGAATTTTAAGTGAAGATTGTTCTTTAACTTTTGACATATACTGGTACAAAAGAATGAACATTATGTAATCATAGTCACACATTCAATTACTATACTGTAATTATACTGACCAAACATTATATTTCTTCTATACCTATATTTACCTATAGACATACATATAATTGTAATCATAACCAAATGCTACATACACTCATAATATTTGTTTTTTTCAATGCCAATTCATCATATTTTGAAACACATAATAAATGACACATGACCATAAACCACTACAAGTAACTTGTTTTCTTGCTTTTACTAAGTCACTAGTAAACACCACCGTATGGACACATAAATATTTAATGTGGCCATATGTATCAAATGTTAGCTAAATTGGATTTCATGTGTCTAAAAAGGCACCATGATACAGAAACATATAAAATTGCCTCATGTCACCATATATTTATCTATTGTCTCATATAAAAATGTATCATAATGTTATTCAGTGTTCGAGTGTGGCTAATAATTGTCAAATTCGGTATAATTAAGTGTGGTTAAAGTTTTTATTATTTATACAATGGCTACAAAAACTAATTTAAATGTATCTAAAAAATAGTCTCAAAATTTTTTCAACCTTTGGCCACGCTTTTAATAAAAGGTTTGATAGGCCGTTTTTTGAAAAGTATGATTGTAGGTCATATTTGTACAAGTCCCATCATATGACCTTCCGTCTATCATAACCAAGAATATTCTAGTCTAGTCGGTCGAAGAAACCCTTATCACACATATATACAATAACAGTACACAAGCATCCTTCGACACAAAGGACATATAATTTCATACACAGTATAGTGAGAAAACTCACCTAAAGTTAGAAATCCAAGTCCCGCACGCAAAACTCTACAAGTGAATAAACTTACACGAACCACCTATGTTCAACATTACACACATATTAATAATCTCTACCAAAAAAAGAACAACCTTAGTCCGAACTCCATGTCCATCAAAGTTTGACCAAAAGTCAAATGGTCAAATGTTTAACGATCAACGGTCAACGCGTGAAGACCACACCAGTCCAAAATAGTTGTGATCCAAGCTATGCTTCGTGCTGCGGCCAGGGGGTGGTCGTGTTGCGCTTCCTGGGTGATTTAACCACTTTTACCAAGTTCTTGATCCATTAAGCTATGGGACATAACTTTGCAGACACCGTCTTAGGAGGTTTCTAATGGATAAAAATCCTAACATTACTAAAATGCTAAAAACTAACCCTATATCAAAACAGAGTGGGAGAGGTTAGGGATTTCTTGCAAAGATCAAATAGATCTTATGCATGAACTCTTTTCGCCTCAACAAGTCCAAAACAATTATCTAAACTACTAACGAACCTAGAGTTTTCCAAACTCCATAGCATAATCGGACCAAACATTACCAAAATGATTAAGAACATTATATATAGAAGTAAAGAGAAATAAATGTGAAAACTTTAACACTTGGAGAGGAGGATAAGCTAATAACAAGGATTAAACTCTTTAGATCTCTCCTCCTTTAAACAAAAAACTTGCTACTTCTTCAAGATTCTACTCTAATGGCACTAAAACACAAGAATCAAGAAAATGAGTCTAGGGTTTTAAGCTTCTAGGGTTTCTAAAGGTTCACCACCAACATGTGAGAAAACCCTAGGAGTTAGTTGTTGGGTTTATATTCTAAAATGAGTTTCAGAAACTACGATTTTGAAAAGGGAAGCATTTTTAAATTAATAATTATAAAATTACATTATACCCACCAAGGATCATCTTGCAATTAAAGGAAGATTAAAAGCAACCGTAGAAAGAAAATATTACAACCTTTGAAGTCTTTAATTCCCATGGGAGATTGGAAGTTGATGAAGTGTGGCAAAAGACTCAAAGTAGAGCTCCTCTTGAAGTATCCACCAAAGATGCTAGTATTCTCTTGTATTAAGTACTTATTAAGACACTAAGAAATAATACCAAATTACAATGAAAGAGAGGAGAAGGAAAGAACGATAAAGAGAAATGAATTTTTAGAGAGAAAAGAGGTATAATCATTAGCCAAAAACACTATCCATGCATTCCTTTATACACTAAGTCTTAGATATATTGCATATTACTTGCATTAAAGGAAATCATGGGACATATGAAAAGCATGGGTGTGTAAGAAGGTTGGAAAACACTTGGAAAACACTCAACCTTCCACATGGGAAGCATGGCCACACTTTTGACTCGCAATCATGTGGATCATGCATGTGTTTTACTTCATCTCGTAACAAGTATGTACATATTTTATATAAATAAACCAATTTTATATAAATAGACTTCAATAAGTCCATAAAGATGTACACTACATATAAATTCGTACTTTATGAATTACTAGTAGTTTTCTCTGTTGAAAATTTTATTTCCATAAAATAATAATTTCCCAATTAAATACAAGATGTTAGGACATAATTATGTGGTTTGGGCTAGGAAACTATATGTATAGGTCATGGTAGGGTTTTGGTCGTATTTGGTGTTTGCGGTCAAGTTGTTCTCGGTTGTTTGGTGTTCACTGTCATGAACATGTTCACGGTCGTGAACCCTGTTTGCGGTTGGTCTGTCACTATATATAGGAGTCTGTCAGAGTGTTGTCAGAGCGAGACGTGAGTGAGTTATCTAAGGTTCTGTATGTGTGTATGCTCAAGGTGTACCTGACGTTTTATGCAATAAACGTGTGCATTGCTTGACTAATCCTTTTCTCTACTCCATTCTTGTTTGTTTGATTGATTACTTGTTTGATCACTGTTTTGGATCCTTGGATTTGGGACTTTACAATTGGTATCAGAGCCAATCCCGTGTCAAGCTTGTCAAGGAGTGTTTACGGATGGTGTATTATTGTTATTTTTGTGGTTGATTCGAGTTTATTTACTGGATTTGTGCATTTGATCGAGATTTCAAGGCTAAAGGAATCAAAATCTGCTTGAAAACTGTTGTTTTTAGTGTTCACGGCTTCAACCTATTAAAGTGTGTACGACCGTGATTTAGTAAACGACTGTGAACCATTCAAAGTTATTGACCGTGAACTGAATTTTTGACTGTGGTCCATCCTTTGACCGTGAAACCTTCACCCTTTGATTTTTTAAACATTCATCTTCAAGTATACGGCCGTGAACTGCCTTGTGTACGACCGTGAAGTGAGTACGGCCGTGAACCCCCTTATTGGTCATTTGAACATTTTCCGTTTTAGTACTTTCCTTGTTAGTTTGTTTGTTTAATCAATTAAAAAACAAAATACAACATGGATTCACAAAACTCAACAATTCATCAAGAATTGGATGCTATCATGGGAACCGCTACTCGAATTCCTCGCTTACTGTCTGCTAAAGGTTTCCCCGTAATGGAAATACCGCATGGAAAAGTATATCAAAATGAAAGACTTCAAAATCTAGAGAAGCATATTGAAAGGACCAGTCCGAATCACCACAACACTCGAGAATGGAGATGTCATTGACAAGGAAATTGATAACTACACCGAAGAAGACTTTGAAAAAGTTGAACAGCAAGAGAAACCAATGGCTACACTCATAATGGCCTTATCCCCAGAGATTGCATAGGGTTTCAGAGAATACACTTCAACAAAAGCTTTGTGGGAAACACTGATCGAGGTGTACGAAGGGAATGAGGATATGAAGCAGAGTCGTCATGACATGCTTAGACAGAATTTTAATTTGTTCAACCACGTTCTTGGAGAGTCGCTTGAAGCTCAATTGCAAAGGTTCATCACTCTCACTATAGATATGAGTTCTGCCGGAATTTTGGTTACAAGATCTAAAATCAACAAGAAGCTGCTGAATTCTCTCCCAAAGTCTTGGGATATGAATGTCTCAGTCCTCAAAAAGACTAAGGATCTCAATCGTCTAAGTTTGGCAGAAACAATGGCAATCATCAAGGCATGTGATCTTGATGAAAAACAGAGTGAGATAAATCATGTGAACTCATTTTCCACTGATAATCTTGGAATTTCATCCAACAGTGCCTTCTCAACCTTTACCACTTCACAACCTCAACCTTTTATTGCTCCACATCCACAAAATCCAGTTTTTGCTGCTCCACAACCTCAACATCACGCCTTTGTTACTCCATCACCACCAATGCCTTATCCACAAGTAGCCTCTTCCTCGAAAGCACCCATTTCCAATCCTACCCCCAAAGAAACTGATGAGAATATGGCTTTAGCAACCGGATTTTTTAACTGTTACAACGCCTTTGTAGCTGGAGAGTTGCCTCCTCAGCTCTCTTTTGCTGACCTTGATCAAGTACACCCAGAAGATGTCGAGGAGATGGACATCACATGGCAGATTGCCATGGCTATGTTCAGGGCCAAATAATTCGCAAAGAAAACATGTAAGAACAACTGGGGAATGCACGTGGAAAAGAAGGTCGGATTCAACAAGGGAAAACTAAGATGTTTCAACTACCATGAACCTGGTCACTTTTCCAGAGAATGCCCAAAGCCTGACAGGATGGAAAACAGCGAAAGAACCATGGTGCCCATAGGAAGCAGCCGGGGAGCTACCACCAACAATCAGACAACGAATCTTGTAGTGGTGGCTCAGTCGTTTGACTAGGAAGATCAGATTCAGGCTCTGGACATCTCAGGACCTGAAAATGCTCACTTGGACCAGATCAACAATATTCCTAAAGAGAAACCTGAAGTGGACCCGGAGGAAGAAATGATGGAACTGCAATTTTCCTTCATGGTACAGACTACCCCAGAGCCTGCAAAGCCAGAGGTCAGTGAAAACTCTTGTTCTCAATCTTGTATTAAAACTGTCAAATTTTTGCGTGATCAAATCGAGTTGATAAAGAGAGAGAATGAGGACCTAAAATATGAGAAGTGTGAACTTAAGAAAAACCAGAGACCGTTAAAAGAGAAATTAGAGGCCAAGACTAGGGATTTTAGAAAGCTGCAGGAAGATTACAACAACAAGTGTGAAAATTATAATTACATAAAGAAACAAATTGTTGCTGTCACTGAAGAAATTGATACGTTGAAGATACGTTTTGAAAATGATTATTTTAACTTTAAAAAATTCGATGTGTCAAGTGATAAAGTAGCAACAATAATTGAAAATCAAATGAAGTGGAAGGACCAGAGACAAGTTGGTATAGGATATGAGAGTCTCCCTCCGCCATTTAATCACACATATACCGTTACTCCTTTAACACAGGAAGAGATTGATAGAGAACCATTTATGGTGTATGGTAAACCAACTACACAAGCGACATAATGTAGTGCTAGGAAAATAGATACTAACGTTTCTACTTCCTTTGCAGATTTGTCAGTAAGTTTGGGAAATTAAGAGGATGGAAAGATTAAGTCTGAAAATAAATTTGTGTCAAATTTTGGTGTTCCTATTTTGAACAATGTTAATTCTGTGTCTGTTGTTAAAACTGATCACTTGATCAGTGATGATTCTGTGTCAAATTCTAATGTTTCTAATGATGTTTGTGATGATGTGTCCGATAAGTCTGATATTTCTGTTTCTAGCACACACACTTCACCTACACTTATCACACAACATGAATCATGCACTTGCTCATGTGGAAAGAGAAAATGAGTTGATAAGAATAATAAATCAGAAAAAGGCGGTACCAGTTCTTGTACTAAAAATCAAACATGTTTTAACTGTGGAGCTGCCGGCCAAATTGCTCGAAATTGCCCTAATAGAGCATTTGTTCATTTTCCTGCACCAAGAAGAGAAAATGAGTCTCGAGGAAGGTTACTAACGAGAAAGACCTCGAGATCTCCTCTTTGTGATGATGATTGGAAAGTTCATAATGATAAGAAAAGGGTTGAACTTAAAACGAATAAATAGGTTTTTACTAAAACAGCCACATGTGACTTGACGAGATAGAATGCGGCTAAGCCAAGGTCGATATCTTCAAAGACTGCGTCTAGATCATCGACTAATCCTAGCCGAAAATCTAAATGCTCAAAGCAAAACAAAAATATTTCTAAATCACCTGTGAATATTTCAAAACTTAATTACCAGTGGGTGCTAAAATGTTCAATTGTCCAATCATCTTCATCTTCTGACAGTGCATCTAATAGTAATTCAAAATCAAAAAGTGAAAAAGAAAAATATGTGAATGTCAAGGGTAAACCCAAGGTTATAATGACCTGGGTCCCCAAATCTAACTGATCCCGCTCATCGTGCAGGAACATCTGCGGAGGAATGTCGCCAGACCGTGCTATGTTGACAGCGGTTGTTCCCGGCACATGACAGGAGACATTTCCCAGTTCCACAACATTCAAACTTTTAACGGGGGATATGTTTCCTTTGCGGGAGGGGATGGAGGAAAAATCACTCAAAAACGAACTGTTACCAATGGAGTGCTAAGCTTTGAAAATGTCAACTACGACCCTGAGTTGAAGCATAGTTTGTTGAGCGTCTCTCAAAATTGTGACAAGGGATACTCCACTCACTTTACCGATAAAGAATGTCTGATTTTGAAGTCGGGTATCATCATACCTGAAGAATGGATCCTTGTAAATCTGAAAAGAGAAGGGACCGCTTACATGATAGACTTGAATCATAATCTCCCAGAACAAGTCACCTGCCTCTTCTTCAAAGTCTCCGAGTACAATTCTATGTTATGGCACCATCGGCTCGGACATGCTAATGCAAAGAACCTAAATCGACATGCAAAGAACGAGATCGTACGTGGAATCCCAGTCAAAGACTTCATTACATTTGAAAAATATGTGGCATGCGCACAAGGAAAACATCACCGGAAGCCACACCTACCAAAACAAATCAACTCGATCAGCAAAGTTCTCCAATTGTTGCACATGGACTTATTTGGTCCGGTCAACGTCCTCAGCATCAACAAAATTTCATACTGTTTGGTTGTGATAGACGATTTCTCGCGGTTCACGTGGGTTTTCTTCTTGTCCAACAAGTCTGGGATTGCTGATCTAATCAAGATGTTTGTGGGATGGAATTCAAGAATGTCGTTCTAGATCATTTTTGTGCTGAAAAGGGGATCGTGCATCAATATAGTGTTGCTCACACACCGCAAAAAAATGGTGTTGCTGAACGGCGGAACCAAACGTTAAAAGACCCCGCAAGGACGATGCTTTGTGACTCCGAACTTCCGGTCTTCTTTTGGGCCGAGGCGATCAACACGGCTTGCTATGTTCAGAACCGGGTCCTGATCAATAAAGCTCAGATGAAGACCCCGTAGGAAATTCTATACGGTCACAAGCCATCGGTTGCTCACTTTCAGATCTTTAGATGTCCTTGCACCCTCCTTCACTTGGATTCCAACCCGAAGTTTAGCTCGAAGGCCGATGACTGCTACTTCATGGGATACGCCGCACGCACAACATACAGGGTCTATAACAAAAGAACAAAACAAATTGTAGAATCCTATGACATGCGCTGGCTAGAGGAGAACGAGACTGATGCCCAAGTCGGTCCTGACTGTTTATTCGATTACGCTTCTCTATTTAAATCATTTGATGTGTTTTCGGATGTTGTGTCAAGTACTTCCTCAGGTTCGAAGGCTATTCTTGAAGATGAAGAGGAGGATGTTGTCTACAGACCACCTGTGGTGTCTTCTATGACTTCTACAGTGGATGCAGTTGTTCCAAGTTCTCCCTCGGATTCTCCGAGTCAACAACAAAATCCTGATGTTAATGTCACTCCGCTCACTCCTGCAGAAATAGAGTTCATGTCCAGAGATACTTCCACTGCAACTCAAACTTTCATGGAACTTCTCTTTCCCGAGCCGATTGCGAACGAGTGCGTGGCAAGCCACTCTGATGGTCCTAGATCGTCTGAGGCGGAACCTTCAGCAAATGATGGATTAGTCAATGTTCACAACCTTCCTGTCTCGCTTGATGATATCAGCCATGAGATCCCCACAAGAATCCAACGCAATCATCCGATCGAGAATGTCATTGGGACACTGGGAGACGATGTCAAAATGAGGAGTCGGAGTGGAGACGTCAACACATGTCTCTACTCCTGCTTTATCTCCCAGATCGAGCCAAAGAACATCCAAATGGCATTGAATGAAACCAACTGGGTTGATGCGATGCATGGGGAGTTACATCAATTCGAGAAACTCAGGGTTTGGCAGTTGGTTGAGCTGCCAAAGGGCAAGAAGTCTCTTGACACACGTTGGGTCTTTCGGAACAAGCAAGATGATTCAGGGGTTATTGTGTGCAACAAGGCAAGATTGGTCGTCTGTGCATTCCGGCAGATAGAGGGTCTACTACACTGAGGTTGATGCTCCGGTTTCTCACTTGGAGGCCATTCACATTTTTCTTGCGTATGCTTCCTACATGAACTTCACGGTTTACCAGATGGATGTCAAGACCGCCTTCTTGTATGGTGCGGTGAAGGAAGAAATCTATGTTGATCAACCTCCTGGGTTTGTCGACTCCAAGTTTCTGAATCACGTCTACAAGCTAGACAAGGCTCTTTACGGGTTACATCAAGCTCCCACAACCTGGTATGCAACCCTTACAGAGCACTTGCTCGCGCATGGCTATACGCGGCGAACGATTGATCAAGCCCTGTTCATAAAGCATGTTGATGCCGATCTCATTTTGGTGCAAATCTACGTCGATGACATTATTTTCGGGTCAACGAGTCCACATCTATGTAAGGAGTTCGAAGTTGTGATGAAGAATCGGTTCGAGATGAGTTCCTTAGGGGAGATGATGATGTTTTTGGGTTTGCAAGTACGTCAAAGTTCAACCGGAATCCTGCTTCTTCAAGCCAAGTATGTTGACGATATGCTAGAGAAGTTCGGGTTCAGAGACGCAAAACCTGCCTTGACGCCGATGGCCAAGCGACCTCTATTGACTCCAGATCCTGAAGGCGCATCCGTAGATCGGACTGAATACAGATCGATGATTGGATCGCTGATGTATCTGACCGTGACCAGGCCGACATCATGTTCGCGGTCTGTCAGTGTGCACATTACCAGGCTAATCCTAAACTCTCCCATTTAATTGTTGTCAAAAGAATTTTTCGGTATCTCAAAGGCAACCCAAAATTGGGTCTTTGGTACCCGAAAAATTATGAATTTGATTTATATGCTTTTGCTGACAGTAATTACAGAGGTTATGAGCTTGACAGGAAATCAACTTCTGGGGGATGTCAGTTTCTGGGAGATCGGCTGGTGTCATGGCAGTACAAGAAACAGCATACAGTCTCAAACTCAACGGCGGAGGCAGAATTTGTTGTTGCTTATGCATGTTGTTCTCAAGTCATATAGATCCAACATTAGCTGTTGGATTACGGTTTTAACTTTCTAGAAACTCCTATTTTCTGTGACAACGAAGCTGCTATTCAAATTGCTAAAAATCCAGTCTAGCATTAAAAAACCAAGAACATTGACATCAAAGTGCATTTTATCAGAGATTGTTATGAGCATTATCTCATTCGGTTGGAACATGTTCCCACTACTAATAATGTGGAGGATCTGTTCACTAAACCATTTAACAAAGCTCGATTTGATGTGATTGTGGGATTTTTGAAAATGATACGTTTTGAAGATTGATTTTTGTTTTAGGATAGTTTAAATTTGCGCATTTAATTCCCATTCTTACCTATGCACAAATTTAGGGGGAGAAATAAAATCAAAACAAAAATCAGAAAATTCAAAAATATAAAAAACAAAAATTAGAAAATACAAAAATAGTTGGTCTGTAGGTAATGTGATGGGAAGTGATATCAATATGTGATAACAGACAATTTGAATCCGTGTAAGGTACCAAAGATGAATTGTCTAGGCTCTATGTTCAATGCACTGGTAGGCACGAAATGTTTAATTGGACTTGACTAGGCATAGATGAACTTAAGGAATCTAGAGACTTGACAAATCTTTTCTTAGATAGATTCGCTTAGCCCGACAATATGACGCTTGGATAGGTTGACCAGGGAGATATACATGGGAATCTGCGGATTACACTAAATAATCTGTATCTAGAACCGTGGTTTAACTTTTCCTCGATGTGCGGACTCTGTCCATAATTCCGGTATTGACGGGGCGACTGGGGAATTCCGATAAATTAGGTTTGTAGAAGGTTATTTTCTTGCTTTCTTTCTGTTAGTCATATGTTGTCCCCTCTACGTGATTGAAATACATCTGACCTGGACTGCAACATATGCAATTCTATCTCTCCGCATCTTCTATCTATGCAATTCTTTCTGTCTATTAGCCATATATTTCTCCTCTGCGTGATTGAAATACATCCGACCTGGTACACAACATATGCACCATTCTACTTCTCAATCCCTCTAAATGTAGTCAGTCATATGTTTTACCCTCTGCATGATTGGAAGAGATCCGACCTGGATGTACAACATATGCATTCTAAATCTGTATTCTCCCTTAATAATTGTTTGCTCATCTAAAGTTAGGAGTATTTTGGAAGTCCCTGATTATTGGGGTATATTAGGAAGCGGGAAACATGTTCTAGTACATCTAAAATTGAACAATTAATAGATTGTCTGTAGATCTCACTGCTCAATTTAGGTGGACAACAATATCCTTGGTCGTCGTCAGATGAATGGTCCTTAGGAATTTTATCTGGGAACGTAAGGTCACAATGTCTTGTCTCTTGTAGTATGTCCTAATTTTGTCACAATCTTTCGTGTTTACAATACCGGCGATTGACCTGATCTATTCATGAAGGGGGAGGTACTGATAAACGGATTTAGATTGTCTAATAACGTTGATCCCAATCTCACAAAAATATTATTTGCTTTGGTGAAAGAGAAATTGGTGTTAATTCATTTTAATTTTAATTTTATTTTTTATTTTTATTTTTATTTTGCTAATATATATATATAGTTTAGTTTAAATTTTTAGATTTTATTTTATTTTAATTTTAATTTTATTTTTTTTTAATTTTTTTAAGTCTTCAAAATGTATTATTTTTAAATAAATTGTGGTATTGGGTTTGAATTTGAGGCATCTTGGGTTACAGCCCATGGGTGATGGACTGGGTTTGGTCCAGGTATAAAAGGAGGCTGATCATGGCAGTAAACCTTCTCTACTCTCATTTGATTAATCTCGGTCGTGAACTCCCATACTTTCTCTCTCACTGTCGATTTTTGATTCATCACTTTTCGTGAAATTGTTTGTTTCCTCGCGCAGGTATGCTCATGGCGAACCCTACAAAGATATTTTTCATGCAAATCGACCGTGAATCATGGGTTAAATCGAAGAAAAACCATTGTTCGGTGTTCACAGCCCTTTGAAGGGTTTACGGCCATTGAAGGGTTCACGGTCGTGAACCTGTTTACCGTCGTGAACCCCCTTCTAACCGTAAACCCCAATTTTTGTACATGAACATTATTTTTCCAACACTTAATGATAAATTAAAGCCTCATTAAATTGTTTAATGAGTAAAAACTAATCTTAATTGTTTAAATCATTTGGTTTTCTCACTTGGCTTGGTTGGTGCAGATCAAAAATGGCTGAGTTGAAATTCGCTGACATCCACAACTTGGCTATTTTCTTGGTTGATCCACCTGCAGCCCACACTGATTTCAAGTCCATGGTTTACGGATTGATGAGATGTTGCCTAGCTTCTACTCTTACAACCAATCCTGTCATCTACCAAAGCCTGATCAAGGAATTTTGGAGCAAAGCTGTAGTGTAAAGAGGTGAAGATGATGTTTTTTCCTTAGAAGCAATTGTTAAAGGAAAGAAGATTACTGTGACAGAGCAGATCATCTGTAAAGTACTGCAAATTGATGACAAAAGGGAGTTTCCATCAGTCATTGACCTGGATCAATCTGAAGCGATCATCGAACAGATGGGCTACTAATGGGTGTTTCCTTCAACTATCAAGAAGCTTCTACCCCCTTGCTGGAGGTTCTTAGCTCATGTATTCGTGAGCTGCATTTCTGGTCGAAGAGCAGGAGCTGATGAAATCTCCTTACTTAATACGTGTGCAATCGCAGCTCTTGCCACGGGTCTAAATTTCAACTTCTCCAAGTACATACTAAATGAAATGGTGGGGAACGTTGAAGGGAAGAAAAGAGACAAGTTTCTCATGTACCCAAGATTTCTGCAATTGATATTCAACAGCAAGCATCCGGAGATCGAAAGAAGAGGAGAAACACTCGATGTCAAATCTCTTGGCTCAAACACCTTCGGCCTCATGAAACATAACCGAAAGGTAAAATTCATGTTTGAGGGAAAGTACCCGTTGGTGAAGTTTGGAAATTTTACTGAAGTTCGTAATGCATCAGTGACTGAAAGCTCCTCAGGTCATATGGAAACAAAATATGATGTTATTAATGCTTCAGAGCACAAAGAAGAAAGAGTTCCTCCTGTTGCAATCGTGGCAGAGGAACATGATCAAATGACGAATGTGGAGGTGCAATGTGACTACAATGAGAGTGAAGATGCGGGTGATGATGATGATGATGATGATGATGATGAGGGATTTGATAATGATGATGCAATTTTTGGTGGTGACTTGTTGAGTTTCAATAAAGACTTCAATTTTGAGATCGAGCATAGTGATTACTGCCCAACAAATGAAGACCTCGACTCCTTTATTGACAATATCGATGATGTTGCACAACATGCAACAGACATAGGGGGAGTTGAAGACGTTCAAAAGGCGACGCCTCCTACTTCAGAACAAATGGCCGGTGCTACAATTGATACGGATGCAGCATCCAGGATTCCTCCCCTTCATGTTGCCCGTCCAACTTCTATGCCATCTGCAAGTGATTGGTGTTCTGATGTGATTTAGAGTCTCTTAGCTTGATTAAGTATACTCTTGAACTCACAAAAGAATTCTAGGTTATTCCTAAATAGAAGTACTCAACTTAGCTTTTCAATGAACTCATTCATCCAATTATATTTTCAATGAAGGGTTCACGGTCGTGAACCTGTTTACCGTCGTGAACCCCCTTCTAACCGTAAACCCCAATTTTTGTACATGAACATTGTTTTTCCAACACTTAATGATAAATTAAAGCCTCATTAAATTGTTTAATGAGTAAAAACTAATCTTAATTGTTTAAATCATTTGGTTTTCTCACTTGGCTTGGTTGGTGCAGATCAAAAATGGCTGAGTTGAAATTCGCTGACATCCACAACTTGGCTATTTTCTTGGTTGATCCACCTGCAGCCCACACTGATTTCAAGTCCATGGTTTACGGATTGATGAGATGTTGCCTAGCTTCTACTCTTACAACCAATCCTGTCATCTACCAAAGCCTGATCAAGGAATTTTGGAGCAAAGCTGTAGTGTAAAGAGGTGAAGATGATGTTTTCTCCTTAGAAGCAGTTGTTAAAGGAAAGAAGATTACTGTGACAGAGCAGATCATCTGTAAAGTACTGCAAATTGATGACAAAAGGGAGTTTCCATCAGTCATTGACCTGGATCAATCTGAAGCGATCATCGAACAGATGGGCTACTAATGGGTGTTTCCTTCAACTATCAAGAAGCTTCTACCCCCTTGCTGGAGGTTCTTAGCTCATGTATTCGTGAGCTGCATTTCTGGTCGAAGAGCAGGAGCTGATGAAATCTCCTTACTTAATACGTGTGCAATCGCAGCTCTTGCCACGGGTCTAAATTTCAACTTCTCCAAGTACATACTAAATGAAATGGTGGGGAACGTTGAAGGGAAGAAAAGAGACAAGTTTCTCATGTACCCAAGATTTCTGCAATTGATCTTCAACAGCAAGCATCCGGAGATCGAAAGAAGAGGAGAAACACTCGATGTCAAATCTCTTGGCTCAAACACCTTCGGCCTCATGAAACATAACCGAAAGGTAAAATTCATGTTTGAGGGAAAGTACCCGTTGGTGAAGTTTGGAAATTTTACTGAAGTTCGTAATGCATCAGTGACTGAAAGCTCCTCAGGTCATATGGAAACAAAATATGATGTTATTAATGCTTCAGAGCACAAAGAAGAAAGAGTTCCTCCTGTTGCAATCGTGGCAGAGGAACATGATCAAATGACGAATGTGGAGGTGCAATGTGACTACAATGAGAGTGAAGATGCGGGTGATGATGATGATGATGATGATGATGAGGGATTTGATAATGATGATGCAATTTTTGGTGGTGACTTGTTGAGTTTCAATAAAGACTTCAATTTTGAGATCGAGCATAGTGATTACTGCCCAACAAATGAAGACCTCGACTCCTTTATTGACAATATCGATGATGTTGCACAACATGCAACAGACATAGGGGGAGTTGAAGACGTTCAAAAGGCGACGCCTCCTACTTCAGAACAAATGGCCGGTGCTACAATTGATACGGATGCAGCATCCAGGATTCCTCCCCTTCATGTTGCCATTGCAACTTCTATGCCATCTGCAAGTGATACTCTAATGAATCAAACTTCCCAGCCTCCGTTGAAAAGGAGACGAAATGATCCGAGGCCCGGAGTGCTTATTTGTGATCAGGCCCCGCCAACACAGCCTGCAACCACAGCCGCTTCACCAATTATTCCATCCCGAGTTATTTTTCAAACAGGTCTAAGTGGTGTTTGATCTTCATTTGAAGCCGGGAGCTCTTCAGATCTTGGGGGTTCCTCTCCTACAAGGTCTGCACATGATGTTGCCTCTATGAGGCTCGCTAGTTCTTGGCAGAACAAGACTCAGACCTTGCTGCTCACGGAAAAGGTATATCAATTGGGGAAGACAGTTCAGGAGGAGCGGACCCATCGGCTCCAAAGCTAAGGGAGGAGATCATTATCCTCAAAACAGCAGATCATTGAAAATGACCTTCTGATTGGGAATCTTGATATTCGAGTTTCAAAGCTCGAAGTAGAAAATTCTCAGAAGACTGATCAGATCTCCAACCTCCAGCTAGAAAACTCTCAGAAGGCTAAATAGATCTCCGAACTCAAACTTAATCTTGGTGCCCTATCAGCAGGTTACTTTGACTTAAAAAACAAGCTTATTGCATAATTCGGTGATAAGTTCAAGTCTACATTTGAAGAGCCTAACAAGATTCTCCCAGCACCCATGTCCAGCCTAACATTGTGGATCCACCACCCGTCAGAACCACAAGGATTATAAATCGATTTGAAAAGGAACCTGCCCAAGCAAATACACGAATCACCATCAGGCAAGCTAAAAGGAAGGTTACAGCTCAGAAGAAAGAGGGATGGCTCTTCATGAAGAATTCCGATGAGAGCTGTCATGGAGACCATCCCCAACTTACAGTCATTCGACGACAAATTTGGCAATCGATCGAGAATCAAAATGTGGGGATATAACGATGAATTAAAACTGTGGGTGGTGAAAAGGAAGATTGGCAACCCAGAATATTACAAGGATACTCATGATTTTTGTTCTTAGACGAGAGTCGATCTCGCGTAACTCTCTGAAGCTCCGTTCCACAATCATTCTCATCACCCTAAGGCCTTTGATTTCAGACGGTTTCTGGAGAGGCACGTCAAGGCAAAGTTTACTGGAATGAAAACGGCAAAATCACTTATTAGAAGAGACTCGAATATGCTCGATCCTCAAACTAACAAACCAATGAAGATTGTGATGTGGCCTCCCACTAAACAATTAAAAGAAATTACTATTCCCGAACACTTTCATGAAGGATACCTAGACTCTATGGAATTTTGGGCTTTTGATGAGGCCACATCCACAGCAGCGATCAAACTTCCAGATAGTGTTCTTCGTCTCGTTGATGCGAAAGATATTTTGCTGTTCAGGGAGCGAGATATACACACCTTGGCTAGTCATCAAATATACTGCAAATCGGAGCTTCTGGAACCGGCGGCCAAAGAATTCACAAGTATGGTTGCGACAATCATTGAAAAGAGGTTATTGCTGGGGGCTATGGGAAAATCGGATATGATGTTGTTCAAGTAGATCTGAGTACATGCTAGTCCCAAACCAAGGGGGAGATTGTTAGGACATAATTATGTGGTTTGGGCTAGGCAACTATATGTATAGGTTATCGTAGGGTTTTGGTCTTATTTGATGTTTGCGATCAAGTTTTTCTCGGTTGTTTGGTGTTCACGGCCGTGAACCCTGTTTGCGGTTGGTCTGTCACTATATATAGAAGTCTGTCAGAGTGTTGTCAGAGCGAGACGTGAGTGAGTTTTTCACGGTGTTGTGTGTGTGTGTGTGCTCAAGGTGTACCTGATGTTTTATGCAATAAACATGTGCATTGCTTGACTAATCCTTTTCTCTAGTCCATTCTTGTTTGTTTCATTGATTACTTGTTTGATCACTGGTTTGGATCCTTGGATTTGGGACTTTACACAAGTGGTTATAATATTTATTAGTAATCAATTTCTAATAAGTAATGAATAAGTGTCTACTTTCTATATGGTCTGACCCTATAAGATCATATGTTATTAGCAAATATCATTATATAATGATTCTTGGACATATAGATCTTTCAATCTCCTACTTGTACAAGACTCGTCATAGATTGACATAGACAATGGTGAACATCTAGCAACATTTTACTGCCCCCAATAACTCACAACAAAAATTTCATTCATTAACATCCAATTCCTAAAATCTCAAAGCTACAAATTGACGAATAAGGTAAGTTTATCAGTTATCCCTTTGTTATAGACATCCTATTGAACATGAGATTAGGATCACAATCAATCTCATTTAGTGTTCAATGTTGGGTAATGTGTGTTAGATGCATAACTATCAGCACATAGTTAGATGAACAAATCCCATATTAACTACATATGCCTCTTATATAGTTTATACCATACCTAATAATGGTCTTTATAACTTCTTGCTCAAATAACAACATTTAACCATATCAAAGTATAATATTCCTACACTCGATTCCCTATATGGATCTTAGATGTTAAGGATATAAAGATGGTACCTTTGTCAAGTATCACTCATGATAGCGATCCACGAGGTGATATTAAAAACAGGTCATGTCCAATAGTTATTCTCTGACAAGTACATATGAACCCCGGTAGCAATCTTTTGACCACATTCATCGTATAAGAGTCTAACTAAATTTAATTTGTGTGAATTTTGTGAATACTATCATCTCCATATTTAACGTTATTCTAAGTGTAATTGAATATCTTGGAGAATTTGATTGGTGTTCTGATGTGATTTAGAGTCTCTTAGCTTGATTAAGTATACTCTTGAACTCACAAAAGAATTCTAGGTTATTCCTAAATAGAAGTACTCAACTTAGCTTTTCAATGAACTCATTCATCCAATTATATTTTATTACATCTTTTAAAGTAGCATTGTATTCTGATTTTATAGTAGACTATGATATTAGTTTTGTTTGGACATTATTCCAACAAAACTTTCTTTGCATTCCGTAATGAAGCTATAATCCAATTATAATTCATAACTATATCCATCCATTTTGAAGTTAGCATCTTGTGTAGCTCTTTACATAAAGATCATCTTCTAAACTGATTGATTCATATACATTCTCTTACTTCTTCTTTAGTACTCTTAGTATATCCTTATATTCATCTAATGACTTACCCATGTATCTGAAGGGTTTTGAGCATTCTAACACTCATATGGTGTAATGCAACCCTAGATGCTTTGGATCTATGTTTTCGCTATTATAATCTTGTAGGATGATGCAACAAAAAAAGGTATGTCATCTAACTAGAATCTTGCTCTAGAAATCGGCTCTATGACTCTTCCAAAGATCACTCTAGTGCAAATTTCACCAACCAGGGGGCTTCTTATATAGTGTGGCACAACTAGGGTTACACCATGCAAACCCTAATGTGCATGACTTTCCACATTCCTTAGACTCCATGGGTTTTAACCTCCATGGAGTATCCATGGGTCACCACATGGGTTTAGCACAACATAAAGAACTATGGATCATAATCCCGCTATATAAGAATGAATGATTTACACAATCAATCCCCATATAATTACATATTAATATATTAGAACTTATAATATATTAATAAATCATAAATAACCTATTCTCAAAAGTCCATCCTATCAAATTGCCCTGGTGATATGAAAACCAAATGGACCATGCTACTCTCGGGTCAAGTACATACCAATTATAGTTATGGACTTAGACACTAATCCAACAGTCTCCCACTTGGATAATTCTACTAACTATTATTTCAAGTACGACTCCACAACCCGACTAGCAATCGTAGGTCTTAAAAACCACTGTCGAACTCTGACCTAGTCAATGACACGTTCATTAGATAAGGGATCATATATTCCTCTATTCTAGATATCATATGGACTAAGACATGGATTATAATCATTCTGTCTGTCCATCTGTTGTTTCCCGATTTCTGATTTATGACGACCGACTAATTAAAAAATCAAATCAGTCAGGCATGGCCAAGCACTTCGGGGTGTCATCACTAAATCATCGAGGGGCCCACAGATATCGCTTTTATCCCTCCAAGGGTAAAAGGAATGGATAAACTTCAACTCATATGCTTGGTCTATCTACTCATCAAGTCACACACAACGATATATTTTATAACACTGAGTTACCGATGCGTTTACATAACATCAATGTGCAAACGACTTGTAAACTGCAACTCATATCTCTCCGTTTGAAGAATATAAGATATTATCATCTCATGATCCCTTGTGATGAAATCCATGAAGTGATTCAAATGAGCGTGGGTTGAATCTGATACTCGAATCTTATTCTAGGAGTACTCATAAACACTACAGTTATGTCCAAAACACCTAGACAAACTACAAACCCATTCACGACAGTCTTGCCTCACTACCTACTTCCAAAGTATGATCGACTGTGGATGGTTTGAATAACCTAGTTATTCGGGAAGTCAAAACATGCAAAGTGAAACACAAGAATAATACTAATCCTATATGACCCCAAAACTTTTGAGTGTCATATTGATTACTCATTATTCATTGTATAATGTTTCGAATAATCAACTTAATACTTGAATTAAAACAATATTTATGTCATGCTCCAAGCATTCACACTATGTTTGTCTAAACAATAGTTATGCCATGCTCCAAGCATGCACACTATGTTTGTCTATGGTCCTTACTCTGTGAAATAGATCAATTGACAATATTTCAATGATGCTCATTTCACAATTCCAAATTTTTACCGTAAATGTAAGAATATCAAATTCTTGCCATTTACTGTAATCTGTTAGATTTTAAACTTAAATGCAATGATCCTCTTGTAATGACTATGCACAAAAGTCACATAGAATTGGCAACAAACAATACAAAGTATTCCAATAGAGATCAATTCCACGGAAACAAAGTTTCACATTCAAAGTACATACCTTTGAATATCCTTCTTGCATTATGTTTTCTAATCTTACACAGATTTAAGGAATAACTTCCACCTATGGAAACAGATCCATATTCCCATTTTGACTATCACTTCTGAACAAGAGTTGCCTATTTTCAAAATATATCAATATGGTCCATCCATTTTTATTATACTTCCAACTGCAAGTGACCAATCATTGGCGAACCTTAGAATGTCCTTAACAGTTGTTTAACAATTTTAGTCATATTCGGTTCTATTCCTTTTTCCTTCTTAATGCCCTAGGCATTTGGAAAATTTTAGAACGGATAAATATTATAGCTCATGTAATCGATCCTATACCCGAAGCATATTGGACACGATTCATAAAGACATGATACCTAACTAGTCTTATGTTATAATATTTCTATTTGCCATGTTCTCACAATTCAAATTATGAAAAGGGATGACGTAATCATAAGGAAATCCATATAGAATTTCCTTATGCCGAATCTTTTTAACATAACAGTCAGATATATCCATGACTAAATTTGCTTAAAACTCAATCTAAGCTTTTAGAATTGAATCGAAGTATAAATTCCTCTCCTTTAATTATGGCAAAACAACTTTTCAAAATCTGCAACTTGCGAATTGAAACTTTTCTTTCTATAATTAACATTGCTAACTTGCAACATTCACCATAATTGATTATGCTCCCACTAGCATAATAATTATTATCTTACTAGCATAACACTTATGCTCCCACTAGCTTTGACATGTACCCAGAAATCAGGTGGACTTTTAGAAATCAATACTTATTGACTTTCATTACCAAATTTCATATTTTTGATACAAGAAGCTTCGATAAGACTTTATCTAGGCTTCTCAAAATCATACACCTTTCCTTAGATAGCTCACATGTGTGTCTTAACTATTCATAACTTACGACAATAAGTTCCAAATGTTTAGACCCTTTTGCCATTTCTCACAACTCGAATTATGAATAGGGATGTTGTAATCATAATTGAATTTTACAATGCAAATATCACAAATGCTATCTCCTTAAAATCTACTTAGTGAAAGCGTTTCGTCACAGTCATTTTCTTGAATTGGAGAGAAACCTTATGACACTTAGATTTTATGGTAGCCATGTGAATTTGTCATAACCATAATCACAAGACAAGGTTAGTGACAAATCCAAAACCCATACGGATTGAACTTGTTCAATCTTAGTTTCTTGCCACCTGGCAGCACAAGGGCATACCATTGCTTCCTAGGTTGTTATACAAACAACTGAGAACTCATAGAACTCACATGCATAGTCAACTTTAACTGGAATGGGTAGAGAAACAAGAAAATGTCACACGATAGGTTGCAAACCTCAAGTCGTGTGCTAGTGTTTAACAATAGGTTTTATTCTTGATTAGTTCTTGAAACTTGTCAAGATCCTTAAGAATCCCACTGACCATTGCTTCCTAGGTTGTTATGCAAACAACTGAGACTCTCTTGTCAAGAACCATTCCTTGACAATCAAAGATTCAAGAGTCAGTGCAGGTTCTTATCAAGACAAACACTTTACACAATTGGTCTTAGTTGGTTTTTGTTTTATCCAAAACATCACAACTTACCAATTTCAAATGTACAAGAGTAGAAACATGTTATTCTACATTTGATGAGTGTTATAAACCTCTTTAATTTAATATCACTCTAAGACTTGTTTTTTGAACGAAGTATGAATCGTCTTCTTTATTTAACCATTTCAACAATTCACGATTCCTCTTCTTAGCCATACAAATGCACTAAGATGTCCTTTAGAGGATCAATTATGATATGGTTTTCATAATCATTATGATGATCATAAAACACGATGCTAAAGTACTCTCCCATCTTTTCAGATTGGAGAAACTTTTATCTCTCTGCCTATTTTATTCTTCTTATTCGTTCTGCTACGCATTGAAGCGTTTTCAATGACTCAGAATTACACTTAAACTTGTAAGCATAATCATTTTTACTAAACTTTAGTAAAATATGACGAATAGTCTTATCGATCTTTGTGGTGGACCTGACCAGCGCACAACCAAGTGTATCCGATCCCCTAGTCCTTCACTTGACTCACATATACATGTGAACAAGGAATTAGCCTTAATTTTCCAAAGATGAAAATTCTCATTCATCACACAATACAAGTTGCATGATTCCAAGTTTCTATCCAACTGAAACTTGGGTGATGAGAATCTTTCCTTATTTGGTAATTATGACACAACCACAAACGAAAGAATCAAATCCATATTGCTAATAATAGAAACATACAAACATCAATTTTCACAAATGCCGTTGTAATGAAACTTAAAAATAAAAAAAAATAATAAAAAATCTTTATTTAAAAAAAATGCGGAAAACTTTTCCTTACAATGCAATTACAAATGAAAATTATGTTACAAAATATTTCTTAGCAATCTATCATAACTCTTAAGCAGCAGCTCAAAAATCCGATCATCGAATCAAGCGATCAAAATCCATCTCTTCGCTATCAGATTCAGCTTACTCTTCCTTTAAGCTTCCTTTCTTTTCTTTGATTCTAAAAAACATCAAGATGCAACCTAGTCACGTCATGTATTTAGAATCTCCAAATAGGAACTTAATAGAGTTAGATAGTGTACTTCCCTAAAGTAGAACCATATATTCTGATTAAACTTCTCAGGTAGTCAAGACAGCTTCGCTTCCAATGTCCATTTTCTTGGAAATAAAAACAAACAGATTCTCTTGGAATGGTATACGGGACAATCTCAGACTTCGCCTTTCTCTTTACCATTTGGTCAACCGAGTTGACTATGGCCGATCCCTTTCCATTGGGAAGAGAAGACTTTTCTGGACTTCGAATGTTTCAATTGTCAATGTCCATGGAAGTTTGGGAAGTAGATCTTCCAATCAACTTTGGTTTTCTTGTGCGCCAAATCATTCCTGATTCAGCAGCAAGAAGCAAATATGTTAGATCAATAAGGGTCATGTCGTGATCTCCCATATAGTAGTCCTTAAAGAACTCGTTATATGACTTAGGAAGTGATCGAAAAACCCAGTCAACAGCCAACTTCCTTGAGACAACGACACCCAACTCTCTCGGCTTCTCAATGTGTGACTTCATCTCCAAGACATGTGCACACACAGACCTTCCATCTTGGTGTTTGCTAGCCAATAGGGTTTAAGTGACCTTAAACTTTTCAAGTCCTTGAACTTGTGGGTTAGGGAGAATTATTGGAGGAGGTGGAGGAAATGAAGTATGATTTCCAGTCCCATAACCATAAATGCACGACAAAGGGATTAATCTTTCACCTTGATCGCCATGTGGGATATCAGCTTCACTAGAAAGCTTTTCTAAAAGGATAAGGAAGACCATAGTTGTCAGAACTGGACATCTATGGAGGAGAAATTCAAGTTATTTGATTTAAGTCCTTAATATAACACCCAAATGAAATATTAAGGCTAGGACCCAACACAATATTTTACAATTCGGAAGAGGGATGATGTAATCCAATTGCAAAATATTCGAAGGTAGGTAAATGACGATTTACCAATTTCCACCATGAAAAACGAAATTGAAAATTAGGTTTTAAATGAATTGAAATTCCTAGATCCTTTGAGATTCATTGAAATTTTCAATGGCATGTTTAAATCTCGATTGTGCCCTTCAAGTTTGTGACTGGGATGCCGAGGATCACAAAAAAGGTGTGAATAACCATGCAAATTAGCTTGGTACCCCCAATGTTACAACCACCTTATCAATGTGTCGGTTAACCACACACGCTCCATTGATCTATGATTAATATCAAGTTACATTTTGCCACACATTATCAGTCCCAGATTAGTGTGCCCGTTAACCACACACGCTTCACTAACGACATAACAAGGTGCAAAGTGCAATTTCATGGGTTAGCACCAAATTCATACTTTTCCTAAAGTAACTAAGATTTGGAATTTAATAAAAGTTTAGTTACTTTATAATTATCATTATACTTTTAATGAAAATTAATGTCCTGTCAAACCCGTTCGGCTAACGACGCCTCACTAGTCAAGGAAGCGGTGGGTGAGAGTGGACACCCATTAAACTGTCATTTTATACGCAGTAACCTTATACCCCCCTTATAGACCGACTTTGTGAATGATGCCTACAAACGGTAAGACTGACTTTACTCTTATTCATATATATAAATATTAAACCTATTATATTATAATAGTACAAGGGTTGAATTTTAATCTATTCAAATTCTAGGGTTTGGAACTAAATGTTTCAAAGTAAGACTTTGCATTTACAAATTTCAAAACTTAAGGGCAAGTTTTGAACTATTCAAAAACTTTTGGTTTCCATAACTTATGAGTTTAATATAGGTTTTAATGAAAAGACTCTTGGAAATCCATAACTTGAGGACAAGTTATGGAGTTCATAAAAACATTTATAAAAAAGACTCTTCAAGTTCCACAACTTGAGGACAAGTTATGGAAGACTTAAAAACATTTTATGATGAAATTTAAAATGAGACTCTTCACTTTCCATATATTTAATTAGTCTCTTTTGATCACTAAATTAATTCTTGATCAATACTAATTAAATAATATGATTTCATATTAATATGTTAGAACTTATAATATATTAATAAATCATAAATAACCTCTTCTCAAAAGTCCATCTTATCAAATTGCCCTGATATGCAACCCAAATGGACCATATTACTCTCGGGTCAAGTACATACCAATTATAGTTATGGACTTACACACTAATCCAACATCATCTAACTGGTATCTTATGATATGTTCATAGCATAGTTATATACCTAGTCTTGTGCATAATATGACATAAATGATGGATTTATTTGTCAAAGCAAAGAGAATATAAATAATTATATCTAGATCAAACCTATATGATGGGTTATTTGAGGCTACCTCAAAAAGGTGACATGTGGAAATGCCAAGAGTCCTCCAAAGAAATCATTTATCTTGATCTCTTTCAAGATATTTACAACTTATGCATAAAGATTTAAAACTTTAAATATTCATCTTTATCAATCTCTGTAGATTTTTCATTCAAAAAATATATATTCTCTTTCCTAAGTCTTTCATCTTAGAACATTCATCTTTATCTATCTCTATAGATTTTTCATTCAAAAAATATATATTCTCTTTCCTAAGTCTTTCATCTTAGACATACTTTCCGAGTTAAGGTGAAACAGCCTTGCATAGTCATGTAATTTCTCATGATTAAGTATGTGTCATTCATACAAGATTAGTAATTTCACCATTGCTCCCACTAGTTCATAGTAAACACAAATGTTATCTTCATTTTGATATAAAATCATACCTTATGTTTTCATATTAAAATGATGATTCAAACCTTGTAATGGCTTCCCTATATCCATAAATGGATCTTAAGGCTTACAAATTTTTTGGTATAATAACTTGGATTCAAGAAACCTCAAGGATAAGCTATATAGACATCTTCAAGAAGGTTTCTATTAAGAAAAACATTTTTCTTGAAATCTATTTTCCATATCTCATAATCAGAATATGTAGTTACTTAAATATATTTTATGCTCAAGGATCATAATGAAATGATATTTTCTAATTACATATGATCATATAGGGTCACACCATATATAAGTAAATGTGAATTGATTGTTTATTAATTAATATGATGATTAATAAATTAAATCATCACTTGAAGTTAATTGGGTAATTATTGTTTCATCGAAATAATAATTATAGTGAGTTTAACTAGCTACATTTAATCATATCATATGATTTAAATGTTACACATATCTTTTTGGACTTATAGTATATCATTTATATATGTAACATCCATAAAAAAATCATGCCAAATTTAAACTTTTTAAAACATTTCAAAACCAATGATTATTACAAAACTTGTTTTCAAAATAGTATAACGTCAGAGTATCCCATAATCAAATGATAAAATCATGAAATATAAGGAGCTGTACAATCATGCCTTCGCCTTCCCGCGATCATCAGAAGTAACTGAAACAATAATCGATAAATGTAAGCTCGAAGGCTTAGTGAGATACCCCCAAAATACCAATGCCATAAAACATATAAATAACATACAAGCAAACAACATGCATTATGAGCCTTTAGCCTGACTGGACCGCCTCGCAGGCCTTCAGCCTATCTGGACTGCTCTTCGAGTCTTCGACACGTCTGGACCGCCTCGCAGGGCCTACAGCTTATCCGGACCGCTAGTCGGGCCTTCGATCTGACTAGCATGCCCTCATGGGCCTGTAGTCTATCCGGACCACCCTGGGTATGTTGGCCTGCAGCACAAAGTAGGACTGTCTCAACCCAACCCCCAATCAAACAAACATGAGCACATAAATATCATACGCTAGCATATATAACAGTCAAACCGATCTAACATATCACCAATCATAGCAACATCCTATAACCAGGATATAGACCTAACCGGTCACTAACATAGCATCATCCTACATACCAGGATACCGACCTAACCAGTTCACTAAGCATATCACCATCCTAACTACCAGGATGTAAATCAATAACCATATCATGCAATAACCCGGATATAAATCCAAAAAAAAGTCGGGATTGGTGCCTTAGACCCTGTTGATATGGTGAGGAGAACTCACCTCACAAGTAGCTCGAAGTGATAAAGTCAAACTCCACCAAATGCAGCTGAAAGTCCAACACCTACATCCACCGATGATCCACTTCCATAAATTCCCGAATTACCAAAATATCCCCAGATGTCAAACAGGTCAACCCTTGGTCAAAGTCAAAGTCAACGGTCAAAGTCAACAGTGCATGTTGACCCAACTCGTCGAGTGCAGCTAGCAACACGTCGAGTTCCTTAAGAACCCAGAAATTCATAAAACCCTAACTGACTCGTCGAGTTTTCAACCAACTCGTCGAGTCCATACGTGTCCAGATGTCGAGGAAAACCCTAACTGACTCGTCATGTCCTCTTATTGACTCGTCGAGTTCATGTAGAATCAAATACGGGAAACCTTCACCCGACTCGCCTAGTCGGCTAAGAGACTCGTCAAGTTCATGCAGTCCATTACTTATACAGGTGTTTTTAAGCCACCCCAAAGCTCCATATTGCAGATCCAACCTCCTAGGACATGGTTTCCACGTAAAGTTGCAAACTTTACGTATATGCATGGTCATAAATGCCAAAACTAGACTAAGGGAAAGGTTAACTCAAAGGGAAAGGACCAAGCTTGCCAAATCTCATAACTTTATAGCTTTAGGGACCAAGGGGAGTCCATATCTGAAGTTACAACTCCAGATCTTGCCTCAATACTCGAAATGACTCCCAAATGTGCTAAAGATGGCCCTAAACCCAAACGTGAAGAGATCTAGCTAAAGATAAGCCAAGGTAACGACTTGTTACCTTCAAAATGATGCCAGGATGAAGTAGAGTCAGATACATAAGCTCCTATTTGCTCCAAGCTTCTTATACTTCACACCTTCTTCACAAAATGCACCAAAATCACTCTTTAAGCCTCACAATCACTCAAGGACAAGGTTAATAGCAATTAGGGTTTCTCTTAGCCGTAAAGGGGGTGGTAAAGGACTGGAGGAAGGGACTTAAGGTCCTTTAAATAGGGTGCAAATCCTAAAATTTAGGGTTCATCTCCTAGCTCCTACTCGTCGAGTCCGGGTCCTCCGACTCGTTGAGTAGATCCAATAAGCCACGCGGGTTAACCCACCTCTACACGAGGAGTTGGGGCAACCAACTCGTCGAGTAGGTCCATAAATATGTATATAATGCTTTAAAACTTCTACCTGGGAGTCGGGGTGTTACAATTCTCCCCCACTTGAACTAGACTTCATCCTCGAAGTCTGATACGGTGAACAATCCTGGATAGTGCTCCCGCATCTCTGCCACCGGCTCCTACGTTCACTCGGATCCCCTCCTGTGCTCCCACTGTACCTTTACCAAAGGTACTTCCTTGTTCCATAGAACATTCACCTTCCTCTCAAGAACAGCCACTGGCCTCTCCACGTAATTCAGGCGCTCATCGACTTGAATATCATCTAATGACACTACTGCCTCCTCGTCCATAATGCAGTTCCGCAACTGTGAAACACGGAAAGTGTTGTGGATCTAACTAAGCTCTTCAGGGAGATCTAATCTATACGTCACCTTGCCAACTCTGGCAACAATCCAGAATGGTCCGATATATCGGGGACCCAATTTCTCCCTCTTCTTGAAGCGGATCACACCCTTCTAGGGTGACACCTTCTGGAGTACCATGTCACCGACCTGAAACTCCAACTCAGATCGGTGTCGGTCGGTGTAGCTCTTCTTCTGACTATGTGTGGTCTGCAGTAGCTGTCTAATCTGTTGAATCATCTCAGTAGTCTGCAGGACTACCTCAATCCGACCCATCACCCTGTGACCAACCACACCCTAATAGACTGGGGTGCGACACCTCCGTCCATACAACAGCTCATATGGTGGGGCACCAATATTGGAATGAAAGTTGTTGTTGTAGGAGAACTCTGCAAGAGGTAGGTAGGAGTCCCAGCTCCCACCGAAGTCAATGACATAGGCTCTTAGCATATCCTCGAGAGTCTGTATGGTCCGCTCACTCTGACCGTCCGTCTGCGGATGATAGGTTGTGCTGAAGTGCAGTCGCATGCCTAGTACCTCATGGAACTTTTTCCAGAAACGAGAGGTGAACTGAACATCACGGTCTGAAACGATAGAGACCGGAACCCTATGGTGAGCGACAATCTTGTGTATATATACATCGTCCAGCTTCTCAGCCGTTGAACTCTCCTTTATCGCTAGAAAGTGGGCGCTCTTGGTCAATCGATCCATAATGACCCAAATTGCGTCGAAGCCCTTCGCCATCCTCAGCAGTTTGGTAATGAAATCCATCATGATTTGTTCCCACTTCCACATGGGAACCTATAGAGGCTGCAGCTTTCCATGCGGCCTCTAGTGCTCGACTTGACCATCCTGCAGGTCAGGCACCTCTCCACATACCAAGTGATTTCTCGCTTCATGCATGGCCACCAGTAACTCAATCACAAATCCTGGTAGATCTTGGTGCCCCCCGGGTGAATAGAGAAATAAGACTGATGAGTGTCCTCTAATATAGTCTGTCTGACCCCACCAGACATCGGAACCCATACCCGACGGTAACGCGTCAATAATCCCCGACTATCCTACAGAAACTGGGTGTTCTCACCCTAATCCTCTCAAGCTTCTAGTTCTCATGACATATACCCTCTGCCTGGCCTTCCCTGATCAAGCCCATAAGTGAAGAATCCATTGAAATCCTCATGCACGTCACTGGAGTAGAAGATCTAGCTGCCTTGCGGCTCAGAGCTTCTGCAACCAAGTTCGCTTTACCTGGGTGGTAAAGGATCTCACAGTCGTAGTCCTTGACTACATCCAACCATCTGCGCTGTCTCATGTTCAAGTTCGGCTAATCCATGATGTGTCTCTGGCTCTTGTGATCTGTGTATATGGTACAACGGACCCCATAGAGGTAATGCCTCCAAATCTTGAGAGCGAACACCACCGCTCCCAAATCCAGATCATAAGTAGGGTATGTCGTCTCATGCGGCTTGAACTACCGTAATGCATAGGCTATGACCCATCCTCTCTGCATGAGGACCGCTCCCAGTCCCATGATGGATGCATCACAAAACACCACAAAATCCTCAACTCCCTCCAGAAGAGTCAAGACTGGAGCCTCGCATAGTCGTTGTCTGAGGGTCTCAAACGCCCTCTGATGCTCGGGGCCCCACCGTAAATCCACCCCCTTCCTCTTCAGATGAGTGAGGGGTACTCCAGTCTTGTAGAAATCCTGTATGAATCTCTGGTAGTACCCTACCAATCCCAAGAAGCTCCTGATGTCTGAGGGAGATTTCAGAAACTCCCACTGCATAACCACCTCGATTTTGGCCGGATCGACCAAAATCCCCTCTTGGTTAATGAGGTGTCCAAGGAACTGAACCTCTCGTAACCAAAACTCGCACTTCGAGAACTTGGCATACAGCCGCTCTCGCCTCAAAACTCCCAATAGCTCCCGAAGAGGCTCATCATGCTGCTCTCGGGTATTGGAATACACCAAGATATCGTCTATGAACATGATGACTGATCGATCGAGCATCGGTCTACAGACCCGATTCATCAGGTCCATAAATACTGTTGGCGTGTTGGTGAGCCCAAACGGCATCACCACGAACTCGTAGTGTTCATAACGAGTCCGGAATGCGGTCTTCTCCCCACCCTCCTCCCTAACCCTGACCTGATGGTACCCAGACCTCAGGTCTATCTTGGAGAACCAAGATACTCCCTACAACTGATCAAAAAGATCATCTATCCTCGATAGTGGATAACGGTTCTTCACCATCAACTTGTTCAACTCCCAGTAATCAATGCACATCCGGTGTGAACCATCCTTCTTCCTGGCGAAGAGAATCGGTGCTCCCCGATAATCCAAGCACTTCCTCTGGTTCTCCAAGTCAAAGTGCCAATCCTGATGTTGTAGCCACTCCTCTTACTCCTGCTGAAAGAGAGTTCATGACCAGAGACACTTCCGCTGCCACTCATTCTTTTATGGAACTTCTCTTTCCCGGGCCAATAGCTAATGAGTTATTGGTGTCCACCTCTCACGGGTCTAGATCGTCTGAGGCGGATGAATCAGCAGATGATGGAATCATCAACATCAACAACCTTCCTGTCACGCTTAATGATATCAATCAGGAAATACCCTCAAGAATTCAACACGGTCACCCGATCGAAAACATCATCACTCAGCTAGGCGACGGAGTCAAAAATCGAAGTTAGAGTGGGGATGTCAATACGTGTCTCTACTCTTGCTTCATCTCTCAGATCGAACCAAATAACGTCGACATGGCGCTGAATGAGTCTAGCTGGGTTGATGCAATGCATGAAGAGTTAAATCAATTCGAGAAATTGGAGGTTTGGACGTTGGTTGAGTTACCAAAGGGAAAAAGTCTCTTGACACACACTGGGTTTTCAGGAACAAGCAAGATGATTCTGGGTAATTGTGCGAAATAAGGCACGATTGGTCGTTCGTGGATTCCGGCAAATAGAGGGTCTCGACTACACGGAAGTTTATGTTCCGGTTGCTCGCTTGGAAGCCATTCGTATCTTCCTTGCGTATGCTTCCTACATGAATTTCACTGTTTATCAGATGGATGTCAAGACCGCCTTCTTGTATGGCGCTGTGAAGGAAGAAATCTATGTTGATTAACCTCCTGGGTTTGTCAACTCTAAGTTTCTGAATCATGTCTACAAGTTGGACAAGGCTTTATACGGATTACATCAAGCTCCCAGAGCATGGTATGCAACTCTTACAAAGCACTTGCTCACGTATGGGTATACACGGGGAACAATCGATCAGACCTTGTTCATAAAGCATGTGGATAGAGACATGATTCTTGTATAGATTTATGTCGATGATATCATTTTCAGATCGACGAGTCAGAAATTGTGCAAGGAGTTCGAGACGTGATGAAAAAGAGGGTTGAGATGAGTTCCTTGGGGGAGATGACAATGTTTTTGGGGTTTCAAGTACGTCAGAATTCAACCGGGATCCTTATATACCAAGAGAAATACGTTGAAGACATACTTGAGAGGTTCGGGTTCAAAGATTCAAAAGCTGCCTTGACGCCGATGGCTGAACGACCCCTGTTGACTCCAGATCCAGAAGGAGAATCCGTAGATCAGACTGACTAAAGATCAATGATGAGATCCCTAATGTATCTGACTATGAGCAGACCCGACATCATGTTCGCAGTCTGTTAGTGTGCACGCTATCAGGCTAATCCTAAACTCTCTCATTTAATGGATGGGCCTTTGGTACCTGAAGAATCCCGATTTTGATTTATATGCTTTCGCTGACAGCAATTATGGAGGTTGTGAACATGACATGAAGTCGACCTCCAGAGGATGTCAGTTTCTAGGTGACCGTCTGGTGTCCTAGCAGTGTAAGAAACAACATACAGTCTCAACCTCAACAGCGGAGGCGGAATACGTTGCTGCTTCTGCTTGTTGCTCTCAAGTCATTTGGATTCAACATCAACTGTTGGATTACAGTTTGAATTTTCTAGAAACCCCTATTTTTTGCGATAACGATGTTGCAATTCAAATTGCTAAAAATCCAGTCCAGAACTCAAAAACCAAGCACATCAACATCAAAGTGCATTTTATTAGAGATTGTTATGAGCATTCTCTCATTCGGTTGGAGCAGATTCACACTAATAACAATGTGGCGGATCTATTCACCAAACCGGTTAACAAAGCCCAGTTTGATGTGTTGGTTGGTTTTCTAAAAAATGTTATGTTTTGAGGACTAATTTTTGTGTTAGATAGTTTAAATTTGTGCTTTTCATTTTCATTCTCTCCCATGCACAAATTTAGGGGGACAAATAAATAAAAACAAAACAAAAATTAAAAATCAGAAAATCCAAAAATATGTTGTTGATGAAGTTTACTTGCAGGTGATGTGTTAGGAAGTGATATCAACCGAGTGATAACAAGCAATCTTGATTAGTGTAAGGTACCAACACTGAACTGATCTAGACTTTGTGTTCGATGCGCTGGTAGGCACGAAAGATTTTAATGGACCAGACTAGGTATAGACGGACACTAAGAAAAGACTTGACAAGTAATTGACTTAGATAGTTCTGTCTGGTCTGACAATACGACGCTCGGGTAGATTGAGCAGGGAGATATACATGGGAATTTGCGGATACATTAAAGTAATTTGTATCTAGAACTGTGTTGTAACTTTTCCTCGATGTATGGACGCATATCCTTAATTCCGGTACTGATAGGGTGACTGGGGAATTCCGATAAAGTAGATCTGCAGAAGGTTATTTTCTTGCTTTCTTGCTGTTAGTCATATGTTGCCTCCTCTGCGTGATTGAAAGAGATCCGACCTGGACTGCAACATATGCAACTCTACTTCTTTGCATCTTCTAATCTATGAAATTCTTTCTATCTGTTAGCCAGATGTTGTCCCCTCTGCGTGATCGGAAGATCCGACCTGGGACACAGCATATGCACCATTCTACTTCTCAACCCCTCTAACTCTGGTTAGTCATATGTTTATCCCTTTGTGTGATTGAAAGATCCGACCTGGGTGTACAACATATGCATTCTAAATCTGACTTCCCTCCTGATAATTGTCTGCTCATCTAAAGTAAGGAGTATTCTGGAAGTTCTTGATTACCGGAGTATGTCAGGAAGCGGGAAACACATTCTAGTACACCTAAAATTGAACATTAAAAAGGGTTGTCTGTAAATCTCGCTGCTAAATTTAGGTGGACAACAATATATGTAGTCGTCGTCAGCTCAATGGTCTTCTAGGAATATTATCTAGGATCATAGGGTCACCTGTAGTATGTCCTAAATTGTCACAATCTTTCGTGTTTAAGCGGAACACAATACCAGCGATTAACCAGATCTACTCATGAAGGTGGAGGTGCTGAAAAACATATTAAAGTTGTCCCAGAACTTTGATCCCAAAAATCACAAAAAGATTTTCTGCATTGGTGAAAAGAATCTAGTGCTATTTTATTTTTATTTTATTTTTTTTAAAAAAATGAAAAATGAAAATTTTAGTCAAAATTAGTTTAGTTTAAATTTTTTAGATTTTATTTTATTTTATTTTAATTTTTTAAAATGTCCTCAAAATGTTTTTATGTTTAATTAAACTTGAAGTATTGGGTTTTGGATTTGAAGCATTTTGGGTTTGCTATTCATGGGCTTGGGTCGTGAATTAGGGTTCAGGTATAAAAAATTTGAGTTCCCGGCCGTTTACCCTTTCACGCTCATTTGTTGATCACGGCCGTGAGCCCTCATCAGATTTTCTCTCTATAGCTTTTATCGATTCGTCGTCTCATCTTGTGCTTAATCCGAAATTGATTGTTGCACTTTGTAGGTACATCAAAAACGATCACATACATGCTAAATTTAACAGGAATCGACCGTGTTTAGTGGGTTTATAAAAGGAAAAATGATTTTCGGCAACTGATGAACTGTTCACGACTGTTGAAGTGTTCACGGTTGTTGAAGAGTTCACGACCAATGAAGCGTTCACGGCCGTTAACCTATGTACGGTCGTGAACCCTATTTTGGACATAAACTCGATTTTTTCCTTTCATTGATTCAATCAAATTTAAAGCCTAACTAATTGATAAATGAGAAAACTTGTTTAATGTTTTAAATCTCTTCTTTTCTCACTTGGTTCGGTTGGGGCAGGTCAACAATGGATGATTTGAAGTTTGCAGACATCCATAACCTTTCCATCTTTTTGGTTGATCCACCAGCTACACGCAGTGACTTTAAGTCAATGGTTCATGGACTGAAGAGATGCTGCCTTGCTTTTGCTCTATCATCAAGTCCAGTCATTTACCAAGGATTGATAAAGCAGTTCTGGAGCAATGTTGTTATGATCAGAGCAGAAGATGTTGAAGTCTGTGTAGAATCAAACGTCAATGGAAAGAAGATCATAGTGATGGAGCAAATCATTCGTGAAGTATTGCAGATTGATGACCAACCAGGTTTTCCAACTGAGATCGCAATAGAACAAACGGAGGAGATCATTGAACGTATGGGCTATGACGGGGTGTTTCCTCCAACAATCAAAAAGCTATTGCCACCTTATTGGAGGTTCCTAGCTCATGTGTTCGTGAGCTGCATCTCTGTACGGAGAGTCGGGGCAGACAAAATCTCTCTACTCAACACGGGTGCTATTGCTGCACTCGCTACGGGTCTCAACTTCACCTACTCAAAGTACATTCTAAACGAGATGGTTGGGAATGTGGAAGAAAAGAAAATAGATAAATTTTTAATGTTCGCAAGATTCTTACAAATGATCTTCAAACTTAAGAATCCGGAGCTTGTAAGAAGAGGAGAAGCGTTAGATGTTAAATCCCGTGGTTCTAACACTTTCGGACTTATGAAGCAGAACAGAAAGGGAAAGTTCATGTTCCAAGGGAAATATCCTCTTGTGAAGTTTGGTCGATTCGCTGAAGTTAGTGATGCGCTGGTAGGAACAAAAGATTTTAATGGACCAGACTAGGTATAGACAGACACTAAGAAAAGACTTGACAAGTAATTGACTTAGATAGTTCTGTTTGGTCTGACAATACGACGCTTGGGTAGATTGAGCAGGGAGATATACATGGGAATCTACGGATACATTAAAGTAATTTGTATCTAGAACTGTGTTGTAACTTTTCCTCGATGTATGGATGCATGTCCTTAATTCCGGTACTGATAGGGTGACTGGGGAATTCCGATAAAGTAGATCTGTAGAAGGTTATTTTCTTGCTTTCTTGCTGTTAATCATATGTTGCCTCCTCTACGTGATTGAAAGAGATCCGACCTGGACTGCAACATATGCAACTCTACTTCTTTGCATCTTCTAATCTATGAAATTATTTCTATCTGTTAGCCATATGTTGTCCCCTCTGCGTGATCGGAAGATCCGACCTGGGATACAGCATATGCACCATTCTACTTCTCAACTCCTCTAACTCTGGTTAGTCATATGTTTATCCCTTTGCGTGATTGGAAGATCCGACCTGGGTGTACAACCCATGCTATTAGGAGATATCACAATCTCACTCGCTTGTTAGCTACAACCTTGATTCGTTGATAGAGTAACTATGATACACTGATCACTTCCACTAGTACAACAATGTTGTTGATGTCAAAATGGGAGAGAGATACTTTCACAACATATTCATAATCTAAGGGGGGAGATACCCTTCATTTGCTCAGGGGGAGACATTTTCATTTGTGTCCAGGAAAATGTCTCTAAATAAAGATTAGACTGTACCATCAGATACAAGAAAGGAAGTTCTCATTTTCAGGGGGGAGAAAATGCTAAAGAACTTGTTGAAGATTAGGTTTGACATCATCAGATAGGGGAGATTATAAGGTCACACCTAATGATCTGATGAGTCAAACACTACATGCTGACCACCTGCGCCAGTGCCAACTTCATTATGATCAGCATCAAGATGAACTTAATGATATTGGTGATTATATGTATATTAAGCAGTTATACGTTTTATATATAGAATTGATGTCTGATCTGTAATCTTAGTGATTAGGATCATACCTTTACATAGATTAGTTACATCCCCCAAATAGTGAGATCTTCGTTATTATAATAGTATATAATGTACTATGAGGTTAAAACCCTAATAGAGCTTAGTGCCGTCTTTGAATCCTCATTGTCTTTGTAAGAACCATATTTCTTAGTGAATGTATGTTTGTGATCATACGTGTTCTTCTATTTTTTGTCTAGTTTTGCTTTGATAGTTTATTCTTTGTTGCTCATACTTGAGTGTATCCGATCGATACAAACCTTCAATTCTCTATATGTATCCACCCAAACAAGTCTCCAAGCCACTAATGAATGCTAGTTCTTCACTTGATTAGAGTTTATGTTAAGCCTTAAATACCTATGCAAAATAAGTCTCCAAAGGAGATGAAACTCAAATCACAATAATGGCAACAAACTTACGAATGAGAGGATAGTGAATCCCCTTGGATGCTCACGACAATTGTTCACAAAAGCATGGAGAAAGAACTAGCTACTTTAGTCTCCTCTCTCTCACGCACACACACACTCTCTCTCTATCTCTCTTATTTTATACTTCAACTTATATAATACAACCCGTACTTCCATTAAATGATCAAATAACTTGCAAGTAAGTATGATTGTGTAAGACTACAAAAGTCAAAGAAGAAATTCCATGTACACGTCCATATGGATGGTTTTAAGAGGGAGGAAAGAGAAGGGGTACCTACCACATCATCTTTTATGAATCTTGTACACATATATTGTAACACCCCGACTCCCAGGTACAAGTTTTTAAGCATTATATACATATTTATGGACCTACTCGACGAGTTGGTTGCCCCAACTCATCGTGTAGAGGCGGGTTTGTAAGTCCCAGAAAACAGGAACCAACCAGTGATCAAATGCAAGCACAAGCAGTAACGATGAAATCAGAAGGGGTAGAAGCAAGAATTAATCAGAAATGCACATGTTTATATATGGCCATAAACGTCAGGTACACCTGATACACACACATACACTATAGCACAACGTCACTGTACACTGACAGGACTAACAACTATTTATAGGACACGACCAACCGCAAATGGATTCATGGCCGTGAAAACCAATAAAACCGTGAACAACCAGCCGCAAACACCTAAACATATGACTAAACCCTAATCAAGACCTATACAAGATAAATGCCTAGCCCAAACCATGTAAATGTGACCTAATAGTCTCCGCCTTGGTTTGAGGCTAGCATGAACTTAGTCCTTTTCAATCAGCAGCACGTCCGACTTTCCCATTGACCCAAGCCACATTTTCTTTTAAATAATTATGGCGACCATGCTTGTAAACTCCTTGGCAGCCGCCTCTGGAAGTTCAGATTTGCATATAATTTGATGGCAAGCCAAGGTGTGTATGTCCCGTTCCCTGAACCTTAGGAGATCCCTCGCGTCAACAAGACGGTGGACACCATGTGGAAACTTGATCACTGTTGTGGTTGTGGCCTCATCGAATGCCCAAAATTCCATATTGTCCAAAGATCCATCTTGATAGTATTGGACAATAGGAATCTCTTTCGTCTATTTAGTTGGAGGCCACATCACTCTCTCTATAGGCTCATTGGTTCTGGGATCGAGCACATCCATGACTGTCCTCACAAATGAATTCGCAATTTTCATCTCGACAAATTGTCTTTTGACTTGATTCTCTAAGAACAGCTTGAAAGCAGTAGCCTGAGGATCCTGGGATGGGTTATGAAGTGGAGCTTCTGAGAGTTCAGTGAGATCGACTTTCGTCCAAGAACAAATATCATTCTTATCTTTGTAGTACTCCGGATCACCAATTCGTCTTTTCACCACCCATAACTTTAGTTTTTCGTGATATCCCCACATTCTGATTCCTGATCGGTTGCCATACTTTGTACCGAACCGTCTTTTCTCGAGATCAGTCAACGTTAGTTTGGGCTGGCCTCCATGAAGATTTTCATCGGAATTCTTCATGAAGAGCCGTTGTGCTTTTTTATAAGAGCAGTCAGTTTCTGATCTCTTTTGAGTGTAACTCGAGGGTTGGCTTGAGTAGGCTCCTTTTCGAAATGATCAACAATTTGTATGGTTCTGACATGTGGCGGATCTACAAGCTGATCTTGCTAAAATGACTGGGCAGGGGCGTTGGGAGAAGCCTCGGTTGCATTGAATCCTTCGATAGAGGATTTGAATTTGTCGCCAAATTCTTCAGCTAATTTGTTCTTTAATACGAAATAGCAAGCGATCAATGCTCCAAGGTGGGTTTGCATGTCTGAGATTTGTTTTGAATTTAGAATATTATCTGCTTTAAGCTCGGAAACATCGATGTCGATGTTTCCAATCAAAAGATGTCTTTCAATAAGTGTCTGCTTCAATGCACTGATCTCCGACTTGAGTTCTGTAATAAATGGGTCCACATCTCCTAAGCTTCCTTCACCGATTGATATTCCTTTTCCATGTGGTGAAGGGTCTGTATCATGTTGAGCAAGAAACCTGGCGAGCCTTTCTAAATCAACATCGTGCGCAGGTCTTGGAGGAGAACCCGTAGGAGCTGAAGAGCTCCCAACTTCATAAGAAGATCTAATACCACTTGGACATTTCTGAGAATCAACTTGGGCTGGTGTGGTTGGTGTAGCAGTTGTTGTTGTTGCTGGATGCGTTGGCGAGGCCTGTTCACTAATAAACACTCCTGGCCTCGTATCGGCTTGTCTTCTTTTCAACGGAGGCTGGGAGGCAAAAGACATAACTTGATCACTCTCAGAGGGGATAGAAACAGGAGTGACAACCGGAAGGGGAGGAATCCTTGAGATTGCATCCGGATTGATTGGAGCACCGGCCATCTGATCATCTGTATGAGGCGTCACCTTTAAAACATCATCAACTCCCCTGTCTCCGTTGTGTGTTGCACAACATCATCGACATTTTCAAAGAAGGAGTTGAGCTCCTCATTTGTTGGGCAGTACTCATTATTATTCTTTTCAAAATCAAAGAATGTGACATCGTCAAAGCCAGACATGTCACCACCAAAGTCAATCTCCACCTCATCATCACGTCCTTCATCATCCAAACCAACTTCATCATCTCCCAAATTCATCGAATCATCATCATCATCATCATTATCATCATCATCACCCGCAGCGTCATAGTCACTTTGAACCTCCACATTCTTCATTTGATCGTGTTCCTCTGCCACGATTGCAACAGGATGAACAGGTTCTTCCTCATGCTTGGAAGCAGTAATCAAAGACTGAAAAGGTTGTCATGATAAACACCATATTTTTGCTTTATAATCGTTTTAGCTCATGTAATTAGATCCTTGGTGGTTTTGTGTAAAATGTTCTTAAGATAATAGTTATTTTAAATTGCTTCTGTGTCCTTTTATAATAAAAAAAAAGTATCATTTTTAGCTATCAATACCCGTCACTATGAACTCTATACCAAGATCCCCCATAGATGAAATTTATATTAAGCTTGATGGAATTAAAAAGTTGAGATATGGAGAAACGGAAAATCTAGATCAAAAATTAGTATTCAAAGTTGTTACAACCAGTCCAAAGAGATTCTTATATTTAACTCCTTGTTCTAATGGTAGCTTAAGGGGGGGGGGGGTTTGTTGATACTTGAAGTTATAAAGCGACAAAGTGATTGTATATGTTTGATAAAAACAAAGAACAAAGTTAAGAATTACTGCACAAAATTGAGAAGCACATTATAGTGTAAATAAGTGAAGATTAGAAGTGTTAAGAGAAGTTTGCGACCATTAAGGTTTTTTACAAGAGAAGTTTATATATAGGTCTACATGTATTAGAAGACTATATTTTGGCATATCTCTGTATCCATGTATGATCCTGACAATAGTTAAGATTGTACCATACCTTCTATACATGTCATGCCTCCCATACCTCTTTATGTATTCATACAAATATATATGTTGTGTCATGTTGTAATAGAAAGATGTGCGTATGTATGTGTGTGTGTGTGAAAGTCTGGATTTGTATTTATTAAGACATCAGACAAAACTTGTCAAAAATTAAAGCATATCTGATTCCCCTTACCAAGCTCTGATGACCTTTAAGTACAACCAGCAGAGATCTCATTAAGTATACAAGATAAAAGACCCCCAAAAAATGACTAGCATGCATCCTTATTTATAGATTAGGGATTAGACCTAAAACCCTAAGGGGTCAAGCCCATCAATCCATAGGCTCAGGAAAGGTGTCAACCAAACACAATCTGCCATGCAGCTATTTCTAAAACCTTCAACCATGAGAGACATTGCATTGGCACCTGTCATTCACATGATGGCGCATCATGTCTCACTACTAGTGCATCGGTGTTGATCGGGCATCCGATGCCATTGTGTGTCACACATTTTCAATTGATGGTATATCTTGTATATGTCACCTTTTCTAATACTCTAATTTTCTGTCAGATGCTCCATTTCAAAGAGTTCCATCGTATTCGAGAAGTGTCATCATAATCAAGAGTGCCATCATAACTAAGAGTACCATCAGATTATAGGGTGACATCATATCCAAAAGTGTCATCATATTCAAGAGTGTCATCATATCCAAGAGTGTCATCATATTCATGATGCTCCATCGAATTATGAAATGATCCAACTCTAATTTCAAGTCTTCAATTCTTAATGCACATTTATCAATCTCCACCTTGACTTGAGCATTCTCTAAATTACTCCACAAACTCAAAACATCCTCTCCCTACCTTCCATTTTTTCATGTAGGGACTTAAAAACTGTGAACAACAACCAAGTATAAGAAAACCTATAACTTCTCTTTGGGCAACGCCCATGTCAACATCTCTTCCATATTCTCCTTGGTACCAGAGTTTTAAATGAAAAACCTATCACGGAACGTGATAGGTTTCTCCACCTTCAAAACAAGACTCTAAACGAGACCAAACACCAATGATTTTCTTATCACAAGATCACATCCATGGTCTAAGTCTATCGATCCAACATTTTATTTATATTGTGCATTAACACCATACACCAAATAAAACTAAAATGTTCCCCTCAAGGTTCACAAGATCCACTTGACCACTTCTTATGAGTTATCACCCGATTACCTCAAACCACCAAAGAAGTACCAACAAGTTTGGAGTGATGAAAATAGAACAACCGCAAGAATTTATCAACGTACTAAGAAATGTATAACTATCCTGCTCTTCTATCCATTCAAATCTTCACCTCTAATATCTTCTTTTTAGCTCCTAAATCGTTCATCACACACTCATTCTTCAAAAACTCCATCAAGTTATCTATTTCAACATAAGCGTCACTAAACACTTCTTCCATGGGTTGTATAAAGGATTCATCGGCTCTATGTTTTTCCATTCCACCTTGTTGTTTGTAACAACCCGTTATTTTTCAAATCAATAAAAGTCAAACCCTTTAAATAAAAACTCGAATTTTATTGATTTAATTAGGAACATAAGGGTCAAATATGTTTTAAATTATATAAATGGTGTTTTTATATCAGTATTTGGAATGAAATACACTGAAAAATCAAAGTTTTTCCCTTTGGAACCGAGAACCCTCGGACCGAAAACCTCTTTTCGGCCGAGAACCCTCGGACCGAAATCCCCTTTTCGGCCGAAAACTCAACCGCTATATATATTTTTCCTCGAAAAATAAGTCATTTTCTCACTTTTTCAATAGAAAACACTCCCATTTTTTCTCTCAAATATCATACAAGAACCTTCAAACCTTCAAGAAAAATCATTCAAATCTTCATAATTTTCACCAAGAACACCAAGAACAATCTTCAAATCTTCAAGCTGACTGAAAACACACTGGACCGAGAACACGTTCCCGACCGAAAACACCATAAGACCGAGAACCTGGTTCTCGGTTGAGGTTTTAAGACCGAAATCAAGGATTTCGGTGAAGGCTAGACCGAAAACCCTCATCAACACTACAAATAATTATCGGTAATTATCCCTTTCATAAAATAAGTGTTGTCTAACACTTTAATTAATTATTTCGCTAAAGTAAATACGATTACATGTTTAGATAATATTAGGACACCGTTCTTTTCATATACGTTAGCCCGAGGATCATCTCTACAGTTCCACTATCCAGACTCGAACATACATTAAAACTATAATAGGTATAGTTTGGGAAGCACTACACTATTTTACAAGCTCAGGAACACTATACAGAAGAAAGTATATAAATTATAATAGGTATAGTTTATGGAACACTACGCTATTCCACTAATTCAATGATACACTACTAAATAATTATTTAAGTATAATTATTTTACATTAAAAAGTACACTACTACAAGGTTATACATACAATTTCAAGTACAAGAGAACACTACTACACTACACGTAAACTAGTTAATATAGGGTTGTGAGGCACTACTTCGGGGTACCCATCAGGGTACCAGTTCAAGTCCTATAAATTATAACCAGAGTCTCCTGGAGGGAGAGCGTGAATTTGTGTATAGATCTATAAGGGACTGACAATCCCGCACCTGAGCTGCTTGCAACAGCTAGGCCGGCAGGCCTGGGGTGACAAATGTCATAACATTCTGATGCCTGAAGAACGTCGTAGAGGCCACTAGGTCATATCAAGCATAGTTATATGAAACTCACAATATTATTAACTAAAACATTGTTTACGGGATTAACACTACTTCAAAATGGTTTTATTTTAAATAATGAAACTATAGTACAGTATTTTACACTACAGCTGGTGGATTCCAGGCTCTCATACAAATGGTTTTATTTTAAATAATGAAACTACAGTTGTAACATACACGTTTATAATCATGTATAATTATCGTGTTTTGTAAGCTTGATAGCTTAATAGTAAATATTATTATATAATATATGATTTCGAGCGTAGAGTTCTAACAAGATAGTTTTATGAGACTTGAAGTAAAACTATGTTTAGAATCATTCGAGAAGTATTGGAAGTCTTATGAGATTCCAATCAAAAGTCAATTATCAAAATTAACAAAAATCTAAAGTTGGAAATAAGTAAAAATAATGTTATTGAAAGTTGTATATTATCTCGTTAGAAACATTTAGGCGAAACCTCACTAAAATCCGAGTTATAACGAAGAAGTTATGAGTTATTGAAGTTTCGCGACAGAACCGGCACGACTTTATATGACGTAAAAAGTGAGTTTACGATAAAATACTTTTTAGCCTTTGTGATCTAAATGAAAGTCGTAGTATTCATTGAACCGAGAACTTTTGTAAAAAGAATGTCCAAATCCAACTTAGTATGAGGAGTTATGATTTTTCTAAGATTCGGCATAGCAGTACACAGCCCGAAACTCGAAATAAAGATCGAGTGATTTTTAGCCGACACAACCTAAACGAAAATCGAAGATCTCCTCAATAGTAGTACAACGGTAAAAATACAGACGGAAACTGGAGTCGGATGAAGAAGTTATGAATTTTTAACAGACTTTTCCTGTCCCGGCCTGTTAAAAATATAAATTTAAAAATAAAGCCAAAACTAGCCAATAGAGTCTAAATGAAAGTTGTAGAGTATAATTTCACCTACGCGTGGATATAAAGAACGTCAAAAACGGAGTTCGTATGCGAAAGTTACGCATTTTTGAAGTTTTGGGCACAAACTTCGAGGCTAGTCCGAAGGAGTACGCCCAGCGTACTCATGTAAGTGATCCAGAGTCCTTCACCCGCCCTACTCCTTCGCATGAGTGCCATGTGTCCTAGCCTTGACGCGTCCAAGCTGATCCACTTCGTACGCCCAGCGTACGAAGTTACGCCCAACAAAGAGGTCTGTGAGGCAGTACGCCCCGCGTACCGGAGAATTACGCCCAGCGTAATGCGAGCCCTCGGACTACTATAAATAGAAAGTGAGAGCTTCCGAATTTTGTTTATAATTTTAACACTTTCACACCCTCTTTCATCTCTCAATTTACCCTACCACCCCCTGAAGCCTAGGAAACATCTCCAACACCCGAAGCAAGTCCCGACGCAACAAAGATCCGAGAAAATAATCTTTTCAAGTTGAAACTCTACCCGCGCAAGGCCCAGTTTTCAACAAAAATCCCCGGTTTCGTCAAAGAAAGTCGTTTTTAGAGACGAAGTGCTGCCCAAATCAGCATTTTATCATTCGGTTATTTTACAGTGAGTTCAATATAGGGACAATTGTATGTTATGTGTTATATGTGCAATGTGCTTTTCCGTGTTATTATGATAATGGAGCTATACCTTTGACCATGAATTGCATGACTAAGCATCACTGTGGTATTGGTATGTAGCCTTTGGCCATGTAGAGCATGTGTCGTATCACTTTGGTATTGGCTTTGTGCCTTTGGCCATGTAGAGAATGACTCGTATCACTTTGGTATTGGCAGAATGCTAGGTAGGGCTAAAAGCATGTATATTCTAGCAAATTGATAATCAGAAATCGTTTATTTTCTATGCTACTTGGGCTGAAGTTTTATTGATATATATCATGTTGAAATTGTTGGATTTCATTGATTGTAAATCTTTGAATCAGATTATTGGTTGATATGGAAAGCCTGTCATATGATACACATTTGCATTTGTTGTTCTTTGTCCCTCTTTGCTTTTGTCGTATTGATATATATATATATATATATGGAATAACGTTATATTGTACCTGTTATTGAACTCACTAAGCGTCACCCGCTTATCCCTCTCAGTGTTTAACTATTGCAGGTGATAAGCATCCAGTATAGTTATGTACTGTAAGAAGATGTAGAATAGTTAGTATTGTCACTTTTGTACTTAGTGTATAAATTCCTGGGAAGTTATGTAATATATAAAACTCTGTAAAAATTCTTAATAGTCGGTTTGTATCCAGTCTTTTGTAATAAGACCACTAATGTAAATTATAAATATGTATGTAGCATGTTTTTGATGTTATGATAAATGTTAAGTATGAAAGGGGTTCTTTCAATCATGGTATCAGAGCAGTAGTTTAAGTGAACTAAATACCACGGATTGGTATTTAGACTTAAACCGTCGGAAGTTCAATATATGAACGGATTCATTGTGAGTATATGGATACAAACCATAGGAAAGACTTAAGTAAAGTATTAGGTAATAATAATCCTAATATTCTAAAATACTATGTTACTCTAAATTTTCAGAACAATGGCTGAACAGGAGGGTAACCATACACCAGAAGTGGGTGGAGATCCTGATCCTAATGAAGGAGATACTACAGTATCCCCTCGTGAGGAACGACACTTGGGTAAACTTACTGGTGTTATTCGGCAGACTCTCGAAGAACACAATAAGGATAATGATAAGGGTAAAGAGAAAGCCATCGGAGAATCTTCAAGAGAGAAGGCGAAACGTCCCTCATTTAAAACTTTCAAGAGTAGTGGTGCTACGGAGTTTTCAGGTGCTCTTAATCCCATTGTTGTTTTTACCTGGATCAAGAACACAGAAAAAGGATTTCGTATCTCTCATGTGATTAATGAAGACAAGGTTAATTATGCTTCCGCAATGCTCATCGGAGAAGCCTTGGTCTGGTGGGAAGCAACATTTGAAGCTCTCAAAGAGTATGACCAGGAGAAATTATTTTGGGGGATGCTCAAAACTCGCTTGCTAGAAAAGTATTGTCCTTTAGACATGAGGAAAAGATTGGTGAAAGATTTCCTCGAACATAAGCAAGGAGGAATGACCGTGAATGAATATGAAACTCAATTCAATCAAAAAGCACGGTTTGCTGCAAAGTACTTTCCAACTGAAGACGATAAAATTCAGTTATTCATGGAAGGATTACGATATGAAATCCATGATTTCGTGAGCAATCGAGATGTTCTATCATTTGATAAAGCTGTTGAGTATGCCCGAAAGCGCGAGCATGATTTAGAGATACGTGGTGCCACTCTTTCGGTTCTGAAGCATCCACGTGTTGATCGAACTGTTCCTTATTCCTCTATTCCATCGGCTCAATCCATTCGATCTGATCCTGGAAAACAAGTATCATCTCATAATACCTCTCATGGCCGTGGTAGGTCACAATCTTTTTCTCTTCAGTTACCATCGTGTCAAAAATGTGGGAAGAATCACGAGGGCCAATGCAGAATAGAAAAAGAATCGGTGATTTGTTATGGATGTGGAGAAATGGGCCACATGAAGACTGTTTTCCCGATGAAGAATGTTACGTGCTTTGCTTGTGGTGTTGCTGGCCACAGGAAGCGCTTCTGCCCTACTCTTACTAGCCAAATGGCGGGAAGTCAAGCTTCTGTTCAACAACCAAAGAGTACTCCAACTAAAAAGGAGGAGGTGCCAAAAGTTAAAGGGCGTGCATTCCAGAGAACCACAGAGGAGGCATGCGAAGAACCGAATGTTGTGACTGGTACATTTATCGTCAATTCTAGACCTGCTCACATCTTATTTGATTCTGGTGCCTCAGATTCTTTTGTGTCTCATAAATTTGCACGTTCTTTTCAAATTGCTTGCTATGCACTCGCCCAACCGTTTCATGTAGATATAGCGGGAAGTATATCATTACTTGCTGATAAAGTATATAGAGATTGTGTCATAGAAATTGAAGGCTATAATTTTCTTGCTAACCTGATTCCTATCTCCTTGCCCAACTTTGATATGATTCTTGGCATGGATTGGTTGTCAAAGGACCGTGCAGAACTCTTGTGCTATGAAAAGATGGTATGCATTCCTATTGAATGAGAGAATCCAATTTATGCCTTTGGTGAACAAAGACTTAAAATCTTTAAAATAATATCTTTCCTAAAATCTCGTAAGTTTATATCGAAGGGGTGTTCTACTTATCTGGCCTATATAGTTGATATCTCAAAAGAGGAGAAGAAAACTATAAATGATGTTCCCGTTGTTAATGAATATCCTGATGTTTTCCCTGATGATTTTCCTGGAGTTCCTCCGGATAGGCAAGTAGAATTCCGAATTGATCTTGTACCTAGTGCTGCTCCAATTGCAAAGACTCCTTACGTCTTGCGCCAACTGAGATGAAGGAAATGATGATCCAACTGCAGGAATTACTTGACAAGGGCTTTATTCGACCGAGTACCTCTCCTTGGTGTGCTCCAATATTGTTTGTCAAGAAGAAGGATGGTTTGATGCGAATGTGTATTGATTACCGTGAGCTAAATAAGGTAACTATCAAGAACAAGTATCTACTACCTCGCATAGACGATATGTTTGATCAACTTCAGGGTGTTAGCTATTTCTCGAAGATTCATTTGAGGTCTGGCTATCATCAGTTGAATGTACACGAGCAGGATGTACCGAAGATTGATTTCCATACTCATTATGGGCATTTCGAATCCCTTTTCCTGTCATTCAGTTTTGACAAATGCTCCTGCTATATTCATGGATATGATGAATCGGGTATATCGTCCAATGCTCGATAAATCTGTCATCGTATTCATTGATGATATTCTAATATATTCAAAGTCTGAAGCTGATCATACCATTCATATTCGTGAAATATTAGAACTTCTTCGAAAAGAGAAACTACATGCTAAATTCTCAAAATATGAATTTTGACTTCGTCAAATTCAATTTCTCGGCCATGTGATTTTTGTTGACAGTATATCAGTAGATCCTACCAAAATTGAAGCCATTCAGAATTGGGAAGCGTCCCGTAATGCTTCTGAAATTGGCAGTTTCTTGGGTCTCGCGGGTTATTACTGGAGATTCATTAAAGACTTTTCACGCATAGTTGTACCTCTCACAAGTCTTACACGAAAGGAAATAAAGTTCGCATGGGGTGAAGCCCAAGAAAAAGCTTTCTCCACTCTAAAAGATCTTTTGACTCATGCTCCGATCTTATCACTCCCAGAAGGTGATAATGATTTTTCCGTATATAGAGATGCTTCAAGGTTGGGACTCAGTTGTGTATTGATGCGGCATGGTAAGGTAATAGCCTATGCTTCAAGACAACTGAAAGAGTATGAAAAGAATTATCCCACCCATGACCTCAAACTCGCTACAGTAGTATTTGCTCTAAAACTTTGGACACATTATCTTTTTGGTACAAAATGCTAATTTTTTACCGACCACAAAAGTCTCAAGTATATATTCAATCAGCAAACTTTGAATATGAGACAACATCGAGCCATGGAGCTGATTAAAGACTATGACTGTGAAATCATATATCATCCTGGAAAGGCCAATGTAGTTGGTGATGCACTTAGCAAGAAGGTTTATCATAATAGTGTGTGTTATGTTATTACCCATACTACCGTAAAGTTCAATATTCTTGATGAACTAAAAAAATTGCACATAGAGGCCTTAAAGCCAGAAAATGTGAAGAAGGAAGGGATGGTACATTATGCTGATATTTTACCTGATGATCCACGTGGACTGAAATTATTTAAGAATCAGCTATGGATTCCAAAGATTGGCGGATTAAGACAGAAGATTTTGGATGAAGCCGATAAGTCTAAATTGTCAATACATCCTGGTACAAGTAAAATGTACTATGATGTACGGGCTGATTATTGGTGGCCCAGATTAAAGAGAGACATTGGAAGATATGTACTATGCTTACAAGTCAAAGCGGAACACCAAAAGCCATACGGGAGTCCAGAAGGTATTAATGTCCCCATGTGGAAATGGGAGGAGTTGTCCATGGATTTTATTACCAATTTGCCAAAGACTGTGAGACGGAATGATAGCATTTGGGTAATTGTCGACCGAATGATTAAGAGTGCACATTTTCTTGCCATGCGTGAAACAGCTCCAATGGAGAAATATGCACAAGTATACTTGGATGAAATCATTGCGATACATGGCGTCCCACTAAAGATTATTTCTGATCGTGATACTCGCTTCAATTCTCATTTTTAGGCGAGTATGCAACGTGAATTGGGATCGCGTCTTAGCACATCTTATCATCCCCAGAAGATGGTCAGACAGAGAGAACAATCCAAACAGTAGAAGATATGCTTCGTGCATGCGTCTTGGAGTTCGGTGGTAACTGGGACAAGTACTTACCTCTTGTCGAATTCTCATATAATAACAGCTGCCACACTTCAATCAAAATGCCACCATATGAAGCATTATATGGTTGTAAATGTCACACTCCATTATTTTGGCGTGATGTAGGATAGAAAATCCTTGGTGGCCCTGAAATGATTCAAGACACCACGGATAAGATTCAAATTATACGAGAAAGAATGAAAGCGGCCCAGGATCGACAGAAGTCCTATGCAAAAAAGAGGAGACGACCCATAGAATTCCAGTTGGGTGATTTCGTAATGCTGAAGGTATCCCCATGGAAAGGCATTATGCGATTTGGGAAGAAAGGAAAACTAAGTCCTAGATTTGTTGGTCCTTTCAAAATCATCCAGAGAATTGGTTAGCAAGCGTATCGCTTGGAATTGCCGGAAGATTTGGCAGGTATTCATGATGTGTTTCATGTGAGTTATCTGCGTAAATGTTTAAGCATATATGACGAAACGGTCCCGTTATCCGAGGTGAAATTGGATAATAAATTAAGATATGTAGAAGAACCTGAAGAGATCGTAAACAAAAGAACGACTAATATACGTAATAAAGAAGTGGAGTTGGTGCTTGTCAAGTGGAAACACGATCGAGGCCCAAATTATACTTGGGAAAATTAGAATGAGATAAGATCGAAATATCCCCATTTGTTTAAATAACTGTAATTTAGGGGACAAAATCTTGAAAAGGAAGAGGTATTCGAAACATATACGTTTATAATCATGTATAATTATCGTGTTTTGTAAGCTTGATAGCTTAAAAGTAAATATTATCATATAATATATGATTTCGAGCGTTGAGTTCTAACAAGATAGTTTTATGATACTTGAAGTAAAACTATGTTTAGAATCATTCGAGAAGTATTGGAAGTCTTATAAGATTCCAATCAAAAGTCAATTATCAAAATTAACAAAAATATAAAGTTGGAAATAAGTAAAAATAATTTTATTGAAAGTTGTAGATTATCTCGTTAGAAACATTTAGGCGAAAACCTCACTAAAATCCGACTTATAACGAAGAAGTTATGACTTATTGAAGTTTCGCGACAGAACCGGCATGACGTTATATGACGTAAAAAGTGAGTTTACGATAAACAACTTTTTAGCCTTTGTAATCTAAATGAAATTCGTAGTATTCGTTAAACCGAGAACTTTCATAAAAAGAACGTCCAAATCTAACTTCGTATGAGGAAGTTATGATTTTTCTAAGATTCGGCATAGCAATACACGGCCTAAAACTCGAAATAAAGATCGAATGATTTTTAGCTGACACAACTTAAACGAGAATCGAAGATCTCGTAAATAGTAGTACAACGGTAAAAAGACAGACGAAAACGGACGTCGGATGAAGAAGTTATGAATTTTTAACGGACATTTCATGTCCTGGCCTGTTAAAAATATAACTTTAAAAATAAAGTCAAAATTATCCGACGGAGTCTAAACGAAAGTTGTAGAGTATAATTTCACCTACATGTGGATATAAAGAACATCAAAAATGGATTTCGTATACGAAAGTTACAAATTTTTGAAGTTTTGGGCACAAACTTCAAGGCTGATCCGAAGTCCGTCACCCCCCTACTCCTTTGCATGAGTGCCATGTGTCGTAGCCTTGACGTGTCCGAGCTGATCCACTTGGTACGCCCAGTGTATGAAGTTACGCCCAGCGAAGAGGTCTGCGAGGCGGTACGCCCCGCGTACCGGAGAATTACGCTCAACGTAATGCGAGCCCTCGGACTACTATAAATAGAAAGTGAGACCTTTCGGATTTTGTTTATAATTTTAACACTTTCACACCCTCTTTCATCTTTCAATTTACCCTAACACCCCCCGAAGCCTAGGAAACATCCCTAACACCCGAAGCAAGTCCCGACGCACCAAAGACCCGAGAAAATAATCTTTTCAAGTTGAAACTCTGCCCACGCAAGGCCCGGTTTTCAACAAAAATCCCCGGTTTCGTCAAAAAAAGTCATTTTTAGAGACGAAGTGCTGCCCAAATCAGCATTTTATCATTTGGTTATTTCACAGTGAGTTCAATGTAGGGATAATTGTATGTTATGTGTTATATGTGCAATGTGTTTTCCCGTGTTATTATGATAATGGAGCTATACCTTTGACCATGAAGTGCATGACTAAGCATCACTTTGGTATTGGTATGTAGCCTTTGGCCATGTAGAGCATATCTCGTATCACTTTGGTATTGGCTTTGTGCCTTTGGCCATGTAGAGAATGACTCGTATCACTTTGGTATTGGCAGAATTCTAGGTAGGGCTAAAAGCATGTATATTCTAGCAAAATGATAATCAGAAATTGTTTATTTTCTATGCTACTTGGGCTGAAGTTTTATTGATATATATCATGTTGAAATTTTCGGATTTCATTGATTGTAAATCTTTGAATCAGATTATTGGTTGATATGGAAAGCCTGTCATATGATACACATTAGCATTTGTTGTTCTTTGTCCCTCTTTGCTTCTGTCGTATTGATATATATATATATATATATATATATATATATATATATATATATATATATATATATATATATATATGAATAATCGTTATATTGTAACTGTTATTGAACTCACTAAGCGTCACCCGCTTATCCCTCTCAATGTTTAACTATTGCTGGTGATAAGCATCCAGTATAGTTATGTACTGTAAGAAGATGTAGAATAGTTAATATTGTCACGTTTGTACTTAGTGTATAAATTCCTGGGAAGTTATGTAATATATAACACTCTATAAAAATTCTTAATAGTCGGTTTGATGTCATACAAACTATGTATTGAACAGATGTAAATACTATATTTTATCAATGTAATGGTTGTGTTTGCTTTGATTGCTATTATGCAATTGTTGTGATACTGTACATGACGTCCCCCACCCCTGAACGTTTCCGCCGTTTTGGTTTGGGGGTGTGGCAGATTGGTATCAAAGCATTGTTTATAGTGAACTAAGTATATCAAACCTTACAAGATATACATCTATAAACACAATGGGGCCAAAGTGCTCGGACTAAAAGTATACTTTTTAAAATTGAAGTATTTTATAAGAAGTATACAAACATACATACATATCAGAAACAATATCACAAAAAGAACTCTACAAAAGTATTTAGATGTTGAACACTGCAGTTAAAACTAGACAGTTATGTAATCATATCTGGGATAAATATAGCCTGATCAACTATATTTATTTGAGATACGACCGACATGTGTTTGGGAGTGATAGTGGTGTTGCCATAAATAAAGTTGGCGATTGTTTACTTATATTAGTAGACTTCCACTGTAAATCGCTTAATAGAACACTGTAACAGTCATGATAAGATATATCTTGTTCATTATCACCTGACTCATGACCACTATAGAGGACTTATCATCATTTTCTCTTAAATCATTATAGAGAAAGATGCCACCAAAGAAGTCCAACAGGAAGAAAAACAACCCTCCAACGAATCCTCCATCACCACCACCTCCTTAGTATGACCCTGATGTCTTCCAAGCAGCAGTAACAGCCGCCGTGGCTGCCGCTATGTCGCAGATCCACGCAAGTGGTACAAGCGGGGCGGGTAGTGGTGCCAACCCTTCCAATCAAGGAGATAGTCACGGGCACCCAATGGAGTGCTCCTACAAGGACTTCACAAACGCTAAACCCAAGTCCTTTGATGGAACTGGAGGTGTCATTGCTTTAACCCGTTGGTTCGAGAAAACCGAATCAATATTCGAAATTTGTGCATGCCCCGAATCTAGCAAAGTGAAATTTGCAGCATGCACTTTCATAGATAGAGCTCTCATGTGGTGGAACAGCTAAGTCAATTCGCTGACTCTCGCAATAGTCAATGCTATGAGTTGGGATGAAATGAAAGAGCTAATGCTAGCGGAATACTGCCCGAGGGGGTGAGATGAAAAAAATAGAGCAGGAGCTCTGGAGTCTGAAGATGAAGGACTCTGATATCGCTGCTTACACTGCTAGGTTCAGTGACCTGGCTCTTCTGTGTCCCGGGATGGTCACCCCGGAGCGTAAGAAGGTGGAAAGGTACATATGGGGAGTTAATCCCCCGACTCAAGGAAATGTCCTAGCTACCAATCCACTTACTTTCGATAGTGCCAATCGTCCGGCACAGATACTAATAGATCCCAGAGATCGCCAGGACTCCGTAACAGCCATTCCTGAATAGCCCAAAGAGAGTGGCAGCAAAAAGAAGTACTGGAACATAAGAAAGGGCCAATCTTTGCAGGAGCCCTCAAAGAAACAGCAAACAGTGGCAGTCCATGCTGCTACCATTCCTGTTGTTGTTCCTACTACTCCAGCACCTCCCAGTCGATACACTGGTAGTCTACCGAGGTGCATTAAATGCAGCTTCCACCACCACGGGCCTTTTCGGGAAATACAATGCATCAACTGCAACAAGAAGGGGCATACAACCCGCTTTTGTAAGACACCAGCACAACCTAATGCCCAGACCCCCAGAGTTGGAGTAGGCCAGACCTGCTATGGGTGTGGTGAAGCAGGGCATTAAAAGAGAGATTGCCCAAAGGCAAGAAATGATGGCAACACATGAGGAGTGCTAGAAATAGGTCAGGAGGAGGCAGTAGCGGATCCACCGTAGTCACGGGTACGTTCCTCCTCGATAACTCTTATGCATGCATTCTATTTGATAGCGGTGTGGAGAGGAGTTTCGTTAGCCATAAATTCAAACACTTACTCAAACACAAACCACAATATTTAAATGAAACATTCACTGTCAAAATGGCTAACGGGAAGAAAGAGATCACTAACGACATATTCATAGGCTGTACCCTCACTCTAAACGACTATTCCTTCCTAATCGACCTTATGTCGGTCTCTATAAAAAGCTTCGATGTCATCATCGACATGGATTGGTTATGTCCTCACTGTACTGCTATTCTGTGCTACAAAAAAGCCATTCGCCTTAACGTGCCAAGTGGCGAAACCCTCGTCATCTACGGTGACAACCAGTACGAACCTTTGCATCATCTCTTGCATCAAAGCCCAAAAATACCTGCGAAAAGAGTGTCACGCATTCTTATCTCATGTAGTCAATGAAAAACAAGAAGTAAAAGACCTCGAGAGCATTCCCGAAGTCTGTAATTTTCCTGATATCTTCCCTGAAGATCTTCCAGGAGTTCCTCCTGAACGCCAAGTCGAGTTCCGAATCGACTTGATTCCTGGAGCTACCCCCATAGCCAAATCCACGTATCGCCTAGCACCGGCAGAGATGCAGGAATTATCCAACCAATTAAACGAACTGCTCAGTAAGGGATTCATTCGACCGAGCTTCTCACCCTGGGGAGCACCGGTCCTGTTCGTTAAGAAGAATGATGGATCTTTCCGAATGTGCATAGATTACCGCGAACTAAACAAGCTTACCATTAAGAACCGATACCCTCTTCCACAAATAGACGAGCTCTTTGACCAACTCCAAGGAGCCAGCTAATTTTCAAAGATTGACTTAAGATCGGGGTATCACCAATTACAAGTTCATGAGAACGATGTTCCCAAAACCGCATTCCGAACTCGTTATGGTCACTATGAGTTTGTAGTAATACCCTTCGGTCTAACCAATGCACCCACAGTATGCATGGATCTAATGAATCGGGTATGTCGTCCCTTCCTAGACAAATTTGTGATAGTATTCATAGATGATATACTCATCTACTCACGAAGTGAGGAAGAACATAGCCAGCACCTGAGACAAGTCTTAGAAAAATTAAGGGCACAAAACCTTTATGCTAAATTCTTAAAGTGCGAGTTTTGGATTAGGAATGTGAACTTTCTTGGTCACGTAGTCAGTGAAGAAGGAATACATGTGGACCCTTCCAAAATAAAGGCAATCGAGAATTGGTCAGCACCCAGAACGCCAACAGAGATCCGCCAATTTTTAGGACTTGCTGGCTATTACCGCAGATTCATACAAAACTTCTCCCGAATCGCTAAAACTATTACCGCCCAGACCCAGAAGGGTGTAACTTTGAGCTGCAGAGAGAAACAAGACACTGTTTTCCAAACACTGAAGCAAGCCCTGTGCAGCGCACCTATCTTGTCTCTTCCAGAAGGGACAGAGGACTTCGTAGTATACTGCGATGCATCCAATCAGGGGCTAGGCTGTGTGCTTATGTAGCAAGGAAAGGTTATTGCCTCTGCCTCAAGACACCTAAAGGCACACGAAGTCAACTACACCACTCATGATCTTGAGTTGGGAGTTATAGTCTTTTCACTAAAAATTTGGAGGCATTACCTTTATGGTACCAAGTGTACTATCTTCACCGACCACAAAAGCCTCCAACACATATTTGATCAGAAAGAACTTAACATGAGGCAGCGACGATGGGTAGAGCTACTCAATGATTACGAATGTGAAATTCGCTATCATCCCGGCAAAGCCAATGTAGTAATAGATGTCGTTAGTCGAAAGGAGTACACAGGTCGTAGAGTGAAGGCACTAACCATGAAAATCCATTCACATCTATCTACACAAATCAAAGAGGCTCAGATAGAAGCCTTGAAGCCGGATAATGTGGCAGATGAAGCCTTAAGAGGAATGGAGAAAAACTTAGAAATGAAGGGTGACAGAGTTCGTTACTTCATGAACCGTATCTGGACACCGAAGTTTGGTGGTTACAAAGATGTTGTCATGAACGAAGCCCACAAAACTCGATACTCTGTTCATCCAGGTTCAGATAAGATGTATCTGGATCTCAAGAAACTTTATTGGTGGCCGAACATGAAAGCCGAGATTGCTACCTATATGGGCAAGTGTCTAACTTTCACCAAAGTAAAGGTAGAGTATCAAAAGCCCTCAGGTTTACTTCAGCAGCCGGAGATACCTGAGTGGAAGTGGGAGCGGATTACAATGGATTTCATAACCAAGTTGCCCAAGACCAAAGATGGGCATGACACCATTTAGGTAATCGTCGACAAATTAACCAAATCCGCTCACTTCCCACCAATAAAGTGTTGGGTTATGAGCATTCTAACACTCCTAAGTGTACATGCAACCCTAAATACCTTGGATCTATGTTTTCTCTATTATACATACAATTATGAACATCCAAGGTATTATCCTAATCTAGCATACAAAATAATAAATATAACAAGATAGAATACATACCTCTTTGATGTAGAATGTCTTCATGAAGCTTGAGTGCCTAGTGCCCCAAGTGTGACACCTCAAATGGTTCACACAACACCAAATACACTTGGAATAACTTGAGAGAAACTTGAACACTCCTTGAAATCGTCTAGCCCTCACACTCACACATTAGTGCACGATTTCTTGAGCCATGGGATTCTTTTATATGGTGGCTATTAGGGTTACACCATGTAACTCATAACTTTACCCATTCCTTATGCTCCATGGATTTTAACCTCCATGGAGTATCCATGGGTCACCCCATGGACTTAGTCCAACATAAGGAATCTTGGATCACAAGCCCACATATATAAGAATGAATGATTTACACAATCAACCCATATATTTAATTAGTCTCCTTTTGATCACTTAATTAATTCCAAATTAATTCTTGATCAATACTAATTAAATAACCTTATTAATATATTAGAACTTATAATATATTAACCAACCTTAAGTGTTATTTCTCTCATTATAGTCTATCCAAATGCATGATGCCATGAAACCCAAATAGACCATGTCGGGTCGGGTCAAGTCTTACCAATTATAGTTATGGACTTAGACATTAATCCAACAGTCTCCCACTTGGATAAGTCTAAAACTATTATTGCGTATGACTTCAGGAACCGATCAGCAATCGTAGCTCTCAAAAGCTTCTGTCGAACTCTGACCTTGTCGATGAACTCTGACCTTTGTCAATGACTTGTCCATTAGATAAGGGATCATATATTCCTCCATTCTAGATATCATATGGACTGAGACATGGATTATCAATCATTCTCTCTGTCCATTTGTTGTTTCCCGATTTCCGATTCATGATGACTGACTGATTGAACAAATCAAATCAGTCCTGGCTTGGCCAAGCACTCACATGTATCATCTTTAAATCATCGAGGGGCCCACAAATATCGCTTTTATCCCGAAGGTAAAAGGAATGGATAAACTTCGACTCATATGGCTTGTTCTACTACTTGTTGAATCATACACAAAGGCACGTTTTATAACATCGAGTTACCAATGCGTTTTCGTGCAATCAATGTATAACCAACTCATAGTAACAACTCATATCTCTAGGTTTGAAGAATATAAGATATTATCGTCTCATGATCACTCGTGATAAAATCCATGAAGTGATTCAAATGAGCGCGGGTTGAATCCAATACTCAGAACTTATGAGCACTCATGAGTGTTGTAGCACCACTTTGTCCACCAACTTGGACCTCTACAAACCAACCCATGACAGTCTTGATTCATATCTACTTCCAACATATGACCGACTGTGGATGGTTTGAATAACTTAATCATTCAGGAAGAGCGACTTAGTTATTCTGGAAGTCAAAACATGCAAAGTAAAACACAAGAATAAATGAATCAAATATGGTATCAAACCCTATGAATATAAATAAACACTTTTATTTATCACCATAATGATTACTCATTATTCATTGTTTCGGTTTTATCAACTTTATACTTGAATTTAAAACAATAGTTGTCCCATGCTCCAAGCATGTACACTATGTTTTCTAAACATTAGTCACGCCATACACCAAGTATGCATACTATGTTTGTCTATGATCTTTACTTTGTAAAATAGATCAATTGAACATCACTCCAATGATCCTCTTTTCACAGTCCCAAATCCTTACTGCAAATGCAAGAATTCCAAATTCATGCCATTTACTGAAATCTGTTAGATTCTAAACTTATATGCATTGATCCTCTTAATGATTATGCACGAAGTCAGAAAGACTTGACAACAATCATTACAGAGCATTCCAAAGGAGATCAGCTCCTTGGAAACATCCTTCTTTCATTAAGTTTCCTAATCTTACACAGATTGAATAATTTCTAACTTTGAAACATTTCCATATTCCATTTTGACTATCACTTCTGAACAAGAGTTGCCTCCTTACAGATTATGTCAATATGGTCCTTCCAGAATTAACATTATACTTCGAACTGTCCTTGAGCAACCAATCTTTGGTAAACCTTAGATTGTCCTTGACAATTGCTTAATCATTTTAGTCATATCCAATTCTAGACCTTTTCCCTTCATAATGCCCCAAGCATTTGGAAAATTTTAGAAAGGATGAATATAGCACATGTAATCGATCCTATATCCGAAGCATATGGGACACGATTCATGATGTCTCACATAAAGACTAAACCAGTCTTTTGCTATAATATTTCCATTTCAATTTCCCAAGTTCTCAAAATTCAGATTATGAAAAGGGATGTCGTAATCATAATCGAATTTTAGAACGCAGATAATGGACCCATATATAGAATTTCCTTATGTTGAGCCATTCCAACATGAAACTCATATATATATCCTTGATTAAATACGATTAAAATCTCAATCTAAGCTTTTAGAATTGAAATGAAGTATAATTTCCTCTCCTTTAATTATAGCAAAACAACTTTTTCAACCCCTGCAACCTCACGAATTGAAACTTTTGTTTTTCTATAATTAACATTGCTAACTTGCAACCTTTGTCATAATTATCATGCTCCCACTAACATGATGATTATTAGCATACCACTTATGCTCCCACTAGCTTTGACATGTACTCAGAAATCAGCTGACTTTCTTACCAACGACTTTGAGAATGCAAATATCACAATTGCTATCTAGCTAAAATCTACTTAGTGAAAGTGTTTCCTCACCATCATTTTCATGAATCGGAGAGAAACCTTATGACACTTAGATTTAATAGTGTATGTGTTCTTATCCATGTGAATTTGTCAAAACCATAATCACAAGACAAGGTTAGTGACAAATCCAAACTCATATTGATTAAACTTGTGCAATCTTAAATTCTTGCCATTTGGCAGCTCAGGTGCCTGCCATTGCTTCCAAGTAGTTGTGCAACCAATTGAGAACTCTCAGAACTCCTATGCAAAGCCAACTTGAATAGGCACAAAAATTTCAACACGATAGGTTATAAACCTCAAGTCGTGTGCTAGTGAAGGACTTTAGGTTTTATTCTTGATTAAGTCTTGAAACTTTCAAGAGCTTTAAGACTCCCACTGTCCTCTTGACATATAAGACTCCCTTGTCAAATATTCAAGAGATAGTGCGGATTCTTTATCAAGACTAACACTTTACACAATTGGCCTAAGTTGGTCTCTGTTTTATCCAAAACATCACAACTTACCAATTTCAAATGTACAAGAGTAGATAACCTTTTACTCTTACATTTGACTAGTGTTAACAAACCCTCTTTAAGATATGTCACTCAAGTTACAATCTTGGAGTATGACTCTAAGAATTGTTTTGGAACGAAGTATGACTCATCTTTTTGATTTAACCATTTCAACAATTCATGACTCCTCTTCTTAGTCATAAGAATGAACTAAGATGACTTTAGAGGACCAATTGTGATATGGTATCTTAATCATTAAGATGATCATAAACATGATACTAAAGTACTCTCCCATCTTTTCAGATTTGAGAAACTTTTATCTTTCTGCCATACTTTGATTCTTCTTATTCGTTCTGTCTCACATTGAAACTTCTCCAATGCTATAGACTTATACTTAAACTTATAAGTATAACCATATTTACTGAACTTAAGTAAATCATGACGAATAGTCTTCTTGATCTTTTGTGGTGGACTTGACCAGTGCACAAGAATGTGTACTCGATCCCTTAGTCCTTTCCTTATTCACATAAGGAATTAGTCTTAATTTTCCAAGCTGAAAGTTCTCATTCATCATACTATACAACTTGCATGATTCCAAGTTTCGGTCCAATTGAACCTTGGGTGATGAGAATCTTTCCTTATTTGGTAATATTAGACACTACCACAACCGAAAGAATCAAATCCATTTTTCCAATATTGCTATCAATGGAATCTTATAAGCAACAACTTTTCACAAATGCCATTGTAAGGATACTTAAAATAAATAAAATCAAAACCTTTTTCTTTTATTTTAAAACTTTGCGGAAAAACTTATCCTTACAATCCATATGAAAACCTTGTTGTTATCTACTCCTAAGCAATATAAATATCATAACTCTTAAGTAATAGCCCAAAATTCTGATCACCGAACTATGCGATTGAAATCCATCTTCGCGATCAGAATCAGCATGTACTTAATAGAGTTAGACAATAGACTTTACCTGAAGTAGAGCCAAACTTATTGACTTTAACATCCTTAGGTAAATTTGGCAGCTTCGTAACCAATGCCCCTTCCTTTGGCAATAGTTACCTATGGACCCTTGATAATGGGACTATCTCAGACTTCGCCTCTCTCTTTACCATTGGGTCAACCGAGTTGACTATGGCCGATCCCTTTCCATTGGGAAGAGAGAGCTTTACTGGATATCCAATGTCATCATTGTCAATGTCCATAGCGTTTTAGGAAGTTGATCTTAGCAAATAGATAAGATCATTAAGGGTCTTGTCTTAGTCTGTTTCATAGGATTCTCAAAAGAACTCACTATGTGACTTAGAAAGTAGTTGAGCCACCAACTTTCTCAAGACTTTGACACCCAACTCTCCCGGCTTGTCAATATGTGACTACATCTCCAAGATGTGATCACACCTAGACATTGCCTTGCCAATAGGGCTTGAGTGACCTTAAACTTTTTAGGAACTTGTGGGTTAGGGAGAATAATTGGAGGAGGTGAAAGAAGTATGATATCCATGGGACATCATCTTCATTTAGGAAAGCTTGTTTCAAGAGATTTGGGAAGATCATAAATGTCTAGACCAGACATCTTTTTGGGAGATATTCAAGATAGTTGATTTAAAGTCCTTAATATGACACCCAATATGAAATATTAAGGCTAGGACCCAACAAACTATTTTATAACTTAGAAGAGGGATGCCGTAATCCAAGCTATAAAATATATGAAGGTGGGTGAATGACGATTCACCAATTTCCACCATGAAAAACGAAATAATTTATTAGGTTTTAATTGGATTTGAAAGTCCTAGATCTTTGAGATTCATTGAACTGTTCAAAGGCATGTTTCAATCTCGAGTGTGCCTTTCAGGTTTTGTGACTGGGATGCCGAGGATCATAAAACAAGGTGTGAATAACCATGCAAATATACTTGGTACCCTTAATATTTACCCCTTAATCAGTGTGCCGGTTAACCACACACGCTCCACCGATACTATGATAAATATTAAGTTACCCTTTGCCTACCTTTTTAAGTCCAGGTTAGTGTGCCGGTTAACCACACACGCTCCACTAACAGCTTAAACAAAGTGCAAAGTGTAATTTCATGGATTAGCACCTTATTCACATTTTCCTAAGTAGCTAAGATTAAGAATTTATAAGTGTTTAGTTACTTAGTATTTATCATTATACTTATAATGAAGGGAGAATTATAGTCATTTTCCTACCTGTTCGGCTAACGACCCTCCACCGGTCAAGGAAGCGGTGAGTGAGAGTGGACACCCATTAAACTGCCATTTTATAGGCAGTAACCTTATACCCCACTTATAGACCGACTTCGTGAATGAGGCCTACTAATGGTAAGACTGACTTTACTCTTATACATATATATAAATATTATTAACTTATAATATTATAAAGTATAAGGGTTGAATTTTAACTTTTAAAATTCTAAGGGCTAACTTGGAATTAAAGTATTCATAAGTGAAAACTTTTCAAATTCCAAAACTTGAGGGCAAGTTTTGAAACTATTCAAAACTAATTAATTCCATAACTTATGAGTTTAAAGTAGTTTTAATTAAAAAAAAAAAAAAAAAAAAAAAAAAAAAAAAAAAAACTCCTCAAGTTCCATAACTTGAGGACAAGTTATGGAAGACTTTAAACTAATTAATAAAAAAAAGAACTTTTTTTTATTGTAACTTATGGAACTAATTAAGGTTACACTTTTTTTTTTAATTTAATGAAGAGACTCTTGAACCTCCATAACTTGAGGACAAGTTATGGAGTCATAAAACCATTTAATTAGAACTAGACTCTTCATTTTGTAACCTTTGCCAACTTTTATGAGTTTTATGATTCTTAAATGTGACTTTTCATATAACTTGAGGACAAGTTACAAAAACACACTTTGGAATCAACTCTTAGATTAAAATGGATTGAAAACAACTATTTCACACAACTTTTCTATTAATCTAAGAACCTCATAAGAACAACATAATTCAAATCATCAATCTTCAAGAAATTAGCATGAACATACAAACTAATACAAATCTTGAAATGATGACAATTATCTTAGAAATTGGATTAGCATGAACATTACCACATCAAAAACAAGTTTATAAGTCCAAAAACATCTTAGGGTAATGTTCCTAGTCCAATTCCAGCCAAAACAATCGAATATATGCAAGTATAACAAGAAAACAAGTCTAGGCTCTGATACCACTGTTGGGTTATGAGCATTCTAACACTCCTAAGTGTACATGCAACCCTAAATACCTTGGATCTATGTTTTCTCTGTTATACATACAATTATGAACATCCAAGGTATTATCCTAATCTAGCATACAAAATAATAAATATAACAAGATAGAATACATACCTCTTTGATGTAGAATGTCTTCATGAAGCTTGAGTGCCTAGTGCCCCAAGTGTGACACCTCAAATGGTTCACAAAACACCAAATACACTTGGAATAACTTGAGCGAAACTTGAACACTCCTTGAAATCGTCTAGCCCTCACACTCACACATTAGTGCACGATTTCTTGAGCCATGGGATTCTTTTATATGGTGGCTATTAGGGTTACACCATGTAACTCATAACTTTACCCATTCCTTATGCTCCATGGATTTTAACCTCCATGGAGTATCCATGGGTCACCCCATGGACTTAGTCCAACATAAGGAATCTTGGATCACAAGCCCACATATATAAGAATGAATAATTTACACAATCAACCCATATATTTAATTAGTCTCTGTTTGATCATTTAATTAATTCCAAATTAATTCTTGATCAATACTAATTAAATAACCTTATTAATATATTAGAACTTATAATATATTAACCAACCTTAAGTGTTATTTCTCTCATTATAGTCTATCCAAATGCATGATCCCATGCAACCCAAATGGACCATGCCGGGTCGGGTCAAGTCTTACCAATTATAGTTATGGACTTAGACATTAATCCAACATAAAGGAAACAGAAAAAATGGAGAAACTGACCAGAACATACATCAAAGAGATAATACGACTGCATGGTGTGCCAATTTCTATTATCTCAGATAGAGACAGTAGATTCACCTCGCGGTTTTGGCAGTCGCTACAGAAATCTCTAGGAACTAGGTTGGACATAAGTACATCCTACCATCCATAAACTGACGGGCAGAGTGATAGAACCATTCAAACACTAGAAGACATGTTGAGAGACCGTGTAATCGACTTTGGTAAAGCTTGGGATACCTATTTTCCACTTTTTATGTTTTCATACAACAATAGTTACCACTCTAGCATCAAGGCTGCCCCGTTAGAAGCCCTCTATGGTCGTAAGTGCAGATCCCCTATGTGTTGGGCTGAAGTGGGTGACACGCAGCTAGCTAAAGGGCAAGTCCCTGATAGCACTCTCACTGGCCCATCGATCATTCAAGAAACCACATAAAAGATCGTCCAAATCCGAGAACGATTGAAAGCCTCTAGGGATAGACAAAAGAGCTACGCATACAAGAGACGAAAACCTTTGGAATTCCAGGTTGGTGACCGCGTTCTATTGAAGGTCTCACCCTGGAAAGGCATGATACACTTCGAAAAGGGTGGAAAGCTAAATCCAAGGTACATCGGGTCATTCGAGATTCTCGCTAGAATCGTCCCAGTAGCTTACAAACTCCGTCTACCACAAGAACTTAACAACGTACACTTTGTCTTCCACGTGTCAAATCTAAAGAAGTGCCTATCTGACGAGACTCTTGTGATTCCACTCGATGATATCGAGATAAACGATAGTCTTAACTTTGTGGAAGAACCAGTAAAAATCATGGATAGGGAAGCCAAACGAATGAAACAAAGTCGCATACCAATATTGAAGGTTCACTGGAATGACAAGCGGGGACACGAATTCACTTAGGAGTGAGAAGATCAAATGAAACAAAAGTGCTCGCATCTTTTCCCTAATCCATAGTCTACTCCCTATAGAAAGAATTTCGGGACGAAATTCCCTCTAACGGGGGGATAATGTAACAACCCGTTATTTTTCAAATCAATAAAATTCAAACCCTTTAAATAAAAACACGAATTTTATTGATTTTGTTGATTCGATTAGGAACATAAGGGTTAAATATGTTTTAAATTATATAAATGATGTTTTTATATAAGTATTTGGAATGAAATACACTGAAAAATCAAAGTTTTCCCCTTTGGAACCGAGAACCCTAAGACCGAAAACCTCTTTTCGGCCGAGAACCCTCGGACCGAAATCCCCTTTCCGGCCGAAAACTCAACCGCTATATATTTTTTTCCTCGAAAAATAAGTCATTTTCTCACTTTTTCAATAGAAAACACTCCCATTTTTGCTCTCAAGTATCATACAAGAACCTTCAAACCTTCAAGAAAAATCATTCAAATCTTCATAATTATAACCAAGAACAATCTTCAAGCTGACCGAAAACACACTGGACCGAGAACATGTTCCCGACCGAAAACACCATAAGACCAAGAACCTGGTTCTCGGTTGAGGTTTTAAGACCGAAATCAAGGATTTTGGTTAAGGCTAGACCGAAAACCCTCACCAACACTACAAATAATACTCGGTAATTATCCCTTTCATAAAATAAGTGTTGTCTAACACTTTAATTAATTATTTCGCAATTTAAATACGATTACGTGTTTGAATAATATTAGGACACCGTTCTTTCCACCTACGCTAGCCCGAGGATCATCTCTACAGTTCTACTATCCACACTTGAACACACACTAGAGGTGAGTTCATACCCCTACGTTTTCACTATTTTTAATGTTTTAGGGGGGGGGGGAATACAAGTTAAAGACAATGACTTTTGTGTTAACATTCAAACAATTTCAAACAATTTCAAATTATTTGCAATTGTTCCAACCCGATTTATCGCTGCATTTACAAAAAATTTATATATATATATATATATATATATATATATATATATATATATATATATATATATATATATATATATATATATATATATATATATATATATATATTTAACCCTTTTTGTTGGAACCTGAAAGTGAACCTCTAGCAATCCTAAGTACATATTCCGAAGGCTGTTGGTTCCGAAGGAAGATGTGATCCGGAACCTGTCCGGAGCTGAAGAAATGGAGTGAAGCTTTCTTTTGAAGAGGAACGCATTCTGGAACTAATCCTATAGTCCGGAATGCATGTTGATCTGGAATCAAACTTTCATCTCCGGAACATCACTTGTCCGGAATGAAGTTATTGTGTCTCTTATGCATTTATTACTTTTGTCTTGTATTTTGATCTAACGTTTCATAGGACTTAGTCTAAAGTTGTATTAGGACAATCAGAATGTCAGGCTTATGCCTTTTGTCCGGTCCTATGTAAACATCTGAGATAATTCGCTGTAACATTCTCTCCTATATAAAGGAGCATTCAATACAAGTCAACTACGGATCTTTCTGTCACTTTTGGCATTTACTCTTATCACATTCTTCTTGTTCTTCATTTATTAACTTTACCTTGATCACTATTCACTTATTCTCAATTAATATCTTGATCATCTTGTTGAATCGATTATCTAAGACTTGGCTGGTCTTTCCAGTCTTGACTTGAACATCCATTATTAAGCAGACATTGATCTCAAGCATTCACTCAAGGTTTGAGTTCTCAAACCTTGTCCCTGCGCAAAGATCTTGCTTTCACAATTGGTATCAGAGCTCGAGTGGTTGTCCTTTGAATCCATAAGATCAGATTATAGTTTGTTTGAATTTACCTTGGTATTTCAACCATTTCTGTGTTAAGGATAAAAGTTCTTCTATATACCACTTAAGCTTGAAGATATCTTGACTTCAATGGCTGCTTCAAATCCTCAACAAATGATTTCAATGCAAATCGCAAATAGCGTGGGTGGCCCTACACGTGCCCCATTGCTAGTTGTGGAAGAATATGATCATTGGAAAGTTAGAATGGAAAGGTTTTTAATAGCCAAAGAGAAAGGTGAACAAATCTGGAGATCCGTCAAAGAAGGCCCTCATGTTCCTGTAAGAACAGTTGTAAGAGATGCAGCTTCTCAACTCATGCGAGAAGATGAAGCTCGTCCAGCCCCTCTAACTGCTGATGACATTGAGAAACTGCATGCTGATCAAGTCGCCTTCTCTGAAATGGTGTTTGGTGTTCCTCCATCACTCTTTGAGCACATCAAGTTATTTCAAATCAGCCAAAGAAATTTGGGACACTCTTCAGGATCTGATTGAAGGTTCTGAAAATATGAAGGACAAACGCCTCACCTCAGTTTTCAATGACTTTGACACATTCACTACTACTCCAAGTGAATCTGTAGCCTCGGCTTCCAACCGATATCGAATCGTTGTCAACAACATGACTGCTCATGGGATTGTTCGAACTCCTCTCGAATACAATCTCAAGTTCATTAACAGTCTTGGTAAAGGATGGGGAAATGTAAAGTCTTGTCTCCAAAGTAATAGTTCCTTAAAAAAATTGAAACTCTATCAACTTTTTGATGAGCTTCAAGGACATGAATCAAATGTTGCTCAAACCATAAGAGAACTTTCTGGAGGACCACTTGCTCTAGTTAGTTCGTCTGAATCAACCATTCTGAACCTACCTGCTCCGGAACCTTACATACCCACTGTTCCTTTGACTCAGTCATCCTTAACTCCTTTACCCACACACATCTATCCTGACGATGATTCCGAAACCTTGGATTCTGAACTCCGTTTCCAACAAGAATTTGCCTTACTCTCCATGAAATACAAACGACCTTTCAATCCTTCTTACAAACCATACCAAAACAGATTCAACACTCCTCATCAAATCCACCCTCAACCATATTCTGCTTCAGAACATAAACACCCCTCCGAAAATCCTCCTGCATACAAACCTAACCTTACTAAACCAAACTCATCCCCGGAATCTTCTAAAAATTCTAACTCAGATAAACCAAAGATCTTGTGTCATAAATGTGGTCATGCTAATCACTTTGCCAAAGATTGTCTAGCTGATGCTCCACAAAAATCAAAAGTCAAGGACTCAGCTTATTATGCCCGAAAAGCACAAGAACTGGCTGAAAGTGAGAAAGCATTTGTTACTACTGTTTCAAGATATGTCGAAGGATACTGGTCATCCGGAGATGATGATGATGTAGTAACTGGAAGGAACATGTGTTTGATGGCAAGACAAACTGTTGTATGTGATGAAGGTTATTGGTCTTCTGGATCCGAAGATGAAGAATATGTTGCTGAACCTCACTACTGCTACATCGCCACTAACGATCCACCAGGTCGAAGCATTGTTCAGCAGGTAAAATCTATGATCTCTGATAATAATTTTAATTTGACTTTATGTGAACCTTATCTGACCCAGATCCAAACAGATATGAACACCATATATAAAGTCTATGAGTCCGCCATAGAAGCCAGTGAGAAGAAAGGCTGTGAACTAAGTCGTCTTAGATTACGTTTTGAAGATAAAAAACTGAAAATCGAGTCTTTAGAGCATGAACTTGTAATGTCAAAAAATGAATGTATCATTTTGAAAGATAAATGTGAAATCACTTATTCCGAACGAAATATTTTGATTTCTGATAACAAACGTCTCAATGCCAAAATAGATGCTTTGCATAACTCTGTTGACATGCTTGAAGCTGACATTCAGATGACTCATAATTTTCGTCATCCATGGTCCAAAGCTCCTGGTCTCGGAAGCGAGTTTCCGAAACCAATTGTTAGTCCCTTGAAGGATTTGCAAAATCTGACATTCATGGGAGAGGTTCCGAACATTAAACATTCGGACACTCCCGTTTCTCCATTGTCACCCCTTCCGGAGACTAAAAAATCTTTTGAGTCCCTAATTCCTGAGTTCCAACAAATAGTTGTCAAATGTCCTGATTCCACGCCTCTTCCGCCTCTAATAAACCTGGACCTGAATCGGACCACGGAATATCATTCTAGTCTTCCAAATTATGTAGACCATGTTCCTATACGCAATCACGTCAACAACTGTGTGATTGAGGAAATTATTCCGAAAACAACTGAAGTCAATGCCTCGGAATTTCCATGGGCATCTCTAGATGATAAAGTTGAAGTCTCAAGCAATGTGTCCTCTGATTCATGCGAATCGGACTCCGTAGTTCTTTCAAAAACCAAATTGGTTCCCATTACTTCTAAGTTTTCAAATCCATCCAAAGGACAATCCTCTGGATCCTCTCCTCATCCTAAGAAAAAACCAATGTTGAATAGAAAAAATGTTGTAGACCCCAAGGTAGAAGCTAGAAATGCTTACAAAGAGGAAGTTAAGACTAGACAAAATTCCAGGTTCATTGCTAACTCTAAACCAAACTCATCTCGAAACAACTCAAGGAAGTTCGTAGGTCAAAACCATAGTCAAAATTCGTTTGTTCTGACAAGAATACTAAAGAGATCTTCCGAACCTCCTGTTCGTTCGGAACCAAAGGAATTCCTTAGCTCCAAATCTCCTCAAGCTCATGTTAAGGTCAAAACCATATGAAACACTTCACCGGCACCTCGAAATGTTTCATCTGTCTTTATTGCAAAATCTGATGGCACAATTTTTAAACCAATAATTTCAAAGAACAATGTGTCATCAAATAAATCCACAAGTTCAAAAACAACTGTTTCAAAATCTTCAAACAAACATCTTGTGTGGAAAATCAAACATCTGTTAACAAAACAACTGATTCGGAGATAACTAAAAGTGTCAATCCTTCGGTTACCACTGTTCTGAAGAAGTCAGCTCCGAACCCACAAGTAGTTGAATATGACTACTGGATAGATGAAAAGACTTTAGCATTTTGTCTATTTCCAAAGAACTCAAGTAATCTCACCAAGAAACACGCAGTTGTTCCAAAGTCACAAACAAAGTCCAAAGTCCATGCCTATGTCCCAAAGTCTAACTCGGAGCCTAAAAGCTCCATTGCTCACTAATTTTGCAGGCACTTTGTGCTTCAGAGCAAGATACAATATGGTATATTGTTAGTGCTTGCTCCATGCACATCACGGGGCAGAAGGATTTTCTGCGAGATTTAAAGCTCTCTCCAAATGCTGGTTACGTGACGTATGGCAACAACTCCAATTCTCAAATTCGTGGTTATGGAACTCTTACCAATGGGAACTTTTCTATTTCACATGTTGCTTATGTGGCTGACTTGAAACATAACTTGATAAGTGTTGCTCAGCTCACCGACTCATGCCGACGTGTGGAATTTTGCAAGAAATATAGCTATGTGATGACTGAAGACCGAAAAGAATGTTTGATTAAGTCTCTTCGTAACAAACACATGTACCCACTTGACATCAATATGATCATTGGCAAACCGCAGCTTTGCCTTCTCTCCAAAGCTGTTCCTGATGTTAGTTGGTTATGGCACCGAAGGCTCACACATCTGAACTTTCGGTACATGAATGATCTTGTCTCAGGTGAGATGGTAAGAGGTTTACCTCTTCTCAAGTTCGAAAATGATCATTTATGTGCTGCATGCGAGTTTGGTAAGCAATCAAAGAAGGTTCATCCTGTTATCATCTAAAAGTCCATTTCGGATCCCTTAGAACTCCTACACATTGATCTGTGTGGACTATCCACTGTAGAAAGTCTTCATCATAAGAAATACATTCTTGTGATTGTTGATGATTTTACAAGGTTCACTTGGGTCTTCTTTCTAAGGCTGAAATCCGAAACTGCCTCTGAGCTCATCTATTTTATCAGAGGAATAGAAGTTCTTATCAAACTCCCGGTCAGAAGAATCCGAAGTGATAATGGTTCAGAATTTGTTAATTCCACCATTGAGAAGTTCCTCACAGAAAAAGGAATCGATCACAACTTCTCAGCTCCATACACTCCACAACAAAATGGTGTAGTTGAAAGACGTAATAGAACACTCGTTGAAGCTGCTCGATCCATGCTGAACTATGCAAACCTTCTGCTCTATCTTTGGGTTGAAGCTGTATCCACTGCTTGCTTCACTCAAAATCGAAGTATTATCAATCGACGGCTCAACATGACGCCATACGAATCAATGAATGGTCGAAAACCAACGATCTCATTTCTACATGTCTTCGGATGCAGATGCTTCATAAAAAACAAGCGTGATCAGCTTACAAAGTTCCAACCTAAAGCTGATGAAGCAATCTTTCTAGGGTACTCTTCCAAATCCAAAGCTTATAGAGTTCTCAACCGAAGAACTCGTGTTCTGGAAGAAAGCTTCGATATTACCTTTGATGACAACTTTGTTCGGAATTCTGGCCCCACTCACATCACAACTCACATCATGGAGTCTGATGCTCCTCTGCTAGGCTGTCTGAACCCTCAAACCATTCTCGAGGTTGATTTTGAAACTCTCTTTGGTCCTTTCGAAACAGCTCTTGATTCCGAATCTCGATCACGACCATCTCTGATTCCTATTCCTCCTTCGGAAGCCCCGGTCTCTCACAACCTCTCCGGTCCTCTTCTGAGCCTACCTCCATTTGATTCCGAACCGTTTCAACCTTCTCAAGTTAAGGGGGAGAATAATGCAAATCCCTCTCTTGAATCAAATGTGGATGGCTTCCAAGTTGCAGCTGCTGATTTCGATGACTCAAATCCTCTCAACATTGATGAAAACAAAAATTTCTTTGAGTTTCCTTCTGATGATGATGTCAACCTATCCAGTTCAGAAGTTCAGGGGTAGCATCATCCCAATATTCAAATCATTCAGGGGGAGCAAATCAAAGAACTCCCTCGATTGCATGTTTGGACGAAGGATCATCCTCCAAACCAAGTGATAGGCAATCCGAATGTTGGTGTACAAACTCGCTCAGCTACCAACATCCAAAATGAATGCCATTTCTTAGCATTCATATCCATGGTTGAGCCCAAATCCATCAAAGAAGCATTAGAGCATGCTGATTGGATTACAGCCATGCAAGAAGAACTGGCAGAATTTGACCGAAATGAAGTCTGGACTCTTGTACCTCCTCCTCAACATCACCCTATTGTTGGTACAAGATGAGTATTTCGCAATAAGCTAGACGATTCAGGAGTTATCATCTGAAATAAGGCAAGATTGGTAGCTAAAGGTTTCACTCAAATAGAAGGCCTTGACTATGACGAGACATTTGCTCCTGTTGCACGACTTGAAGCTATCAGAATCTTTCTTGCTTATGCAGCCCACAAAGGTTTCAAAGTTTATCAAATTGATGTTAAGAGTGCTTTTCTTAACGGTGAACTTGACACTGAAGTATACCTTCAACGACCCCCCGGATTTATTAATCTTTCCTTTCCGAACCACTGTTATAAACTCCGAAAGGCTGTCTACGGACTCAAGCAAGCTCCTCGGGCTTGGTACGAGACACTCACTGGTTTTCTCAAGCGCTCAGGTTTTCAAAGAGGTATATTGGATCCCACTTTATTTCGAAGATCAAATGGAAAACATCTCATGCTGGTACAAATTTATCTGGATGACATCATTTTTGGATCTACGGATTCATATATGGTTGCTGATTTTGCCAAACTAATGGTCAGTCATTTTCAAATGAGCATGAATCGAGAATTAAGCTTCTTTCTTGGCCTTCAAGTCAAACAGACTAACAAAGGTATTTTCATTCACCAAGAGAAGTACATTTCTGACCTTCTCAAGAAATACTCTATGGACACCTGTGCCTCTGCCAAGGTACCTATGGGCTTCGGTCATAAAATCTTCGCCGACCCTTCGGGTGTTTCAGTAGATGAGAAGAAGTACCGTGGAATGATTGGATCCTTACTCTATCTCACTGCAAGTCGTTCGGACATAATGTTCTCAACATGCTTATGTGCCAGATTTCAAGTCAATCCGAAAATGTCTCATCTTTTGGCTGTGAAACAAATATTCCGTTACCTCAAAGGTACAAAGAACCTCGGAATCTGGTATCCAGCAAATGAAAGTTTCCTTCTGCAAGCTTACTCTGATTCAAACTATGGTGGTCTTCAACTCGATAGGAAAAGCACATCAGGAGGATGTCAATTCCTAGGTGGTCGTTTAGTCAGCTGGTCATCCAAGAAACAGAACTGCATTGCTCTCTCCACAGCCGAAGCTGAATACATTGCTGCTGCCAGCTGTACCTCTCAAGTTCTCTGCATGAAATATCAACTCTTGGATTATGGTTACCGATTTCAACGCATTCCTATCTACTGTGATTCTCAATGTGTCATTGCAATTTCTCATAATCCAATTCAGCACTCCATGACAAAGCACATTGACATTCGGTACCACTTTATTAAAGATCATGTTCTAAATGGTAACATCGAACTTATTTTTGTTCCATCTGATGATAAAATTGCTGATGTCTTTACTAAGGCATTAGACGAAACCAAATTTAATGGTTTTCTGAACAAAATGGGTATGATGATGCCTGATCCCAATTTCTTTCAGGAGACATGTTCTCTTTGATTGAAGTATTCAGAAGAAAAATATGCTCCGAACTCACTTATTTTTTGCTTCGGAACTATTTTTCCTCTAAATACATAGGATCCTTTTACCTGTCTTTTTTACTAATTATCCCTTGAGTTTCTTACGCTGTACAGTTTATTCTCTTCTTCACGCGATCTAGATCGACCATCATCAGGATCACCATTTCGGAACAATTCATCCGGAATTTTCAAAATTTGCTCCAGAATCTCAACTTGCTCCGGAATTTTCAAAATTTGCTCCGGAATCTCAACTTGCTCCGGAATTTTCAAAACTTGCTCCGGAATTTTCAAAATTTGCTCCGGAATCTCAACTTGCTCTGGAAATTCAAAAGTGCTCCGGAATTTTCAAAAATGCTCCGGAATTTTCAAAATTGCTCTGGAAACCCTTTCATCATATATATTCCGGAACATTTCTTTTATCCTCCGGATCATGCTCAGTCCGGAACAATTCATCCGGAATACCAAGAGGCAATAAGGTAAAACGGTTTTCTCAACGATTACTTTTTAGGAAGATTCTTATCCAATCTTCCTCGATTTGCATGACACGATTGAACGCCCTCTAAAATGGAAAACGAATTGACGGTTAAATTCCCCTATTTTAGACCAATTGCCTTGATCTTTCACTTCACATGTCTAATCACTTTTTCACAACATTAAATGCGACCCGATGGATCTCGGATCCTCATCATTACCTTTTTCGACCCGACCCGACTTTTCCCACCTATAAATACCCTTTCACATTCACCTTTACCACTTTACGATCTTTTCACTCTCAAACCTCTCTAAAATCCTCACAGTTCTTCGTGTTCTTCAAACATTCATCATCTTCAACAATGGAGTCCTCCAAGTACCAGGCCTCTACTGCTCAAACTCCCAAGAAATCCATTGCCAGGAAGAAATCATCAAAAGGATCCAAGGGATCATCATCGTCGGCAGATCAAGAACCCTTTCTCAGGGACACCACCCAACTGTTTTCCTTAAACCCCCTTGACAACGACGAATCAATCAGGATCATGATTGAGTTCCTTGCTCATCATCCTCTCTCCATTCCACTTACCAAAATCCCAGATCCTCCCCTCCCTCTTTCTCATCTTCATCGTGCATTCACAAACATCAAACTTGAAGATGATATTCTGTTAGCCTCCATCATCGATGATCGCACCATTCCGGTTTACAAAGCGACCTTTCTCAAAGCCATTGGTATTTCACCCAACCCTGCTGGTTTCAAAGTTGTGGAACCAACTGCTGAAGAGTTCCAGACATTTCTTAACTTTATCGGGTACAGTCAAGATTATCGAGCCAAGGATTTCAAGAAGACTGCAGTTTCAGGGCTCTGGACCGTCCTGATGCACTTTATCATCCGTGGCTTATCGGGCAAATAAGGCGGCACTGATACCCTCAGCAAGGACTGGCTGAATGTTGTTTTCAGCATCTATTCCGGACGTAGCAATGTTGTCGACCTTCCGGAAGTGTTGTGGCAAGACTTTTGCAATTTTGCCATCAAGAGGAAACCAAACGAGATTTCGAGCCCTAGATTTTGGGCCCTGACAATTGAACAAATCTTCAAGGAACTCAACGTCCCTATTCCGGTGAGCACCATCCCTCCGGAGGTATGTGTATTTTTTAAACTCGTTAAGTCTTACAGAATTCCGGACCAATCGTCCTTTGGTCCGGTCAGACGACTTCCGGACAATATGTTGGCCCTCATTACTTCCGGATCCCCCTTCCAGAAACACCATCTTGAGACTTCGATTGTGTTCGACCCAACACAACCTGCCCCAGTCTCAGTTGAGCCTATTCCGGAAGAGGCCACTCATACTAAGTCCGGACCCAAGGTTAAGCAACCGGCCAAAAGAAAGGTCTCACCCACTAAACCCAAGTCAGTGCCCCCTCTCAACAGGAGGGCACCCATGACATTCCGGCTGATTCTGGCCGCCCGCACACCCCTCCTGTCCACTCATCTGAGGTACCCCTCAATGTTTCATCATCACATGCACACACTCACGGGGAGTCTACACATATTCCACCCTCACCCTCCCAAAAGGGTGATGTCGGTGTTGAACAAAGTTCCTTGCAGCCCCCTGGAACACACCCACGTGTCACTTTTGATCATCCCATTATTTCTTCCACACGCACACACTCCGGAACCACTGTTTCGGAGCCCAAGCATCCGGAAGAAGGAGCAGTCTCTCCAACTTCCGATGCCCCAACTGGTCTGATACCCGGAAGGCGTACAGGATGACCAGGTTCTAACGATCCTTTGTAGGAATATTATGTTAACAGGGCTGCATCAAGGCGTCCGGACCTGACTCGTGCCCAAGTTGAATCCACTCTCATCTCCATGAGGACTCGGGCTATTCAAAGAAACATGCCCTATGTCCTTCCCTCGGACGATGACGCCATCAAAGAACTCACTTTGGAACTGCCACCAATAGTCACTCACCAAAGCATCTTCCATACAAATCTGGAAGAAGAGATTTCCGAAGAAGTTATGTTGGAGCCAGAAGCAACAAACGTTCCGGATGCTCATCACTTGACATCCATTCATTATCAGTCTAAAGCATCCGCATCCGAGTCTGCCTTTGACTTCGGAACCTCCTCCACTTCCACTCAGGAAGATCAACTTCAAGATGGCGATGATGCTGCCAAACCAGGTCCTTCCTCCAATCCGGATCCTCATCAGCCTCCTCCGCAACACTCAGACTCCGATTCCGAATCCTCCGCTGGTGACCATGTTGACCCATTCGCCCTATTGGAGATCCGCACCAATGTCTCTGACATTATGGCTAAAGTGTCATCCGTAGAGACTTCTGTAACAGAGCTGAATTCGAAACTGGAACAAAAAGTCTCCGGACTTAATTCAAAACTTGATGCCATCCTTCAGTCTCTTTCCCATCAATCCGGACCATCCACAGCAGAAAGAGAAGCCCATCTTGACCAGCTGATCTCCATCCGGCTGAAACACACCGTTGAGTAGATTGATTCCAAATACGATGCTCTTTTCGACAACTACCTCAACACCATCTCCTCTATGCTCAAAGTTCATGACGATCTTGTGTCTGCTACCAACGATTTAATCAAGCAGACTCATGTTCGTCATGAGAAACAAATTCAACGATTAGAGATGGAGATCCGGAAGAAGGATGAGATGAATCTGATCATCCAACAAGTCCGCATCAAACTCCTGCGCTCAACTTGGAACATTGTTGATGTTCCGAACAGGAAGTTTGATGAGATGATCGAAATCCTTAGCAGCATCTTCAAGCATCTATCCGAACAAGCTCCCACCTCTGAAGCTTATGACACCCTGACTCTTCAACTTTCCACTGGTCTTCAGAAGGTGTTCTCTAAACTTGATGATATCAAGGAGGACTTATCGCTTGCACCGGTTTCCAGGGTCACCGATGCAAGAGGGGGAGAAGGCCCAAGCAGGAAATGGAAGCCAGCCTCGGAATTTTCACTCCGGGATGAAGACCTCGATTCCGAAGAAGATGTCCAATTTGTCTCCGGAATTCTGGGTATTACTTAAGAAAACAAAGAAGATGAAGAGTATGATGTTTACATCTCGGATGAAGCTCCCAAAGGGATTCTTGGTCTTCAAGCCCCAAAACTGACTGCTCCAAAAGTATTATCAGACGAACAGAAGAGGATCTGGTCTGCCGTCTCATGGCCATCCTCTCTTCCGGATGCGTTTGAAATGGCCGTTAAAATGGCTAAGGCAAAATCTTTCCTTACCGCTCAAGCCTTCCGAGCCACTCCCTCCATGATGCCTCCTGCTCCCATTCCGGAACCAAAAATAGCCCCAATTGATCAAGGCTCTCCTCTCCGTACTCCAGATGAAATTCCGGAAGAACCACTTCCAACTCCTGCTCCGGAATTTGTCATTGACGAAAACATGAAGACAGTCATTGATGCTCTTCATAGAAACAAAGGGAAGAAACCGATTACTTCCGAACAACAAGTCTTTCCTTCCGGACCTCCTCCGAAACAAAAATTTGGTTGGTCTGAGGAAGAAATTCACAAGGCATTGGAGGATAGCATCCTGATTCAAGCATTAAAAGATCATCCTGATCCGATGTGTGGCATTTCTCCTCTGTGTCGAGAAGGCATCCTTGAAGCCAAGGATATCATCCCAACTCTCTACTATGACCTTCCCTCACAAGACACCGATCAATTGGATCTTCCTCTCTCTCCCTTCAGCAAGTTCTACACAAAGTTTGCTCCGCTCCACCCAAACGACAATCCGGAAGTGATCATCCGGACCGAACGTGAAAGGCTCAAAACCTTTTACGCCAAGAATGCTCTACCTTTCAAGGAGGTATGGACAAGAAAAAGGATCACTAAGGTTCATGGCTTCGGAAGAAAAATCCTGGTAAAATTTGAGCTTAACTGCCCCCTCTTCCGTTTCCATCCTCTCCGGAACAAACCAACTCCAAAGACTGTTACTGATGCGGATTTTCCTTCTATGAATCCGAACGACATCCTTTCTCTTGCTGCGTACTTCAGAGATAATCAATTGGATGACATCAGTATGGGTGCCTATCACGCGGCTCTCAGCTTTCTCAAAGACTATGTTGCTGAGTTCTGTAGATGTGATTACGAACTTGCTCATCTCTACGGAACCGAACAATTCGTGGCTAAGATCGACTTTCTTCTTCCGGAAGCTGAAATTCTTGCAGATGGTCCGATTGAAGAACCGGTTCTAGGGTTTGTCTACACCACACGAAAAACAAACAAGAAGGACTTCTTCCGAGTCCTTGACAAACACCTGGTTCCTACCAAAACTATGCAGAAGTTCATTTCCAGGGCGTCCAAATCTGATGCTCCGGAAAAGGTTAAGGCGAAGTTTATAAGTGAACTGACTTGGTACATTGTAGTGCGAGAATGGTTGTTCCGAGCATACACCTTCATCAAGGAAGAAATGAACTGAGCTTGATGGATTGCTAAGTTTACTTAGGGGGAGATTGTTGGAACCTGAAAGTGAACCTCTAGCAATCCTAAGTACATATTCCGAAGGCTGTTGGTTCCGAAGGAAGATGTGATCCGGAACCTGTCCGGAGCTGAAGAAATGGAGTGAAGCTTTCTTTTGAAGAGGAACGCATTCTGGAACTAATCCTATAGTCCGGAATGCATGTTGATCCGGAATCAAACTTTCATCTTCGGAACATCACTTGTCCGGAATGAAGTTATTGTGTCTCTTATGCATTTATTACTTTTGTCTTGTATTTTGATCTAACGTTTCATAGGACTTAGTCTAAAGTTGTATTAGGACAATCAGAATGTCAGGCTTATGCCTTTTGTCCGGTCCTATGTAAACATCTGAGATAATTCGCTGTAACATTCTCTCCTATATAAAGGAGCATTCAATACAAGTCAACTACGGATCTTTCTCTCACTTTTGGCATTTACTCTTATCACATTCTTCTTGTTCTTCATTTATTAACTTTACCTTGATCACTATTCACTTATTCTCAATTAATATCTTGATCATCTTGTTGAATCGATTATCTAAGACTTGGCTGGTCTTTCCAGTCTTGACTTGAACATCCATTATTAAGCAGACATTGATCTCAAGCATTCACTCAAGGTTTGAGTTCTCAAACCTTGTCCCTGCGCAAAGATCTTGCTTTCACACTTTTGTAGCATGTCGAGCATAAATCTCTTACTACCGGTTTATACACACTTTTATATTGCAATTACTTCAGTTCATTACAGGGTATACATTTAAACTATAGTTGGTATAGTTTATGAACCACTACACTATTTTGCTAAGTTCAATAAACATTACAAGAACATACATTCAAACTATAATAGGTATAGTTTGGGAAGCACTACATTATTTTACAAGCTCAGGAACACTATACAGAAACAAGCATATAAACTATAATAGGTATAGTTTATGGAACACTACTCTATTCCACTAATTCAAGGATACACTGCTAAATAATTATTTAAGTATAATTATTTTACATTACAAAGTACACTACTACAAGGTTATGCATATAGTTTCAAGTACAAGAGAACACTACTACAGTACACTATTTTACACTACAACTGGTGGATTTCAGGTACTCATACAATAAGGTTTTCATACAAACACTACTACAAGCACTACTACAGACACTACTACAGTACACTACTTTTCTAGTACTGAGTACACTAGTTCAACATACAATTTCAAGAAACATTCATGACATAGTTTTATCTATTAATAAGACTACAGTTCACTATTTCAAAGTACAGTTCACTATTTTAGAATACAGATACTACATACATTTTGGTCTTAAGGTTTAAGACTACATTTCATTCACTAAAGAAAATATTGGATTTTCTGAAAGTACACTATAACATTTTCAAAGAACAAAGACAAGCTTTCCATCTCAAATACATACTTATGAACTCACCAACTTAAATGTTGATACACTTTCAAAACCACTTGTATTCTCAGGGAACCGGTACACAGGTACACCCGCAGGCTTTGAGAAGACGGAGCTTTTAGAGTCGCTTTTTTTTATACTTTTGCTATACATTTTTGATGTCATACAAACTATGTATTGAACAGATGTAAATACTATATTTTAACAATGTAATGGTTGTGTTTGCTTTGATTACTATTATGCAATTGTTGTGATACTGTACATGACGTCCTCCACCCCCGAACGTTTCCGTCGTTCCGGTTTGGGGGTGTGACATTGTTGCCCATTTATCACAACTCTATATGGGATTTGTGTTGCAAATTCGACCTTTAACCTTTAAATAATGGGAAAAATAGTATAAGAGGGTAATACATTTTTATGTTCATATTGTGTAATTTTTTTTCTTTTCTAGACAATTGATCATCAAATTTGTTAAATATGCTTAAATATTATTATTGTCATCGACTATTTTATATGCTAATGGCAACATTTAAACACATTTAACAAGTTTGATGGTTAGTTGTTTAAAAAAACTGTATAAATGTGAACAAATAAAAAATTCAATCTCCCTTATAAGTCATTTTTCCAAAATCAAAGAACAACTTTTAGTTTACATAAATTTTTTATTTAAAAACAAATTTTGATTTAACTTTTATTTGTTCAACGAAATTAGTACGGTTAGTCTTGTGCTTAGAAGTGTTTTCAATTCACATAGGAACTATAAAAATTAAGTTCTATTAAAATCATAAATCAAAACGTTATATATAACGTACAAACTAGCCGATAAAAAGTTAAATAATATGGTTTTAATAAAAAAAAGAAACAATGTAGGTCTAAATAAAAAATATATAGCATACAAGCGTTACTAGTTAAAGAAGATAAACTAAAACTAAATTCTAAAATACATAAATAAATAAATATATATATATATATATATATATATATATATATATATATATATATATATATATATATATATATATATATATATATATATATAGTTGTATCATAGATCAACTGAAAAGATGTTTTTTTCTGTGAATAGTGATGGGTTTTGAGCATTCTAACACTCATATAGTGTACATGCAACCCTAAAAACTTTGGATCTATGTTTTCTCTAATATACATGCAAATAAGAATTTTCCAAGGTTCTCATTCTAACTAGCATGGCATGGGGTACTTGTAATATAAAAAACTAGTAGAATGACATACCTTTGTATTTGCTTGGATTCCTTAAGACATTGTGAGCCTAGCACCCCAAATGTGATGCCTCAAATGTTTCACACAACACCACAACACTTGGAATAACTTGAGAATAGAACATTTTCACTCAAAAATCGGCTAGCCCTCTTGTTCTTGTCTTAGTTGCCGATTTTGATCACTACGGGGTTTTTTATATGGTGTGTCGCATGTAGGGTTACATCATGTAAACCCTAATGTGCATGACTTTTAATTTCCCCCATGATCCATGGGTTTTAAACTCCATAGAGTATCCATAGAGCACCCAATGGGTCCTAGCCCAATCTAGTGAATCATGGACCATAAGCCCACTATATAAGAATGAGTGATTTACAAATCAAACCCCATATATTTAATTAGTCTCTTTTTTATCACAAAATTAATTCCAAATTAATTCTTGATCAATACTAATTAAATAATATGATTTCATATTAATATATTAGGACTGATAATATATTAATAAATCATAAGTGTCATTTTTCTCATTTTGTCTATCCAAATGTTGAGATGCCGAGCAACCCAAATGGACCATGCCAAATCGGGTCAAGTACATACTAAATATAGTTATGGACTTATACACCTTATCCAACAGTCTCCCACTTAGATAAGTCTAATAACTATAGCTATGACTTCAAGAACCGGCCAGCAATTGTAGCTCTTTCAAAGCCTCGTGGAACTGAGATGATGATGCGCCATTTAAGATAAGTGATCATATAATCCTCAGTTCTAGATATCAGCCAGACAAAAGCATGGAGCAATGTCGTACTTATTGTCTGCCAGTTTCTTTCCCGATTTCCGATTTGTTTGACATAGAACTAAACTGAACACATCAATTTGATTCTGATCGGGCCCGGTACATAGGTCAAAACAAAATCATCGAGGGGCCCAGATATCGCTTCTAATCCCCCAAGTAGGGGTGTAAGTGAGCCGAGCTACTCGTGAGCTACTCGGGATCAACTCGTTAAAATCTCGACTCGAGATCGAATTAAATGAGCTCGAGCCGAGCTCAAGCCTAAATATGAGGCTCGTTTATTAAACGAGCTCAAGCCGAGCTTCAGTTAGTGGGCTCGCGAGCCTAAATAAGCCTAAACGAGCCTCTCTCTCTCTCTCTCTCTCTCTCTCTCTCTCTATATATATATATATATATATATATATATATATATATATATATATATATATATATATATATATATATATATATATATATATATATATATATATATATATATATCTGTGTGTGTGTATGTGTGTGTGTGTGTCTACATATATATATATATATATATATATATATATATATATATATATATATATATATATATATATATATATATATATATACATATAGGCTCGTTTAAGCTCGTTTAGGCTCGCGAGCTCACTAAATTGTTCACGAGCCGAGCTGGAGCTTCTTTTTAAGGCTCGAATCGAGCTCGAGCTTCTTCAAAATTAAACGAGCCGAGCTCGAGCTTGGTTAGGCTCGGGCTCGGCTCGGCTCGTTTACACCCCTACCCCCAAGGACTATAAGGAACATATAAACTTCGACTCATATGCTTGTACTAACTACTTGTTGAATCATACACAAAAGTACGTTTTATAACATCGAGTTACCGATGCGTTTTCGTACAATCAATGCACAACCAACTCATAATCAACAACTCATATGTCACACCCCAAAACCAAGAACGGCGGAAACGTTCAGGGGTGGAGGACGTCATGTAAAGTATCATAACAGTGCAAAGTAGTAAACAAGCAACAACATCATCCATTGCATTAAAAGTAAAGTTTTAATACATGAGTGTTCTTTCCTTGTAATAAGACACCAAAATATGTAATCAAAATAAAAGACGAGTCTTGTCTGTGCTCCGTCTTCTCAAAACCTGGTCATCGTACCTGTCTACTGGTGACCTGAGAATACAAGTTATTTTGAAAGCGTAGATCAGCATAAAGCTGGTGAATTCATAAGTATTATGGTGTCATTGATTCGAAAAGCTGTTATGAAAGACTTGTAAATGTTTAATGAAACATTTAGTATAAGTGTGAAAACCCTAGAAAATCCCATATTTCCTACTAGTATAAAAAGTAGTCTTCTACCAAGACCCGAATGCTTTGAAGGTTTGCATTTCTGTATCAATGAAGATTTTTCCCTGTACAACTATTATTATAAAAAATATAGTCTACCTCATTGTTTATGTGAATGTGTCACAAAATAAAAGTAATAGGGAAAATTATATAATCATTGAAATTGTATCCTTTTGCCTTAGGATAATCACGGCGTGGAAACTCGCCGAACAGTACAACCGAGAACATCCGTCGATGAACAGGTCCCGCTGTAGCTAGCAGCCAGGTGTAGGATGGTCAGTCTCGTATAGTATATATATAGTATTTCTCTCTGTATAGATATAGTATTTCTCTCTGGAAACATATAATAGTATCTCTTCATATAGTAGTATAGACTCATGAATGAACTGACTCTTGTGTAATTCCTTGTAATAGGAATAGTAATTTGTATCCCCTAAACTATACCTATAATAGTTTACTGGAATGTAAATTGAATGTCCAAGTAGGTTTATACACCCTTGCTACTCAAGAGTGTTGGAACTGAAGAAAGAATGAAAGCTCTCATATCAACACATATATACATGAAACATAAGTGTATAGATATGGTTTTTAACAGTAAATTGAAGGAGGTTTTGTAAAACATTTAAGAGTTTTGAACAATAAATAATAATGACTTGATGTCAGTTTATAAAATAATTCAAGAGTAATTTGTTGATAACAAAGTAAAAATAACTTAAAAGCATTGTATTTATCACATTTTGAAGTATGTGAAATCAGTTGTTTGAAAACACAGTTATAAATCGGATGTGATTGATTCTATAACTTCCTGTTTTCTACTTGTATCCCCCCCATGAAAGCATTTAAAATCATTTAAAAGATTGATTAAGAGGTATGAACTCACCTGTAGTGAGTGGTTTGGATGAACGGAATGGATAGGATGCTAGGTGTCAAGTGAAGACTTGTACACACACAAAGATCCTAGTTAACATATAATCACACATATATGTATCCAATTAGTCATTTAAACAACTAATTAACCATGTTAAGACATCCTAGGACATGATTTACACTTTATTTAAGTGTTACAAGTACTAAGGATTGCATCTAAGTGTTGTAGAACATTGCTATTGAGTTTAGGGTTCAAGGGTAAACTGCCTTGGAGTTTACGGTTTGGTGACCATAACTCATTGAGTTTATGGTCGTAAACCCATGAGTCTACGGCCGTAAACTCATGGTACTTTGACCATTTTGTGTTTTGAAGCCTTAAAGATCATAAGAAGCATTCCTACTTCATGTTTAAGCCTTAGGAAGATATTAGGGCACCATTTCACTCCTTTAAGGAGTTTACGGTCCTAGGACCACTACTCCTTGGGTTTACGGCCGTAAACCCAAATGGTTTATGGTCTTTTGATGTTTTCAAGTACTAAGCACATCAAGGAAGGGGTCTAGGCTAGTTTCCAAGGCTTGGTAAGGGACTAGGGCCACTTTGGCCCCTTTGTTAGGGTTTACGGTCCAAGGTGTTCTTGGACCGTAAACACCTTTGATCCTTTGATTCCTTGTGTTTTCTAGGTGATTAAGAAGTGTAACTAGCCTTATAACACACTAGGGTAATAGTACTTACAATAGAGAAGCTTGAAAGGTGCTAAAAGTCCAAGAACACTAGTGTGTGTTCTTGGTGTTCTTGGTGAAACTTGAAGATCTACACATTTGGAATGATTTCACGGATGGAATCATGTAAGATCATTAGATTAAGGTAGATATCAACTTATTAGGGTAAGAACACTTACAAAGTTGAAGATCATGAAGGAAAATTCGGATGCTACTTGAGAGGATTTGAGTTCTAGCTTGAAAATGGTGAAAAAGTGATTAAAATGGCTAAGTGCCATATTTATACCCTTGGGGTTTACGGCCGTAAACACCTTGTTTAGTCCGTAAACTCCAAACTCTTGGAGTTTTGGGACATTATTGCTACACAATAAACCCTAGGGCATCCTCTCTCCTGTTATCTCCTGAAGTACTAACTTTAAAACACTCAAACAGACTCTACACAACTCAAAAGTTAGCAGAAACTATTCTGACTTCTATTGAAATGAATGGTTGTACAGAATAGAAATTTCGGGTTGTCACATCATCCCCCCGTTAGAAGGAATTCCGTCCCGAAATTAGAGTTTAAGCAAATAAGTAGTTACAAATAACTAAGTAAAAATACAAGGATATTGCAGTTTCATCTGATCCTCTCGCTCCCAAGTGAATTCAGGTCCTCACTTGGCGTTCCAGCGAACCTTCACTATCGGGATACGGCTTTGTTTCGTTTGCTTGACCTCCCGGTCCATGATCTCTACTGGTTCTTCCACGAAGTTGAGGCTCTCGTTGATCTCGATCTCGTCGAGTGGGATTACAAGAGTCTCGTCGGACAGACACTTTTTCAAGTTCGAGACGTGGAAAGTAGAATGTACGTTACTGAGTTCGTGTGGTAAGTTAAGTTTGTAAGCTAAAGGGCCGATTCTTGCGAGAATCTCCAAAGGCCCTATGTACCTTGGATTTAGCTTTCCACGCTTTCCGAAGCGTATCAAGCCCTTCCAGGGTGAGACCTTCAATAGAACACGGTCTCCCACCTGGAATTCCAACGGTTTCCTTCGTTTATCAGCGTAGCTTTTCTGTCGGTCACTAGAGGCTTTCAATCGTTCACGAATCTGAACGATCTTCTCTGTCGTTTCCCGAATGATCTCTGGACCTGTGAGAGTGCTTTCAGGAACTCGTCCTTTAGCTAAACTGGGTATCACCCACTTCAGCCCAGCACAGAGGGGATCTGCACTTTCGGCCATAGAGGGCTTCGAATGGAGCAGCCTTTATGCTCGTGTGATAACTGTTGTTGTAGGAAAATTCGACAAGGGGTAAATGAGTATCCCATGCTTTCCCAAAGTCGATCACACAGGCTCGCAACATATCTTCCAAGGTTTGGATAGTCCTCTCACTTTGTCCGTCGGTCTGTGGATGGTAGGCTGTACTCATGTCTAGCCTAGTTCCTAGGGAACTTTGTCGCGACTGCCAGAACCTCGAAGTGAATCTACTATCTCTGTCCGAGATAATGGATATGGGAACACCGTGCAGTCGTACAATATCCCGAATGTAGGTTCTTGTAAGTTTCTCCATTTTGTCCGATTCTTTGATAGGCAGGAAGTGTGCAGACTTGGTCAATCTGTCGACGATGACCCATATGGTATCAAGTCCACCCGTTGTCTTGGGCAACTTGGTTATGAAGTCCATAGTGATCCGCTCCCATTTCCATTCAGGTACCTCCGGCTGTTGTAGAAGACCGGAGGGTTTCTGGTATTCGACCTTGACCTTGGCGCAAGTAAGGCATTTACTTACGAAGGTAGCAATCTCTGCTTTCATGTTAGGCCACCAGTATAGCTTTTTAAGATCCAGATACATCTTATCTGAACCTGGGTGGACGGAATAACGAGTGTTGTGTGCCTCGGTCATGACCAAGTCTCTGAAGCCACCGTGTTTCGGTGTCCAGATCCGATCCATGAGGTATAAGGCTCCGCCACCCTTGACTTCCAAATTCTTATCCATCCCTCTTAGGGTTTCACTCGCCACATTTTCAGGTTTCAAAGCGTCGAGCTGAGCCTCCTTAATTTTCGTGGACAAGTGTGAATGGATAGTTATAGTCAATGATTTGACTCTACGACCAGAGTATTCTTTTCGACTTAGGGCGTCGGCTACTACGTTGGCTTTACCCGGATGATAACGAATTTCACATTCGTAATCACTGAGTAGCTCGACCCACCGTCGTTGTCTCATGTTGAGCTCCTTCTGGTCGAATATATGTTGTAAGCTTTTGTGGTATGTAAAGATAGTACTTTTTGTACCATACAGGTAGTGTCTCCAGATCTTCAGAGCAAACACAACTGCTCCTAGCTCAAGATCGTGGGTGGTGTAGTTGACCTCGTGTGTCTTCTGCTGTCTCGAGGCATAGGCGATGACCTTACCTCGTTGCATCAGAACACATCTGAGCCCTTGATTTGAAGCATCGCAATAGACAACGAAGTCTTCTATCCCTTCGGGGAGGGATAGTATTGGTGCGGTGCACAAGGCTCGCTTGAGCGTTTGGAACACGCTCTCTTGCTTCTCTTCCCAGTCAAAGGTCGTTGCCCTTCTGGGTCAGTGCTGTAAGAGGTTTCGCAATGCGGGAGAAGTTCTGAATGAACCTGCGATAGTAGCCAGCGAGACCTAGAAATTGACGAATTTATGTAGGTGTCTTCGGTGCTGACCAGTTCTCAATGGCCTTGATTTTGGAAGGGTCCACGTGAATTCCCTCTTCACTAACTACGTCGCCCAAGAATTCAACTCTTCGAATCCAAAATTTGCACTTGGAGAACTTTGCATAGAGCTTCTCCGATCGTAATGTTTCTAAGACTTGACGAAGATGTTGACTATGTTCCTCCTTACTACGAGAGTAGATGAGTATGTCATCGATGAAGACGATGATGAACTGATCCAAGTAAGGACGACACACCCTATTCATTAAATCCATGAATACTGCGGGCGCGTTAGTTAATCCGAATGGCATCACTACGAATTCGTAGTGCCCATAACGAGTTCGAAAGGCTGTCTTAGGAACATCCTCCTTTAACACTCGTAGTTGGTGGTACCCGGATCGTAGATCTATCTTCAAGAAGTAGTTGGCTCCTTGAAGTTGATCAAATAAATCGTCAATGTGGGGTAAGGGATAACGATTTTTAATGGTAAGCTTGTTGAGTTCCCTGTAGTCGATGCACATACGAAACGATCTGTCTTTCTTCTTGACAAACAAGACCGGTGCTCCCCATGGTGAGAAGCTTGGCCTAATGAATCCCTTCTGGAGAAGTTCGTTAAGCTGACTGGAAAGTTCCTGCATCTCCGCCGGTGCCAGACGATATGGAGATTTGGCTACTGGAGTAGCCCCTGGTACTAAGTCGATTCTGAAATCGACTTGGCGTTGTGGTGGTAATCCTGGAAGTTCTTCTGGAAAGATGTCGAGAAAGTCGCGTACTTCTGGGATGTTCTGAATATCTTTCACTTCTTGACTCGTATCGACGATGTGTGCGAGGAATGCATGATATTCCTTTCGCAAGCACTTCTGAGCTTGTATGCACGAAATGATGCGAAGGTTCGTACTAGGTTTGTCGCCGTAGATAACTAGGATTTCGCTGTTAGGAAGGTTAAGACGAACTGCTTTTTCAAAGCACAAGATGTCGGCGCGATGAAGACTCAACCAATCCATGTCGATAATGACGTCGAAACTTTTAATTGGGACCGGCATGAGGTCTATCTTGAAAGTATGGCCATCTAAAATTAGAGTACAACCTACGTATGTGCAGTTAGTACTTTCCGTTTTCCCGTTTTCCATTTCTACAGTGAATGATTTATCTAGTGCACATGGTTTTTGTCTAAGAAAGTGTGCAAATTTCTGGTTTAGGAAGCTTTTCTCCGCTCCACTGTCGAAAAGTAAGCAAGCATATGAGTTATCGAGGAGAAACGTACCAGTAACTATTGTAGGATCAGCTACGGCTTCCTCGTGGCCTACGGCCAGAACTCTTCCTACTCCGCCAGCTATCCCTGCCTTAGGGCAGTTCCTCTTGTGGTGGCCCACTTCGCCACAACCGTAGCAAGCTTGGCCCACACCGGCGTTAGGAACTTGAGCGGTCGGCCTTGCTGGAGTCTTGCAGAAACGGGCAGTATCCCCCTTCTGTTGCAGTTAGTGCACTGCATTTCCCGGCAAGGTCCGTTGTGATGGAAGGTGCATTTGTTGCACTTCGGAAGATTACCGGCATAAGGCTTAGCTGGTAAGGGATTAGCAAGGACAACAGGAGTTACCGTGGCAGCATTGATTGTAACTAGTTGTTGTCTCTTTGAGGATTCTTGTGAAGTCTCACTCTTCCTCTTGTTCCACCCCTTTTTCTTGTTGTTGTTGTTGTTTCCCTTTTGTTGCTCGGGTGTAGAAATCGTTGGGTTCTGGTAGTTTCCGTGATCTATAAGAGATTGTGCCAGCTCTTTAGCGCTGTCAAAAGTAACAGGCATTGATGCTAAAACACTTGACTGGATCTGGGGCGACAGTCCCCAAATATATCTCTCTATTTTCTTGCTCTCTAGAGCAACCATATCAGGGCAAAGAATTGCCAGATCACAGAATCTATTAGTATAGGTTGATATGTCAGAACCAACCATTACAAGACCCCATAGTTCCTGCTCGAGTTATTGAATTTCCCCTCGTGGACAGTACTCCCTCATCAGCATGGCCTTCAAGTTCTCCCAGCTTATCGAATTTGCCACTATTAGGGTCAGTGACTTACGTGGCCATTCCACCAAGTTAAAGCCCTGTCAGAAAAGGTACAAGTAGCAAACTTGACCTTATTGTTCTCTGGGCAGGCGCAGATTTCAAAGACTGCTTCTGTCTTTTCAATCCACTGCCTTAAGATCATAACCCCTCCAGTTCCATTGAAATTTCTGGGTTTGGCATTCGTAAAATCCTTGTAGGTGCATTCCCGGGGGCGCCCATGGCTCTCGCCATGGTTAGAAATAGGTGCACCAGTTCCGGATCCACTAGGGACATGAGTACTGATGTGTGACATGGCAGCCGCTACGGCCACCGTGACAGCTGCTTGGAACATAGAAGCGTCGAACTGAGGAGGTGGTGGTATCGGTGTTTCGTTATTATTGTTACGCCTCGGATTTCTGCGATGAGGCATCTTTTAACTATAAGTTTAGAAAGATGAAGATATTGATAAGAATTTAATAGGAAAGTTGATGAAAATGACTCATGGACTAACTCTTCATAGCCCAACAGCACGATTGAATGTAGATCTAGAACTAACAGATGATAGCATTTGGATAATAATTTCCATGAGATTAGGTACCTGTCAATATTACTGGAATTACAGATGTAACAAGTTCGGGAAAAATGGCCAAGTAGGAGGCCTTACATCAACCATGATGGGAAAAAAAATTGACAGGACTATGACCTAATCAAGACCTAACAGGTCTAAGATTTACAAAGATAGAAATTAGACCAGAGTTTTACATAACTAAGTTATATCCAAAAGAGAAGTCGATGAGATTCTATCGGTGACGAGAACTACTAGAGTGAATTCTTGATTCCGACAGAAGGCGTTCTATGTCCCTCACACGCCTGTCAGATCTTACTTGCTGAGCTCGAAGTTCCCTGACTTCAGCTTGGGTTCCAGCAAGTTCTCTCTGCAGAGCTGCATTGTGGACCAGAGTCCTTTCATGAGCAGACTCTAGTTGGCGAATGCGGACTGTGTTAACGCCAGAGTTGGCGTCAATCTCCATGACTCGGTCGATAGCGGCTCGACCCTGTTCGGTGTTCTGGGAAATCCTACGAACCATGATGGGTAGGACCCTGTCAGCTGAACCTCCCTCAGTGAGGTTGTAGAAGCTTCTATCTCCATTGTAGGGGATGGGTTGACTCTGTTCCTGACTCCATCTATTCAAGTTTGTGGCCCACAGAGGTGTGGGTCCTTGAAATGATGGGCGAGGTTTTGGGTCATGAGCAGCTGGGGGTAGATTGTTGACTTCTGGTTCTGAGTCAGAACTATCAGAAAAGTCTTCAGCTTCGTGATCATTCAAAGGAATTGGGTGATCATTCTCTGGCTCTTCTCCGAGCCATCCAACATTGCCGTGGTTAGGGTAGTACGAGTCGCCGTGGGGATGGAATCCAGCCATGATATCTACGCAAGAAAGGGATATAAGAATAAATTAATAGACGTACTAACTAAGATAATTATAAGATGATCTTTATCAGTTACTTCAATACTTGTTTAGTGCATACCAGTTATATGTACTCAGGACAGGATAGACCTTCGAATAAGTGACCCTAACTCTAAGCCCACAACCAAACAAGGAACAAGAAGTAAAGCAAAGATTCACAGATTCTAAGTCTATGACGTCCTAGGTGCATAACACCTTAGTGTATCCACTCAGCAACTATTGACCTACTGATAAAGACCTTTTTAGTTCTCAGATAAGTAATTATAGTAACACCAAATACCCCTATGGTATTTCATTGTGGTAATGTTGGTAAGTTTTTAGACTTGTTGCCATATCACAACCATTCTTGGGCATATGCTAATCACTCCTCGGACCAGCATAGTTGATCAGGCTATGCCACTCCCAGGACTGACCATATATCCCCGAGCTTACTTGTGATATTCAAAAATCGTAATACTTTTGTTTTTGTCGTTGTGACACTGATTTTAGTATGAATGCAGGCATGTATACTTAATTAAATATTTTATTATTTAAAAGAATAAACTCTTGGTCAGAGTATTTTAATCCCATTGTATTTATAGTTAGTATATCTTTTATGGGATGATATACTCAATTCACTATAAACAAAGCTCTGATACCAATCTGTCACACCCCAAAACCAAGAACGGCGGAAACGTTCAGGGGTGGACGACGTCATGTAAAGTATCATAACAGTGCAAAGTAGTAAACAAGCAACAACATCATCCATTGCATTAAAAATAAAGTTTTAATACATGAGTGTTCTTTCATTGTAATAAGACACCAAAATATGTAATCAAAATAAAAGACGAGTCTTGTCTGTGCTCCGTCTTCTCAAAATCTGGTCATCGTACATGTCTACTGGTGACCTGAGAATACAAGGTATTTTGAAAGCGTAGATCAGCATAAAGCTGGTGAATTCATAAGTATTATGGTGTCATTGATTCAAAAAGCTGTTATGAAAGACTTGTAAATGTTAAATGAAATATTTAGTATAAGTGTGAAAACCCTAGAAAATCCCATATTTCCTACTAGTATAAAAAGTAGTCTTCTACCAAGACCCGAATGCTTTGAAGGTTTGCATTTCTGTATCAATGAAGATTTTTCCCTATACAACTATTATTATAAAAATATAATCTACCTCATCGTTTATGTGAATGTGTCACAAAATAAAAGTAATAGGGAAAATTATATAATCATTGAAATCGTATCCTTTTGCCTTAGGATAATCACGGCGTGGAAACTCGCCGAACAGTATAACCGAGAACATCCGTCGATGAACAAGTCCCGATGTAGCTAGCAGCCAGGTGTAGGATGGTTAATCCCGTATAGTATATATATAGTATTTCTCTCTGTATAGATATAGTATTTCTCTCTGGAAACATATAATAGTATCTCTTCATATAGTAGTATAGACTCATGAATGAACTGACTCTTGTGTAATTCCTTGTAATAGGAATAGTAATTTGTATCCCCTAAACTATACCTATAATAGTTTACTGGAATGTAAATTGAATGTCCATGTAGGTTTATACACCCTTGCTACTCAAGAGTGTTGGAACTGAAGAAAGAATGAAAGCTCTCATATCAACACATATATACATGAAACATAAGTGTATAGATATGGTTTTTAACAGTAAATTGAAGGAGGTTTTGTAAAACATTTAAGAGTTTTGAACAATAAATAATAATGACTTGATGTCAGTTTATAAAATAATTGAAGGAGGTCTTGTAAAACATTTAGAAGTACTAAGGATTGCATCTAAGTGTTGTAGAACATTGCTATTGAGTTTAGGGTTCAAGGGTAAACTCCCTTGGAGTTTACGGTTTGGTGACCATAACTCATTGAGTTTACGGTCGTAAACCCATGAGTTTACGGCCGTAAACTCATGGTACTTTGACCATTTTGTATTTTGAAGCCTTAAAGATCATAAGAAGCATTCATACTTCATGTTTAAACCTTAGGAAGAGATTAGGGCACCATTTCACTCCTTTAAGGAGTTTACGGTCCTTGGACCACTACTCCTTGGGTTTACGGCCGTAAACGCAAATGGTTTATGGTCTTTTGATGTTTTCAAGTACTAAGCACATCAAGGAAGGGGTCTAGGCTAGTTTCCAAGGCTTGGTAAGGGACTAGGGCCACTTTGGCCCCTTTGTTAGGGTTTACGGTCCAAGGTGTTCTTGGACCGTAAACACCTTTCATCCTTTGATTCCTTGTGTTTTCTAGGTGATTAAGAAGTGTAACTAGCCTTATAACACACTAGGGTAAGAGTACTTACAATAGAGAAGCTTGAAAGGTGCTAAAAGTCCAAGAACACTAGTGTGTGTTCTTGGTGTTCTTGGTGAAACTTGAAGATCTACACATTTAGAATGATTTCACGGATGGAATCATGTAAGATCACTAGATTAAGGTAGATATCAACTTATTAGGTAAGAACACTTACAAAGTTGAAGATCAAGAAGGAAAATTCGGATGCAACTTGAGAGGATTTGAGTTCTAACTTGAAAATGGTGAAAAAGTGATTAAAATGGCTAAGTGACATATTTATACCCTTGGGGTTTACGGCCATAAACACCTTGTTTAGGCCGTAAACTCCAAACTCTTGGAGTTTTGGGACATTATTGCTACACAATAAACCCTAGGGCATCCTCTCTCCTGTTATCTCCTGAAGTACTAACTTTAAAACACTCAAACTGACTCTACACAACTCAAAAGTTAGCAGAAACTGTTCTGACTTCTATTGAAATGAATGGTTGTACAGAATAGAAATTTTGGGTTGTCACATAACTCATATCTCTAGGTTTGAAGACTTATATGATATTACCGTCTCACGATCACTCGAGATAAATTCCATGAAGTGATACAAGTTATGGGTTGTGTTTAATACTCAGAACTTATGAGCATTCATGAATGTTGTAGAAACTTTTGCTATGTCTAACATCCTAGACATCTACAAGCCCAATTCATGACAGTCTTGATTCATACCTACTTCCAACATATGACTGACTGTGGAGAGTTTGAATAATCTAGTTATTCGGGAAGTCAAAACATGCAAAGTGAAACACAAGAATAATACTAATCCTATATGGCCCCAAGCACCTTTGAGAGTAAATAAAACACCTTTTATTTAAACACTATATTGATTACACATTATTCATTTTATAATGTTTCGATTTATCAACCTAATACTTGAATTTAAACAATAGTCATGCCATGCTCCAAGCATGCACACTATGTTTGTCCAAACAATAGTTATGGCATACTCCAAGTATGCACACTATGTTTGTCTATGATCCTTACTTTGTGAAATAGACCAATTGAACATTATTCCAATGATGCTCATTTCACAATCCAAATCCTTATCGTAAATGTAAGAATTCCAAATTCCTACCATTTACCGAAAACTATTAGATTCTAAAATTATATGCATTGATCCTCTAGTAATGACTATGCATAAAGTCACAAATACTTTACAATATACATTACAGAGTATTCCAATGGAGATCAATTCCATGGAAACGAAGTCTCAAATTCAAAGTACATTCCTTTTAACATCCTTCCTGCTTTAAGTTTTTTTTTTTATAATCGTACACAGATTAATGAATAACTTCCACCTATGGAAGCATTTCCATATTCCATTTTGACTATCATTTCTGAACTAGAGTTGCCTCCTTTTAGAATATGTCAATATGGTCCTTTCAAAATTAACACTATACTTCCAACTGTCCATGAGCAACCAATCTTTGGTAAACCTCAGATTGTCCTTGACAATTGCTTAATTATTTTAGTCATATCCAGTTCTAGTACTTTTTCCCTCTTAATGTCCTAGACATTTGGAAAATTTAGAAAGGATAAATATTATAGCACATGTAATCGATCCTATACCCGAAGCATATGGGACATGATTCATGATGTCTCACATCAAGACATGATCCTAGACCAGCCTTTTGCTACAATATTTTTTTATTTTCCATGTTTCCATAATTCGACTATGAAGAGGGATGCCGTAATCATAATCGAATTTTGAGAACGCAATATATATAGAATTTCCTTATGTTGAACCATTCCAACATAAAATTCATATATATATCCTTGACTAAAGATTATTAAAAGCTCAATCAATGCTTTTAGAATTGAAATGAAGTATAATTTCCTCTCCCTTAATTATAGCAAAACAACTTTTCCCAACTGAAACCTTTTGTTTTCTATAATTAACATTGCTAACTTGCAACACTTATCATAATTGATTATGCTCCCACTAGCATAATAATTACTTTTAGCATCACACTTATGCTCTCACTAGCTTTGACATGTATCCAGAAATCAGCTGGACTTCTAGAAATCAATACTTTATTGACTTTCTTACCAAAGTTCAGATTTCTGATACGAGATTCTTTGATAAGACTATATCAAAATCATACACCTTTCCTTAGATAGTTCACATGTGTGTCTAAGCAATTTTAGAACTATGAAAAGGGATGTCGTAATCATAGTCTCAATTGTTTAGACCTTTGCCATTTCTCACAAGTCCATGTTAGTGTGCCGGTTAACCATACACGCTCCACTAACGACTTTGAGAATGCAAATATCACAATTGCTATCTACTTAAAATCTACTTAGTGAAAGCGTTTCCTCGCCATCATTTTCATGAATCGGAGAGAAACCTAATGATAGTTAGATTTTATGGTGTATGTGTTCCTATCCATGTGAATTTTTCAAAACCATAATCACAAGACAAGGTTAGTGACATATTCAAACTCGTATGGACTGAACTTGTTTAATCTTAATTTCTTGCCACCTGGCAGCACAAGGGCCTATCATCGCTTCCAGGTTGTTATCCAACCAATTGAGAACTCTGCAAAGTCAACTTTAACTGGAATGGGGATAGAAACAAGAATATGTCAACATGATAGGCTATAAACCTCAGGCCGTGTGCTAGTGATAAACTACAGGTTTTTATTCTTGATTAGTTCTTGAACTTTTTCAAGATCTTTAAGACTCCCACTGTCCTCTTGACATATAAGACTCTCTTGCCAAGAACCATTCCTTGACAAACAAATATTCAAGAGATAGTCTGAATTCTTATCAAGACAAACAGTTCACACAGTTGGCCTAAGTTGGTATTTGTTTTGTCCAAAACATCACAACTTACCAATTTCAAATGTACAAAAGTAGAAAACATTTTACTCTACATTTGACAAGTGTTATAAACCTTCTTTAAGATATGTCACTCAAGTTACAATCTTAGAATATGATTCTAAGAATTGTTTTGGAACGAAGTATGATTCATCTTCTTTATTTAACCATTTCAACAATTCATGATTCCTCTAATGCACTAAGATGTCCTTAGAGAATCAATTGTGATATGGTTTCATAATCACTAAGATAATCACAAAACAAGATACTCAAGTACTCTCCCATATTTTCAGATTGGAGAAACTTTTATCTTTCTGCCTAACTTGATTTTTCTTATTCGTTCTGCCTTACATTGAAACTTTTCCCAATGTTTCAGAATTACACTTAAACTTGTAAGCACAACCATATTTACTAAACCTCAGTAAATCATGACAAATAGTCTTATCCTTCTCTGTGGTGGACTTGACCAGCATACACGCAAGTGTACCCGATCCCTAATTCTTCACTTGACTCACATATACATGTGATCAAGGAATTAGTCTTAATTTCCCAAAGATAAAAATTCTCATTCGTCATACAATACAAGTTGCATGATTCCAAGTTTCTATCCAACTGAAACTTGGGTGATGAGAATCTTTTCTTATTTGGTAAATTATGACACTACCACAAACGAAAGAATCAAATCCATTTTCCAATATTGCTATTAATGGAATCATATAAACATCAATTTTTCACAAATGCCATTGTAAAGATATTTAAAATAAATTAAATAAAAACCTTTTCTTTTATTTTAAAACTTGCGGAAAAACTTATCCTTACAATGAAAATGCATATGAAAACAATGTTGTGATTTATTCCTAGGTAATCTATCCCAACTCTTAAGCAACAGCTCAAAATTCTGATCACCAAACTATGCGATCGAAATCTATCTTCGTGATCAGAATCAGCATATTCTTCTTTTAAGCTTCCTCTCTTTTTCTTTGATTCTTAAAACATCAAAATGCAACCCAGTCACATCATGTAATAAGAATCTCAAAATAGGAACTTAATAGAGTTAGATAGTGGACTTTACCCGAAGTAGAGTCAAACTTTTGACTTTACTATCCTTATGATCTCTCAGGTAAATAGGGCAGCTTCACAACCAATGACCCTTCCTTTGGCAATAGAGACATATGGACTTTTTGGTAATGGTACATGGGACTATCTCATACTTAGCCTTTCTCTTTACCATTTGGCCAACCGAGTTTACTATGGCCGATCCCTTTCCATTGGGAAGAGAAAGCTTTTCTGGATTTCCAATGTTACCATTTTCAATGTCCATGGAAGTTTTGGATGTCAATCTTCCAATCAAATTTGCTTTACCAGTGCTCCAAATCATTGTTGGTTCAGCAGCATCAAGCAAATAGGTAAGATCATTAAGGGTCATGTCATGGTCTGTCACATAGTAGTCCCAAAGGAACTCACTATATGACTTAGGAAGTGATTGAAGAACCAACTTCCTCAAGACTTTGACACCCAACTCTCCCGGCTTGTCAATATGTGACTTTATCTCCAAGATGTGAGCACACATAGACTTTCCATCTTGCTAATAGGGTTTGAGTGACCTTGAACTTTTCAAGTCTTTGAACTTGTGGGTTAGAGAGAATAATTAGAGGGGCTGGAGAAACTGAAGTTTGATTTCCATGATCTAATCGCGGGACATCATCTTCATTAGGAAAGCTTGTTCCAAGAGATTTGGAAAGATCATAGCCATCTGAACCAGACATCTACAATGGGAGCAATTCAAGTTTAGTTGATTTAAGTCCTTAATATAACACCCAATATGAAATATTAAGGCTAGGATCCAACACAATATTTTATAACTTGGAAGAGGGTTGCCGTAATCCAAGCTATAAAATATTTAAAGGTAGGCGAATGACGATTCACCAGTTTCCACCATGAAAAACGAAATGGGAATTACGTTTTAATTGGATTGAAACTCCTAGATCTTTTGAGATTCATTGAACTTTTCAATGGCATGTTTAAATCTCGATTGTGCCCTCTCAAGTTTGTGAATGGGATGCCGAGGATCACAAACAAGGTGTGAATAACCATGCAAATTAACTTGGTTCCCTTAATTTTATCACCTAATCGATGTGCCAGTTACCCACACGGGCTCCACCGATCTATGATAAACATTAAGTCACCCTTTACCACTCTTACTAGTCCATGTTAGTGTGTTGGTTACCCACACACGCTCCACCAACGACTTGGTAAGGTACAAAGTGCAATTTCATGGGTTAGCAACAAATTCACATTTTCCTAAGTAACTAAGATTGGGAATTTATAAGTTTTTGGTTACTTAGTATTTATCATTATACTTTTAATGAAGGGAGAATTATAGTCCTGTCAAACCCGTTCGGCTAACGACCACCAGTCAAGGAAGCGGTGGGTGAGAGTGGACACCCATTAAACTGTCATTTTATAGGCAGTAACCTTATACCCCCCTTATAGACCCTACTAACGGTAAGACTGACTTTGTTGTTATATATATATATATATATATATATATATATATATATATATATATATATATATATATATATATATATATATATATTAAACCTATAATATTATAATAGTATAAGGGTTGAATTTTAACTTTTAAAACTCTAGGGTTTGCAATTAAAGTTTTCTAAAGTGACTTTGCAAATTCCAAAACTTGAGGGAAAGTTTTGAAACTATTCAAAACTTTTTGGTTTCCATAACTTATGAGTTTAATATGGTTTTTATGAGAAACTTTTCAAGTTCCATAACTTGAGGACAAGTTATGGAAGACATAAAAAACATTTTATGATGACATTAAAATTAGAGACTCTTCCATTTTCATAACCTATGACTTTTAATGACACTTTAAAAGAAAAAACTCTTCATTTTCTATAACTTGAGGACCAATTATGGAGTTCATAAAAACCATTAAGATCAAATTACCAATTAACACAAAAATCAAGTACTTTTTCTATGAACAAGATCAAACTCATAAGTGAAGATAATTCATATCAACAATTTTGAAGAACTTAGCTAATCACATAAACTAAAACAAGTCTTATAACTTTGACAATTATCCTTTATTTGGATGAGAATAAACATTACCATAACATCAAAATCAAATTTTATGAACAAAAACACTTTGTGGTAATGATTCTAATCCAAAAAGGGCCAAAAAACTAAAAAAAAATTCACTGAACAGTCACCACCTCGTGGTGAACTGGCAGATTCCAAAAAAATGATTTTTCTTGCAAATAGCATCAAGAATAATTGAAAACAAGCCTAGGCTCTGATACCACCGATGGGTTTTGAGCATTCTAACACTCCTATGGTGTGCATGCAACCCTAGAAACCTTGGATCTATGTTTTCTCTAATATACATGCAAACCTTGTCTTGTGATTGTGGTTGAACACAAGATCCAAAAATATACGTTTAAGATGCTAACCACATTAGAATTGACTAGCCACATCTTGTATACTACTATATTAAATCCATTTTAATTAAGTAAAAAATTATAACATATAAATTAAAAAATATGGGAAATCACATAAAGTTCATATAGTTTGTGATAAGAACCTCAAGGTATACATTAGGAAAAAGACACGGGTCAAAGCAACAGATCAAGAGCAATTTAATACTATTTTCGGATTTTGGGTGAACACATTAGGTCAACAGACTATCGAGAAAACTAAAGGGAGAGGACCAGTTCAGGTCCTTCACTTCAGGAGCAATTAACATCAGTTTCTAATACTTTAACAAGATTTGTTTTTTGAGTTCAGTTGTCAATTATTCAGTTTTTGTTATCTTGTTTGTACTAGAGACCTGTCATCTCAAATTTGGCTTTTCTTTTATCAAAGTTTGAATCATTCACTTGCTTAATTTTCTGGTTCTTATCATTGGTTCCATTGCCGGGAAATAGAACGCATGGTACAAACCCAAAGCAATTCAGAATAAATCCAGTGGCCATGTAATTGGTTGACATAGCTAAGAAGTTGGAATCCATAGATGCCTTACAGAAGGATGTTGCAACTCTTAAATCATAATCACAAAATAGGTATAGATCAGGTAACAGTTATGGAAAGCAGGACGAGGGGGAATCATCATGGCGTCATCAAAGACATTGTCCAAATAATAAAATTCCCTTTCCCACCTTTAGTGATGGAGATCCTCGAGGTTGGATCCTTAAGGATGAGAAGTATTTCCATTATTAGGACATACTGGAAGAAGACAAAGTAAATGTTGCTTCAATGCACTTGGAAGGAGATGCTCTAGATTTTTATTCTTGGCTTTCTACATATCAAACGATAGAGTTTTTAGAAGAACTAGTTCATGCTTTGCAGAAAAATTTTGGGCCTACTAAGTTTCAAAACCCAGACGAACATTTGTGCAATATAAAACAAACTGGGATGATACAAGAATTTGCTAAACGATCTTCTCGGGTTTCTAATTGCGCTGGAGGATTTTGTTGTATACTGTGACGCGTCCATCTCAGGTTTGGGTGCGGTATTGATGCAGAGGGGGCATGTCATTGCTTACGCCTCAAGGCAGCTGAAGCCTCACGAGGCGAATTATCCGACGCACAACTTGGAGCTGGGGGCTGTTGTTTTCTCCCTCAAGATTTGGCGTCATTACCTCTATGGGGTTCGTTGTACCATTTACACGGCCCACAAGAGCTTGAGGTATCTCATGGACCAGCCAAATCTGAATATGAGGCAGCGTCGGTGGCTTGATGTGGTGAAGGATTATGATTGTGAGATCCTCTACAACCCGAGGAAGGCCAATGTTGTGGTCGATGCGCTTAGCCGCAAGGCAGAACCGATCAGGGACATCTGTCTGAGGATGACAGTTGTGACTCCGCTGTTGGAGCAGATTCGGGAGGCCCAACAGGAGGCCATGAAGGAGGAACATCGAAAGAGTGAGCGAATTGTGGGTCAGGTTTCCTCCTTCGACTATGATAGTCGGGGATTGTTGACTATTCACCATAGGGTGTGGGTCCCTTATCATAGGGGTGTGCGCCAGGTATTTATGGTAGAGGCACACAAATCCAAGTTCTCTATCCATCCCGGGGCGACGAAGATGTACAGGGATCTTCGTCTCGATTATTGGTGGCCATGTATGAAGAAGGACATAGCCTAGGTTGTGGAGAGGTGTCTGACCTGCAAGAAGGTCAAGGCTGAGCACTAGAAACCTCACGGCAAGGTCCAATCGTTGGATATCCCGCTGTGGAAGTGGGAGGATATTACGATGGACTTCATTACGAAGCTTCCCAGGACCGCACGTGGAGTAGATTCGATTTGGGTCATTGTTGATCGGTTGACCAAGAGCGCTCATTTTATTACGATTCAGATGAGTATTTCGGCTGAAAAGTTAGCCGACATCTACATCAGGGAAGTAGTGGCGCGGCACGGGGTGCCAGTTTCAGTGATTTCTGATAGGGATGTGCGGTTCACTTCCAGGGTTTGGAAGAAGTTTCAAGACGAGCTGGGTACTCGTCTGCATTTTAGCACCGCCTTTCACCCGCAGATGGATGGTCAGATCGAGCGGACCATCCAGACGCTAAAGGATATGCTGCGGGCGTGTGTTTTAGATTTCAAAGGTAGCTGGGATACCTACCTTCCATTGGCAGAGTTCTCTTATAATAATAGCTATCATGTGAGCATCGACCGTCCTCCTTTCGAGATGTTGTATGGGAGGAAGTGCATGTAACACTAGTCAAAATAGGTCAATAGACAATCACATGTGATTATGCCAATCATGTAATGTGATTTTGTTAAACTAGTAATATGATAAGAGTGCCATGTAGTTCATGATAAATTCTAATACAAATATGAACTATCTTTATGATACAACTCAAAGTATACGTCCATACAATTCCAAAAATATAGAGAATGTCTGAATCTGACTTCGCATGAAGAAGTTATGATAAACCGAACACTATAAATTTCTATAATAAGAGGAATTTAAAATAGACTTAGAATTAGATATTAGAGTCTAAAATAGAGTTATATTACTTGTAAATACCAACGCGTGCATATGAAGAACGTCAAAAACGAAGTTCGTATGTGAAAGTTACGACCTTCCGAAGATTCAGCTGTCAGAAACCCTAATCTGACTGAGTTCACGACGTGATGAGTCATTTTGCCACATCTCGGAATCTAGAAGGTGTGTGATGAGACTACGAGGGGATAAGATCCAAACTCACGACGTGAGCAAGGATATCCCACGACGTGATGAGTCACATGGCCACCTTCCGAAGCTAGGGACGCAAATGGCAAGTCTACGGGGATAAGATCCTAAGTCACGACGTGGGCCTTATAAAACTCACGGCGTGGGGATCCAAAATCCTTACTATAAATAGCAGGTCCGACTTCAGCCATTCTTACCCTAAATTTCTTTCTCCTCTCTCCTTTGCTGAAGCCATCTTGCATCCCGAGCCCCGACGACCTTGTACGCTGACCGTTTCTGCTTAGATTACATAAAATCACGCTACTAGGGTGAGTTTCACGGCCCCACTTTCTAATATTTTGGGGGAAAACGCATGCTAAATATTGTATATACATTACTATTATGTCTATATGATAGTATATAGTTATAATAACCGGGGTATAGTTGTTCTAAATATAATATTTTGAATATATACAACTATTATCAACTTGTCAGCATGTTATTATACTAATGTAGATCTTGAGTTATACTTAGCACTCTATATATATGTTGTGTTGGATATAGTTCCGAAGTTATATTCGGAAGTTCTATATGTTAATTTGTAAAGTATGTTGCTATTATTGGTTTTATGTCAAGATAAAACTTGGTATACTATATGTTGTTGTTATTGGTTTTATGTCAAGATAAAACCTGGTTTTACTTCAAGTTATAGCTGTTATACTGCCTAAATGTGATGAAGTTAAGAATAATGTTTAAAAGCATAGTCTACTAACTTAGGGTTTTAGACATGAAAATGCTTTTTCTGTTAGAGCTATAGGAAGTCGTCGAAGTCTACATGAGTAATTGTATTCATCAACTAAGATTGGGGATCTTAGCAGAAATCCTCTTAAATGTAACTGTTAATCTCGTGTGAGCGAGGAAGTCATGTATAATTAGTATACGGGTTGAACACCTACTTGTCACTGTTAGCTACAGTCAACCAAAAGCGAGTGATGAACTATCCTTTTACTTGTTATTGTTCCGGTGTCGATAAAGCGTACGGTGTTGTTTCTCATGGTAAATAATGAGTGTGTTGTTTCTCATTGTAAATCATGAGTGTGTTTTATCAGAGGTATTATGTCATAGCAGTGGTTACAGGCTCATGGTAGCAAATTGTTAGAAACATTATACTTTGTCGTATACAAGTATTAATGTTAAGTATAAGTTTTCCACTACTTATACCTTAGGCTCAAGGAATGTTTAGGTATAACACTTAATTGATAAGTAAACTATTATACCTAATATACATACTAAATGTTGGAGAGTCAAAATGATAATTTCAAAACTATACTTTTGAACGTGGAAAATGTATTATTTTATGGAGTCAAAACCTGTGGACTCACCAACTTTATGTTGACGTATTTTAAAATGCATGTGTTTTCAGGAACTTGAAAAGCTGGTATGTATTCGAACAGAAGAAGTTTTACTATTACCTTTCTGTTCATTAAGAAGTATGCTATAGTCGGATATTATGTAATAGGTCCTAGAAAAACAGTTATGTAACTTTCAGTTATCAATACAGGTATGTATTTTCTTTAGTATTGTTCAATGTATGTTATATAACTGTGATACGAACAATGACGTTACACCACCTGGTGTTTCCGCCGATGGCTGTGGGTGTGACAGAAATTGGTATCAGAGCTATTAACTATAGTGAACTAGTACTTTCTTAGGAAAGCACGTCTATAGTTTAGGGCTTACTCTATTAGGTTTAGGTATATCCCTTAGCCTACTATAAAAAGTGTTATTAATTATTCTACTGAAGGACTACTTACGGGAGCGGTGACAAGGATAGACATGTCGATTTGGGTTGCTGGATTCCAGAACGGTTATATGCTAAAATGATCCTGCCTTTTCGACTGTCCTGACTGGCCGGAGCCTTATCAGATAGACCTGAAGTAACAAACAATAGTTAAAGCGTGAATACAATAAATAAGAATATAGAGTCATATATAAAGACTCAGACCCGCGATGAGAATACACCTTAATACCCAAAATGTTTTTGATCTCAAGGATTTAGATCAAATATTCCAACTAAAGTTTATATGTGCATATATCCTATCACAACTAGGTGTAGGTGCGCAACTATATTTTATTATGATCAGATCATATGAACTATTTAATTTGGGAGTAATATTTGATAGACTAAAACTCTTGTTGATTCAAAATATATAGGAATTCGACATGGAACATTCACGAGAATGGATAATCATCGAGGATACGGATGAAGAAGAGGAAGTTTCATTCCCTATGATGGTAGGCGATCCTTACTACCCTATAAATCCAACCACCTTTCATCCAATACCTTCTGACGATGGAGCACCTTTACCCTCCAACGAATGTGACAGAATCGGTGGCATCATCTTTACCACCACTGAATACTCTTTACCGTAAAGTTCCAGGAGGAGCAAAAATGAAATGCACGGCACGTAAATACATACCGATATGGCAAAAGATTGAGAAGAATCAGAAGGCGACATCTTCAGGAAGTCATAGAGTTCAAGATGAACCTACACGGATCGCACAAACCATTTATTGGTGGGTGGCGGAAGAAAGAGCTGCTAAGATGTATGAGACTGGTCAATCATCTCGACCACATCTCCCACATACTTCTGAAGTTAACACTTTATCTCAATTGTTTGAGAAAAGTGTGAAAATTGAAGATAAGATGGAAATTGTCGAAGGGAGGGCTACTCATCTCTCTGGAAGAGTACGAAGGCTAGAAGGACAAAGGACGCGAGATTAGGAATCGGTGATGGATGTCCATCATCGTATAAATTTCGCTTATAACGACATGATTACTCACGATGCAAGGATTGCAGAGTTAGAGATCTACAATCAAACCTCAAGAAATGAAGAACGCACGGGAAGTCTTGAGCAGAGAACTCAAGCACTTGAGGAGCAAGTGGTTAACATCACTGACGTGCTAGGTCATCACTTAGGTTTCTGGTAGATAAGCTAAAACTAGTGGTTATGTAAATAGAGAAATCAGACTACTTAAGGAGAAAAGAGTAAAGTTTATAGCAAGGATGTAGAAAACCTTGCAAATTTTGCAATGTTTATAGAAACTTTTCTCTTATAAGACTAAATAAACTGATGTAACCGCTGGTAATAATATGAAGCATATATTACATTAATCATTGTGTTATCCATTATGTTTTACACTTTGAAGAATAATTGAAGTATTTAGTACTCGTGTATTAAATGACTAACAAAACTTATAAAATTCTTATTATTTATAATAGGAACTAAAACAAAATGCCTAGAAGAAGTAGTGCTCGGCTAAACCCTAACCGACCATCAGCACCACAACAACAACCACCAGAACCAAACCCCCCAATAAATACTGCACAACTGGAAGAAATCATAGCTCAAAGAATTATTACGGCTCTATCTAATGTCACAAGAGATGGAGTTAGAAATGAAGGCCATGTAGGGACCGCTAGAACGTGTACCTACAAGGATTTTATGAATTGCAGGCCAAAAAGCTTTCATGGAAATGAAGGGGTAGTTAATTTGACGAGGTGGACAGAAAAGACAGAGTCCGTCTTTCAAATAAGCTTCTGTCCAAATGATTGTAAAGTACAATTTGCAGCATGTACTTTCGCTAATGCAGCACTCACATGGTGGAACAACCATGTGAATACAATGGGAATTGATACTGCAAATTCCATCAAATGGGAGGAGCTAAAAAGGATGCTAGTGGAGGAGTATTGTCCTAGGGAGGAGATACATAAACTAGAACAAGAATTGTGGACCCTAACCATGAAGGGTTCAGAGATAAAAGCTTATACCGCTAGATTTAATGATCTTGCAGTAATGTGTCCAGCACTTGTAACCCCTGAATATAAGAAAATTGAGCGATATATCTGGGGTTTAGCATCGCAAATCAAAGGCATGGTGATCGCATCAAAGCCTATGACCTATGACAGCACCAAAAGAATAGCTCATCAGCTAACCCTCACAGAGATCCAAGGAACAGAAGTGGTCTCAAAGGCTGAATCTCCCAAATCTGGAACAAACAAGCGCAAGTTTAATAGGAAGAATCCTAAATAATCATCTGAGAAAAGACAAGAAGTGGCAACCAATTATGCAGCCACGACAGTAGTACCCACACAACCAAAATCTTCATGGTGCAATCAGTGCAACCATCATCATCCAGGTGACTGTTTTGTCTACATAAAGTACAAGAAAAAGGGGCATACTGCTAGTTACTACAGGAACACAACACCTGCAATAGTCGATCAGCAAACAAATAATGGAACATGCCGTGGTGAAGGAAGAAAATGCTATGAGTGTGGAGAGGTTGGACACATCAAGAAAGAATGTCCAAAGTTAAGGAGTCAAGGAGGCATAGGACGTGGTAGGGTGTTTGTGATCGGAAGCAGAGAGGCTATCCAGGACCCTTCGGTCGTATCTGGTACATTTCTCATAGATAATTTATATGCTACTATACTCTTCGACTCTAGAGCAAATAGAAGTTTTATAACTCCGACGTTTAGAAAATTGTTAAGTCATAAGTCTAGAAAATTAAAAGAAATCTATGAAGTAGAAATCGCTAACGGTCAAACTGAGAAAACACATGAAATCCTAGAAAAGTGTCTGTTAACTTTTAATAACTACCTTTTTCACGTCAACCTCATGCCAGGGCCTATCGGTAGTTTTGATTTGATAATTGGCATGGATTGGTTATCTTCACACTGTGCCGAAAATTTATGTCATGAGAAAGCCAAACGACTACCCTTACCAAACGGCGAAGCCCTGATTATCTATGGTGATAAATATGGGAAGAACCTCAAAGTCATCTCTTGTACTAAGACCCAGAAATATCTACATAAGAAATGTAGCGCATTCTTAGCCCACATTGTAGATAAGAAGAGAAAGACAAAAGAAATCAAGGACATACCTCAAGTATGTGTTTCCCAGACGTGTTTCCTGAAGATCTACCTGGAATACCTCCCGTCCGACAAGTCGAGTTTCGAATCGACTTAATTCCAGGAGCAGCACCAGTAGCGAAATCTCCTTATCAGTTGGCTCCATCTGAAATGCAAGAATTGTCTAGCCAACTACAAGAACTTCTTGACAAAGGCTTTATCCGACCAAGTTTTTCACCTTGGGGAGCACCAATCTTGTTTGTCAAGAAGAAGGACGGATCCTTTCGAACGTGTATTGATTATCGGGAGCTGAACAAGCTAACGATCAAGAATCGTTATCAGCTTCCAAGAATTGATGATCTATTCGATCAACTGCAAGGATCCAGCTACTACTCAAAGATAGATCTTAGATTAGGATACCATCAACTCAGATTACAAGAAGATGACATTCCAAAGACAACATTTAGAACTCGTTATGGTCATTATGAGTTCTTACTTATGTCTTTTGGATTGACCAATGCCCCAGCAGTGTTTATGGATCTCATGAATCGTGTTTGCAAACCATACTTGGATAAATTCATGATCGTATTTATCGATGATATATTGATATATTCACGAACCAAGGAAGAACATGGTCAACACCTACAAATAATCTTGGAACAACTAAGAAAAGAAAAGTTGTACGCCAAATTCTCCAAATGTGAGTTTTGGATTAGAGAAGTACAATTTTTAGGTCATGTAGTTAGCAACGAAGAAATTCATGTTGACCCATCCAAAGTTGAAGCAATCAGGAATTGGGAAGCACCAAAGACGCCAACAGAAGTGCGTCAATTCCTAGGACTTGCTGGCTATTACCGCAGATTCATAGAGAATTTCTCCAAAATAGCCAAGCCGCTTACAACACTAACCCAGAAGGATACGAAGTTAAACTGGGAAGACAAACAAGAAGCTACTTTTCAGAAACTGAAACAAATGTTGTGTAGTGCACCAATCCTATCCCTACCAGATGGAACAGAAGATTTCGTCGTATACTGCGACGCATCAAATCAAGGATTGGGATGTGTGTTGATGCAAAGAGGAAAAGTTGTCGCCTATACATCATGACAACTTAAGGTGCATGAGAATAATTAATCTACCCATGATCTTGAATTGGGAGCTATAGTTTTTGCACTAAAAAATTGGAGACATTACTTATACGGTACTAAGTGTACTATTTTTACCGACCACAAGAGTCTCCAGCACATCTTCAACCAAAAAGATCTTAATATGAGACAACGAAGATGGGTCGGATTGTTGAATGATTACGAATGTGAGATTCGTTATCATCCCGGAAAGGCAAACGTGGTAGTAGATGCCTTGAGCCGGAAAGAATATATTAAACCCCGTCGGGTATGAGCATTAACTATAACTATCCATTCTAACTTTACCGCACAAATTAGAAAAGCTCAACTTGAGGCTTTAAAAGAAGAAAACATCGAGAATGAAGCTTTACGAGGAATGGAAAGGCAACTTATACAAAAAGATGACGGAACGTGACACTTTATGAACCGAATTTGGACGCCTAAGTTCGGTGGAGTCAGGGACTTGGTCTTAGAAGAAGCCCACAAGTCCAGATATTCCGTACATACAGGCTCTGACAAAATGTACTTAGATTTAAAAGTACATTATTGGTGGCCAAACATGAAGGCAGAAATTGCTACTTATGTGAGCAAATGTTTGACTTGTTCTAGAGTAAAGGCAGAACATCAAAAGCCTTCAGGTTTACTTCAACAACCGGAAATACCTGAATGGAAATGGGAGCAGATATCAATGGACTTCATCACTAAGTTACCTAAAACTCCTAGTGGGTTCGACACTATTTGGGTGATAGTCGATAGATTGACTAAGTCCGCCCATTTCTTACCAATTAAGGAGAACGACAAGATGGAGAAGCTGACTAGAGTTTATCTTAAGGAAATTGTCAGATTACATGGTGTTCCAAATTCTATTATTTCTGACCAAGATAGTAGATTCAATTCACGGTTTTGGCAATCTCTACAAAAATCCTTAAGAACACGTCCAGATATGAGTACAGCTTACCATCCACAGACTGATGGTCAGAGTGAGAGAACCATTCATACTTTAGAAGATATGGTCCGAGCATGTGTAATAGACTTTGGAAATGCGTGGGATACTCATTTACCGTTAATTGAGTTTTCCTACAACAATAGTCATCACACCAGCATCAAGGTTGCACCGTTTGAGGCTCTTTATGGACGAAAATGTCGTTCCCCAATATGTTGGGCAGAAGTTGGAGATACACAGATGGCCAGAGAACGTACAGGAAATACCTTACGTACTGGACCAAAAATAATCCACGAAACAACTGAAAAGATCGTGCAAATTAAGGATCGATTAAAGGCTGCACGTGATCGTCAAAAGAGTTATGCTGACGTAAGACGTAAACCTTTAGAATTCCAAGTTGGAGATAAAGTAATGTTGAAGATCTCTCCTTGTAAAGGCGTAATTCGATTCGGGAAACGAGGCAAACTAAACCCACAGTATATAGGACCTTTTGCAATTCTAGCAAGAATTGGTTTTGTCGCTTACCAACTCAAGTTGCCTCAAGAGCTAAGTAATGTGCACGATGTTTTTCACGTATCAAATCTCAAAAGATGTCTTTCTTATGACACTCTTGTTATACCTCTTAAAGAGATACAAGTCAATACGAAACTCAACTTTGTAGAATAACCTGTTGAGATCATAGATCGAGAAGTCAAACGGTTAAAGCAAAGTCGTATTCCCATAGTGAAAGTTCGATAGAACTCTTCACGAGGACCTGAATTTATTTGGGAACGTGAAGATCAGATGAAAGAAAAATACCCCAACTGTTTGAAAAAACCCCATCCATAAGATAAATTTCGGGACGAAATTATTCTAACGGGGAGAGAGGAAGTCATGTATAATTAGTATACTGGTTGACCACCCCACTTGTGACTGTTAGCTACAGTCAACCAAAAGCGAGTGATGAACTATCCTTTTACTTGTTATTGTTCCGGCGTTGATAAAGCGTACGGTGTTGTTTCTCAAGGTAAATAATGAGTGTGTTGTTTCTCATTGTAAATCATGAGTGTGTTTTATCAGAGGTATTATGTCATAGCAGTGGTTACAGGCTCATGGTAGCAAATTGTTAGAAACATTATACTTTGTCGTATACAAGTATTAATGTTAAGTATAAGTTTCCCACTACTTATACCTTAGGCTCAAGGAATGTTTAGGTATAACACTTAATTGATAAGTAAACTATTATACCTAATATACATACTAAATGTTGGAGAGTCAAAATGATACTTTCAAAACTATACTTTTGAACGTGGAAAATGTATTATTTTATGGAGTCAAAACCTGTGGACTCACCAACTTTATGTTGACGTATTTTAAAATGCATGTGTTTTCAGGAACTTGAAAAGCTGGTATGTATTCGAACAGAAGAAGTTTTACTATTACCTTTCTGTTCATTAAGAAGTATGCTATAGTCGGATATTATGTAATAGGTCCTAGAAAAACAGTTATGTAACTTTCAGTTATCAATAAAGGTATGTATTTTCTTTAGTATTGTTCAATGTATGTTATATAACTGTGATTATAACAATGACGTTACACCACCTAGTGTTTCCGCCGATGGCTGGGGGTGTGACAGAAATTGGTATCAGAGCTATTAACTATAGTGAACTAGTACTTTCTTAGGAAAGCACGTCTATAGTTTAGGGCTTACTCTATTAGGTTTAGGTATATCCCTTAGCCTATAATAAAAAGTATTATTAATTATTCTACTGAAGGACTACTTACGGGAGCGGTGACAAGGATAGACATGTCGATTTGGGTTGCTGGATTCCAGAACGGCTATATGCTAAAATGATCATGCCCTTTCGACTGTCCTGACTGGCCGGAGCCTTATCAGATAGACCTGAAGTAACAAACAATAGTTAAAGCGTGAATACAATAAATAAGAATATAGAGTCATATATAAAGAATCAGACCCGCGATGAGAATACACCTTAATACCTACAATGTTTTTGATCTCAAGGATTTAGATCAAATATTCCAACTTAAGTTTATATGTGCATATATCCTATCACAACTAGGTGTAGGTGCGCAACTACATTTTATTATGATCAGATCATATGAACTATTTAATTTGGGAGTAATATTTGATAGACTAAAACTCTTGTTGATCCAAAATATATTGGAATTCGACATGGCACATTCACGAGAATGGATAATCATCGAGGATATGGATGAAGAAGAGGAAGTTTCATTCCCTATGATGGTAGGCGATCCTTACTACCCTATAAATCTAACCACCTTTCATCCAATACCTTCTGACGATGGAGCACCTTTACTCTCCAACGAATCGGAAGAGAACGAACCAATGGAGGAGACAGAATCGGTGGCATCATCTTTACCACCACTAAATACTCTTAACCATAAAGTTCCAGGAGGAGCAAAAATGAAATGCACGGCACGTAAATCCATACCGATATGGCAAAAGATTAAGAAGAATCAGAAGGCGACATCTTCAGGAAGTCAGAGAGTTCAAGATGAACCTGCACGAATCGCACAATCCATTGATAGGTGGGTGGTGGAAGAAATAGCTGCTAAGATGTATGAGATTGGTCAATCATCTCGACCACATCTCTCACATTCTCCTAAAGTTAACACTTTATCTCAATTGTTTGAGAAAAGTGTGAAAATTGAAGATAAGATAGAAATTGTCATGGGGAGTACCGAAGTGGTACTCAAGAATACGGAGAGGATCCAGCAGGTGCGGAGTAGGCTTCAGACTGCTCAGAGTCGGCAGAAAATTTATGCCGACAAGCGTCGTTCGGACCTGGAATTCCAGGTCGGGGATATGGTGCTCTTGAAAGTGTCTCCTTGGAAGGGCGTCATTCGATTCAGGAAGCGGGGCAAGCTGGGCCCCATGTATATTGGACCCTTCAGGGTTATAGCCCAGGTGGGCAAGGTGGCGTATAGGCTGGATCTGCCGGCCGAACTCAGTCAGATTCATAGCATTTTTCACGTCTCCCAGCTGCGGAAGTGTCTGGTGGACGATTCGGCAGTGGTGCCTTTGGAGGATATTCAGGTTGATGATAGCCTGAACTATATCGAGCGGCCAGTGGCGATCCTTGATAGGAAGTCAAAGGATCTGAGGAACAAGAAAGTGGAGATGGTTAAGGTGCAGTGGCAGCACCGCAAGGGCTCAGAATGGACCTGGGAGCCGGAGGACGAGATGAGGGAGCATTACCCCGAGCTTTTTCAGGACCGAGCAGCAGACTTCGAGGACGAAGTCTAAGATAAGTGGGGGAGATTTGTAGCACCTAATTCCCGGTATGCCTTTTTATTCAAGCATTCTTGTGTTTTTCTCTGGGACTCGACGAGTTAGAGGCCCAACTCGTCGAGACCCGCAGACAGTTTATGTGACCTACTCGACGAGTCGGGAGACTGACTCGGCGAGTAGGTGCTGTTTGAGTGAAACCCTAAATCTGAGGGTTTGCACCCTATCACTATCACTCCCAAGAAGCTGTATATCGAAACCCTAGCCATTTTTGTGTGTTCTAAGGCCATTTTGGTGCTTTTGGGTGGGTAGTGAAGCTTGAAAGGAAGGAAGAAGCTTGGGAATTCGAGTTGGGGCTTGTAGATCCAGAGATCTTATTCCATTTTCAGCTCAATCAAGGTAAAATGCCCTTGTTTTGGTCTTCCATTTGGTTATTCATCTTTAGGGCTTAGATTTTGGGTGCATTTAGGGCTTTCATAGCCATTTTCGGATTTGTGAAGTGTTTCATGGAGTTCTACTTTCAGATCTGAGTCATTGGAGGGGTCTCGTGACATAAAGGTGCCAACTGTATGGCCATGAGAGCCCCATGCACATTGTAAAGCACCTTTTATGGATTTTTGAGCCAAAGACCTCATGCATGTGCACCAAGTTTGGAACTTTACGTGTAAAATGGACAGTAGGAGGCCAGATCTATGGTTTTGATGTGTTAAGACCCATTTAAATCGACTGTATAGTAATGGTCATTGATGTGTTAAGACCCATTTAAATCGACTGTATAGTAATGGTCATGTTTAAGGGGAAACTAATGACATGGCCGAGATTAGTTTTCCAGCTATTTTTGGTAAACCACAACCCAAAACAATGAAGGTTCAAGGTATGCTTAATTTTGCTGAGGTACTTGTTTTAGTTGACGGGGGATCTACACACAATTTTATCTCAGATGTATTCGTAAATGAGTTAAAAATTAAGACCCAAGCAGTGGCACCTTTTGGCGTTCAAATAGGAAATGGAGATCTAATCAGGTGCAGCAATGTATGAAAGAATATCACTCATCAAGTCAATGATTTAAAGATTGTTCAAGACTTTTATCCTTTTTCAATCGGTGGGGCAGATGTGGTGTTGGGGATTCAATGGTTGGCAACATTAAACACGGTTCAAGCTAATTGGAAGGAAATGTTTATGATCTTTAATGTAGATGCTAAACATTACAAATGGCATGGTATTTCAACGGGACCCCAAAAGTCAACCAGTTTTCAACATTTGGTTGTTGAATCGGGTACTAATCCAGAAATTCCACTTATATTACAGTCTATTTTAAACTGATAGAACCCTGTCTTTGAAGAACATAAAACCCTACCTCCAAACCGTTTACAAAACCACTATATTCCTCTACTTCCAAACTTAACACCACCTAACATACGACCCTACCAATACCCCCATTCTCAAAAGGCTGAAATAAAAAGACAAGTGGAAGAACTGTTAGCAGCGGGTTTTATTCGACCAAGAAATAGTCCATTTTCAATCCCAATTTTACTAGTCAAGAAAAGGGATAATACATGGTGGATGTGTGTAGATTATCGCGCTCTCAAAAAAATAATTGTAGCTGACAAGTACCCGATTCCAAATATTGATGAACTGTTAGATGAGTTATATGGCGCGACGGTGTTTTCTAAGCTAGATTTACGCTCAAGTTACTATCAAATCAGGTTACACGATCAGGACATACCAAAAACAGCTTTTCGGACTCATTCCGGGCATTATGAATTCAAAGTTATGTCGTTTGGCCTAACTAATGCCCCTTCTACATTCCATGCTATTATGAGTGACTTGTTTCGTCCTTATTTGCATCATTTTATACTAGTATTTTTTTTTTGATGATGTATTAGTATACCACCCCAATATGGAACAATATTTTTCACACCTTGAACAAACTCTGAAGTTACTACATGACCATCAATTCCACGCTAAGCTCTTAAAATGTTGTTTTGGTCAGTCCAAAGTCTCCTTTCTTGGGTATGTCATAACTGAAGAAGGTGTACAAGTTGAACAAGAAAAAGTTTCGGTTGATCAATCGTGGCTTGTCCCTTCTAATGTTAAAGCGGTCAGGGGATTTCTTGGTCTTACAGGTTACTACCGACGATTTGTGCGGAATTATGAACTGACCGCACGCCCCCTAACAGCTCTTACAAAGAAATATGGGTTTGTTTGGTCTGATGAGGCATTTAACGCGTTTACTACACTGAAACAAGCATTACTTTCTACTCCTATTCTCAGATTACTGAATTTTTCAAAAACATTTGTTGTGGAATGTGAAGCATCTTCATCAGGAGTTGGAGCTATTTTGTCTCAAGAGAATCACCCGATAGCTTATTTCAGTAAAGGATTTTCGTCGTCTAATCGTCTAAAATCAGCTTACGATCGGGAATTATTAGCATTGGTTCTCGTTGTTCAGAAATGGAATCATTATTTATTAGGGCACCATTTCCTCATTCATGCATATCATTATACTTTGAAGTTCTTATTGTAGCAATGCATTACCACAACCGAACAACAACGACTCTTACTCAAGCTTATGCCCTATGATTTTTCTATAATTCACAAAGCTATGAAAGAGAATAAGGGAGCAGATGCACTCATAGAAACCCCATTAAGGTGAGCTATTGACTATGTCAATCCCTTATTGTGTAGAGATAATCGACATCAAAGTGGGACTCCAACAAGATGCGTATATAGCAAATATACTCCAACAGCTTCAATCCTCCCCATCATCAGTTCCAAATTTCTCCTTGCATGATCAACATTTATTTTTTAAGGGCGGAATGGTCATTCCTGATATACTCAATCTCAAACTCAAATTTCTTTAAGAATGTCACACTTCTCCGGTTGGTGGCCATGGAAGGGTTTTAAAGACTTTTAAAGGCACATCTACTCAATTCTATTAGCCGAGAATGAAGCAAGAAATTAGGGTATTTGTACCACATTGTTTGCTTTGTCAGCAGCAGAAATATCAAACATTATCCCCAGCAGGTCTACTCTAACCCCTACCAAATCCAACTCAAATTTGGGAGGATATCTCCATGGATTTTATTGTTGGTCTACCAATATCCAACAAATTTGATATCATCTTAGTGGTGGTGGATTGCCACACCCCCGAACCGGGACGGCGGAAATGTCCGGGGGCGGGTGACTTCATCTTGTAATATCATAACAATTGTATATAAATGAAACATAGCAACCACCATCATCGTGCATTAACGATATCAACATGCATTGTTTACATCATTATGTTTGTTTACGAATTACATCCAAATAGCATAATGTATGATAGTTCAAAAATACAACAAATGTCCAAATTCCTTAGCTGCCAACCTGCTTATTGAGTTCCTGAGAATACAAGTCGTTTTGAAAAGCGTCAACATAGAATGTTGGTGAGTTCATAAGCATGTTTATGAGAAAACTTTGTAATAGTTTGTAAACCTCCAGAAAATCCAATATTTTCTTGTAAAAATAGTTTGTAAGTCTCGTTTCAAATCATGTATAATTGTATGTGTATTCTTTGTTTATCTTGTTTGAAAATATAGAGAGTGATTCCCAGAAAATCTTGTATTTTCTTTTATACGAAAAATATTGGTCTTAAACCCTAAGACCCGAGTGATGAAATTAGATGCAAAATAGTCGACACATAGTTTTGTACTTCGTAACATGAGTAAAGTATATGTATTGCGTAAATTTTTAATATAAACTTGTTATTCTCTGTGTGATTCATTACAACCATACTAATATGACAAGAGCGTCTGTCTTGATGTTCTTCGAGCGTCGGTTTCTAAAGATAATTGTCACCCTAGACTGGCATGTCTAGTTGTAGCGAGCAACTCATGTGTGGGGTGTCAACCCCGTATAGATCTATACACAATATCCCGCTCTCCCTCCAAGAGACTCTGGTTATAACTACAGGACTTACAATGTACACTAGGTAGGTACGAGTGAAGGAGTGCCTCACAAGAGCCTTACCGGAAATTTTTGCGGATATTGAATTTCCATTTGTTAACGTTATAAATAATGTTACTTGAGAGTATTTTCGACCGATAAATTATAAGTGACAAAAATAGCCATTTTTACAATAAGTGTTAAAAATAATCCATTTTTATCATTATAGTCAAAATGTAGCACCCAATTCCCGGTATGCCTTTTTATTCAAGCATTCTTGTGTTTTTCTCTGGGACTCGACGAGTTGGAGGCCCAACTCGTCGAGTAGAGTCGAGACCCGCGGACAGTTTAAGTGACCTACTCGACGAGTCGGGAGAATGACTCGGCGAGTAGGTGTTGTTTGAGTGAAACCCTAAATCTAGGGTTTGCACCCTATTTAAACGCCTTAACTCAGCCTCCATCATCCCTATCACTCCCAATAAGTTTTATATCGAAACCCTAGCCGTTTTTGTGTATTCTAAGGCCATTTTGGTGCTTTTGGGTGGGTTGTGAAGCTTGAAAGGAAGGAAGAAGCTTGGGAATTCGAGTTGGGGCTTGTAGATCCAGAGATCTTATTCCATTTTCAGCTCAATCAAGCTAAAATGCCCCTGTTTTGGTCTTCCATTTGGTTATTCATCTTTAGGGCTTAGATATTGGGTGCATTTAGGGCTTCCCAAGCCATTTTCGGATTTAGAAATGTTTCATGGAGTTCTACTTTCAGATCTGAGTCATTGGAGGGGTCTCATGGCATAAAGGTGCCAACTCTATGGCCATGATAGCCCCATGCACATTGTAAAGCACCTTTTTATGGATTTTTGAGCCAAAGACCTCATGCATGTGCACCAAGTTTGGAACTTTACGTGTAAATGGACATTAGGAGGTCAGATCTATGGTTTTGATGTGTTAAGACCCATTTAAATCGACTGTATAGTAATGTAACATCCCAAACTTCAGAAGTATGATTTAGGGGCCTATGTGTAATTTAAGGAGTCTACTCGGCGAGTAGGTATGCCTACTCGTCGAGTCAGAGCGGGTTTTGGCCACGTGTTAAGTGACCAACTCGCCGAGTCGGCGGCTGGACTCGGCGGGTTGGTGCTGGGAAGAGAAAACCCTAATTTTAGGGTTTGCACCCTATTTCAAAGACCTTAAGTCCTTACCTCAGCCCCCTTATCACCCCCCCCCCCCCTTGACGTCCAGAGGCGGCCCTAACCGATCCAAACCCCATTTTGAGTGTGTGAAGGAGGGTAAAGTGTGTTTTAAAGCAATTGCAAGAAGAAGGCTTGGAGTTTAAGAAGATTTGTTCATAGAGGAGCTAGTGGATTCGATCTCTCTGCTCAGTAACATCAGTCTAAAGGTAACAAGTTGTTACCTTGATCTTGTTCTTTCTAGATCTCTTCACGATCAAGATTAGGACTTTTATAGCATGGGTGATATTCATTTTCGGGTATGGGCTAAGATCTAAAGTTCCAACTTCAGATCTGAGCTCATCTAGGACTCTAGAGCCATAAAGTCTCCAGCTTTGGCAAGCATGAACCCTTCCCTTGAGTTAGACTCCATTTCAAGTTTAGTTTTGGCATTATGAGTCATTAAAGCCTTGCATGCACGTAAATTTTGCAACTTTACGTGATAAACATGCCTTAGAAGCGTGGACCTGCAATATGGAGCCGCTGCATGGTTTAAAAAACGTCTGTATGGATGAAGGACTGAAGGGACTCGACGAGTCGCAATGTCGACTCGGCGAGCCACATGAAGATGGCCATGTACTCGACGAGTTGGATGAACAACTCGGAGAGTCCGTTGAAGATTGCCTTGGACTCGGCGAGCCAGTCGAAGACTCGGCGAGTCTGCTAGGGTTTCCCTCAACCTTTGGACACGTATGAACTCAACGAATTATAAGGGAACTCGACGAGCCAACCTAGGATTTCACGACTTCTCGAGTTCAGTAAGAACTCGACGAGTCGGTGAACTGCACTCGACGAGTTGGGTCAACATGGACTGTTGACTTTGACCTTGACCAGGGGTTGACCAGTTGACCTCTGGGGGTATTTTGGTAAATTGGAGATTTATGGAAAAAGGGTTTATGGTAGCTATAGGTGGTGGAGTTTCGTGTTGGTGATTCAAGAGTTTGAGCCTATCATTTTCAGTGCGGCATTGTGAGGTGAGTTCTCCTCACTATATCAACAGGGTCTAAGGCACCAAGGCCGGGCCTTTATGGTTTGTATTTGGATTGTTGCATGTTATGCTTACTGATTTACATCTTGGTAGTTAGGATGGTGTGATGTTATGTTAGTGACCTGGTTTAGGTCGGTATCCTAGTATATAGGATGATGCCACATTAGTGACCGGTTAGGTCGGTATCCTGGTTAGGTTGTTGCTATACTATATGATCTGCTAGATCGGTTTGTCTGTCTATGGACTGTTATGTGATTATCTGTTTATGTGCGCATGATTGTTTGGTATGGGGGTTGGGTTGAGGCGGGTCCTGCTTCGTGCTGTAGGCCAACATACCCAGGGCGGACCAGATAGACTGCAGACCCGGGAGGGCACATAGTCAGGCCGAAGGCTAGGCGAGCGGTCCGGATAGGCTGAAGACCCCGCGGGGGCGGACCAGACGTGCCGAGGCTCGGATAGTGGACTAGATAGAATGAAGGCTCGGTGCGGGCGGTCCAATCATATTCTAGACTCAGCGAGTGGACCAGGTAGACTGAAGGCCCGGTGTGGGCGGACCAGTCGCACTGTAGACTCCATATGCATGGTTGTTCTGTATTGGATATATGATATGTTATGGTTATATGAGGTTGGTATTTTGGGGGTAACTCACTAAGCCTTCGAGCTTACATTTATCGATTATTGTTTCAGGTACAGCGGCTGACCGCGGGAAGGCGAAGGCGTGATCGTACACTTTCCTCGATTTATGATTATGATTTCTGGGAACTCTTATATGAAACTATTTTGGAAACCTTTTTGTAATAACTACTGGTATTCTAAATGTTTTTGAAAGTTTAAATTTGACTTGAATTTTATGGGTATTACAAGTTGGTATCAGAGCCTTGGTTTGAGTGAATTGGAGGAACACTCATGTGAATCCAGTCTCAAATCAAGGAAAGATTTTCAAAATGACTTTAAATGGTTTTCAAAATAAGTAAAGGAGGATGCGAAGTGTACGATCAGCCGGAGCCAGTAAGTAGACCCCAAAATACCATACTGTTACTTGATATTGTGATATGTTAGAACAGCATGCTAGTACTAGGCTAGGGTTCTTCGGGAATTGCATGATAGAATTGCCTCATTTCATGATGCCTGTTAGCCTAGAGTTTTCCTTGTATGAGATTGACATCATTACTGTAGTTACTTGTGTATGCATCACAGTTGTATATAATTAAGATCTTATAGCCTGAGAATGTTCGATATGGCCTTATGTTCTGTTCTTATTGATTAGGGCTTAGGGTAGGGTTGGATATTTGAAAGTCTATAGGGTCCAGCGTTATGTATGGCTAGCATACACTAGTGTTGCAGGGGTTGATGGAAGTTTCATGGATGGGTGGGTAGCGAGGGGCCGGGAGGCCAGTTATGAGCTATTTAGTATTTCCTCTAGGAGTAAGGATTGAGCGCTCGCTATATTTGTGTGTTTTGTTAGGACGTTGTGATGATACTTGGGACAAATATGGGTAGGTATGGAAGGTAGTATGGGCCCGTACTACTGAAAGCACAGGACCTATATGCGTAACAAGGAAGTCACAACCCCTAGGGTTTTGGTTGGGAGTTGGTTCCCGGATTGGTAGGAGGAGTATCTAATATCCTTTGGGTATGTTTTCAGTATGGTGGTCACACGACGATTCATGGCTGGATCCGGGTCAGGATCAGGAGAGGGTGGACAGGAGGCATCGGCAGCGCCCGAGACTATCGGCCAGATGAGGCCAGACGAGATGGATAACAGGATCCGGGAGATCCTACATGATGAGGTTGCTGCTATGTTCCGGGCTCAGTTGCGGGAGATGTTTGGGTCTATCAAGACCGCCATGGTTGAGTACTTTGACGAGCGCTATGCATCCCTCACGGAGGTGGCTACCGCGGCAACTACTGCAGCTGTAGCAGCGGCAGGGGTCGGAGCCAGTCGGGCTTTTCAGTATCGGGACTTCGACAACACGAAGCCCCCTACTTTCGATGGGATTCAGGATCCCATCAAGGCTATGAGGTGGTTATCTCACGTGGAGGGGTGCTTCTTCACATGTTCCTGCCCTACTGACCAGAAGGTCAAATGTGCCCTGAACCTGCTGAAGTCTGGGGCAAAGGACTGGTGGAGGCTGATGACTGGGTCGTATTCGGATGAGCAGAGAGCTGTTGTTAGATGGGAGCAGTTCAGGGATATGTTCTGCCCCCGCTACATTCCACGAGTCGAGCGTGAGCGGCTAGCTCAGGAGTTTTTGGAGTTGAGACAGGATACGGAGTCGGTGACGGAGATCACCCGCATGTTCACTGAGAGGGCGATGTTTTTCCCGGAGTTCGCTTCCGAGCAGGCCCAGATGACGCGATATTTGAGCATGCTCAAGACTGACATTAGACAGTTCGTTGCTACCCAGTGGTGTGATACATTGATGGAGCTACAGGAGTCCGCCAGGCGGCGCGAGTTAGAGATTGAGTTGCGGTTGCGAGAGCAGAGGCAGGCCCCGGTGCAGTCGCAGTCGGCGCCAAAGCGGTCCAAGACTGCTGATTCCAGGGTTGGAGGACAGAGCGGCCGCACTTGTGAGAAGTATGGGAAGGGTCATTCCGAAGTTTGTAGGACCGGGGGTGCGTGCCGTAAGTGCGAAAAGGAGGGGCACTATGCGAGGGATTGTCGCAAGGTGGCCCCGGTTCAGGACGTGAGGATTTGCTATCACTGCCATCAGGTTGGTCATGTGAAGACCAACTGTCCGCAGCTTATTGCTAGACCGGTACAGGCTCTAGCGCCGGCTACATTGAGGATTACTGGCGGGGGACAGGGTAGAGCAGAGCCCCCGAGGACTCAGGGACGTGCCTTCCAGCTTACGGCAGAGGAGGTCGGGACAGCGCCAGATGCAGCTGCTGGTATGTTTCTATCCGTATCTTATTGTTTAAAATTCTATTGCGAATTTTCCATCCCTTTCTGCATGTGGCATAGGAGAGTTTGAGGAGTTTAGTATCAAGAAGCCGTATATGGTTAGGATTCAGGGATGTTCGAGAATGGGAGGTTAGGATACAGGATCACCATTCCAGGGCTAGAGACTATGAATTAGAGAGGTAGAAGTGTTCAGCTAGGATTCAGATTCTTTCGAAGTTCGGATGCTCCACGCCTCAAGAGTGGTTCTACGGAGACTCTTCGTTTTAGGATTCATCGTTCTATGGGAAGTATGGAAATTCTTGGCTTGGACGGTTAAGTAGAATTATGATCTTGCCACTAGTAGGTAGTGGTTAGTGTCCCAAGTGGGGGAGAATTAGAAATTTTCAGAGGGAGCATCGATCAGTGAGGGTGAGGTTAGCTGCCAGGGTAGGTCAGTACTTCAGCACGCGTATGTGGGATTTCAGCGTATGTGGAAGATACGTAAGTCAAAGATCAGACCACGGTTCTTCCGAAAGGATGAACAATCGAAATGAGGCCTAGGGTTAGGCTGGGGTGATAGTCCGCATAATGGATCAGGAGTTCGAAGCCCCAAGTGGGTGAGAACAGGTTGCATAGGGGAGAGAGAACCAAGAGGGATGGTCCAGGGAGATGCTCGACAGTTTAGAGCAGTCCGGATAGACTGAAGGCCGGTGGGGCGTACCAGTCAGGCCGAAGGCTCGGGGAACGGTCCAGACAGACTGAAGGCCCGGAGAGGCGGTCCAGACATACTGAAGGTTCTGAGAGTGGTCCAGATAGGCTGAAGGCCTGGTGAGGCGGTCCAGTCATGCTGAAGACTCTGTATATGTTTGTAGATCTATGTTCGGGTATTGAGTAGGCTGCTACGTTATAGCAATCAATAGGTCTATTCCAAGTATTGAGCACTCTGTTGGAGTCGGATGAGGACTCCGGTGTATTTTGGTTGATTGGAAGTTGTTATTAGAGGACAGAAGGAGTTCAAAGGATCTTTGTGATCTCTTTAGTTCGAAGTGTCGCCGAGGTTCCATCTTCTTAGATCGGGTAATACTCCAGTTGGGGACTGAGAGTGGATCCGAATGAGTATCCGTTAGTTTTGGGAAGGTTTGAGATTAGAACGTTCCGTCATTCAGATTCTGGGAACCGGATTAGATCTTTCGTGAGCGTTTATGCCTTTGGGATGGGGTTGAGGCGATCTTGCGCTATGCAGTAGGATAAGATACCCGGTGCGGATCGACGATGAGTCGCAGGCACATAGGTTCCAGGGAGAGCAGTAGGATTAAGTCAGTAAGCCAAGATAACCGGTTCGGACCGGCGGTAAGTCGTAGGCTCAGGGGTTCAGGAGATTAGCGGACCAAGGCGGTCCGGATAGACTGAAGGCCTAGTAATGCGGCCCAGTCAGAGCAAATGCCCGGCGAGCTGACCGGGGAGGCTGTAGGCCCTGAAGGGCGGTCCAGTCATGTCGAAGGCTCGGTGTACTATAGTTTTGTAATCTATGAAGGCACCAAATTGCCGCAGCAGCAGGTAATCTGCGGTCTTGTTTGGTGAGAACCTCGAATTATCAGGATTGGGTGTAAGTGGTTTGGAAGTATCAACTGTTCAGTAAAGTTGGCTGTCGGGAAGTCAGACCGATTTCGGGATTCCAGGATTCAGGGTGTCGGAGCGCGTTCGAATGAATGTTCTGTAAAGGTTCAGGGGAGTTATACTCAGTTGTGTCGAACCAGGGGATTGTGGAGGAAACGCAAGGATAGATCCTTGGATCTCCAATTATGAGTAGACCCGAGTTAGGTCCACGAGGGTATTCCATTCTAAAGACGATTGGACCCGTCGTAGGCGTACCTGGTATTCCAGCCCGAGGCTGATTGGGCCAGGTATTAGTGTTTACATGATAGAGCTGGTTGTTCATGGGAGTTGCCCGGAAGCTGAAGGATGAATCATCCTGTCAGCGCGAGAAGGGACTAGATTCAGGAAGGTGGCAGTATCATCGGGTGATACTTAGATTGATGTGTGCTAATAATAAGGAGAAGAGGTCGGTGGCCGGCTTAGAGCGTTAGGCAGGGATCCTGCACAGGAAGGAGTTGCCGTAGAAAAGATGTGGTAGTAGAGTCTGAAGAGACCTGAGTTGGCTGGGTAGTCGGAGGCTACAATGCAGGAGTGTTATCCCAAAAATCGTGTACTACAGCAGGCTTCGAGAACGAAGCCTAATTTAAGTGGGGGAGAATTGTAACATCCCAAACTTCAGAAGTATGATTTAGGGGCCTATGTGTCATTTAAGGAGTCTACTCGGCGAGTAGGTATGCCTACTCGTCGAGCCAGAGTGGGTTTTGGCCACGTGTTAAGTGACCAACTCGCCGAGTCGGTGGCTGGACTCGACGGGTTGGTGCTGGGAAGAGAAAACCCTAATTTTAGGGTTTGCACCCTATTTAAAGGACCTTAAGTCCTTACCTCAGCCCCCTTATCACCCCCTTGACGTCCAGAGGTGGCCCTAACCGATCCAAAACCCCATTTTGAGTGTGTGATGGAGGGGAAAGTGTGTTTTGAAGTAATTGCAAGAAGAAGGCTTGGAGTTTAAGAAGATTTGTTCATAGAGGAGCTGGTGGATTCGATCTCTCTGCTCAGTAACATCAGACTAAAGGTAACAAGTTGTTACCTTCATCTTGTTCCTTCTAGATCTCTTCATGTTCAAGATTAGGGCTTTTATAGCATGGCTGATATTCATTTTCGGGTATGGGCTAAGATCTGAAGTTGCAACTTCAGATCTGAGCTCATCTTGGACTCTAGAGCCATAAAGTCTCCAGCTTTGGCAAGCATGAAGCCTTCCCTTGAGTTAGACTCCATTTCAAGTTTAGTTTTGGCATTATGAGTCATTAAAGCCTTCCATGCACGTAAAGTTTGCAACTTTACATGATAAACATGCCTTAGAAGCGTGGATCTGCAATATGGAGCCGTTGCATGGTTTAAAAAACATCTGTATGGATGAAGGACTGAAGGGACTCGACGAGTCGCAAGGTCGACTCGGCGAGCCACATGAAGATGGCCATGTACTCGACGAGTTGGATGAACAACTCGGTGAGTCCGTTGAAGATTGTCTTGGACTCGGCGAGCCAGTCGAAGACTCGGCGAGTCGGCTAGGGTTTCCCTCAACCTTTGGACACGTATGAACTCGACGAGTTATAAGGGAACTCGACGAGTCAACCTAGGATTTCATGACTTCTCGAGTTCAGGAAGAACTCGACCAGTCGATGAACTGCACTCGACGAGTTGGGTCAACATGGACTATTGACCTTGACTGTTGACTTTGACCTTGACCAGGGGTTGACCAGTTGACCTCTGGGGTATTTTGGTAAATTGGAGATTTATGGAAAAAGGGTTTATGGTAGCTACAGGTGGTGGAGTTTCGGTTTGGTGATTCAAGAGTTTGAGCTTATCATTTTCAGTGCGGCATTGTGAGGTGAGTTCTCCTCACTATATCAACAGGGTCTAAGGCACCAAGGCCGGGCCTTTATGGTTTGTATTTGGATTGTTGCATGCTATGCTTACTGATTTACATCCTGGTAGTTAGGATGGTGTGATGCTATGTTAGTGACCTGGTTTAGGTCAGTATCCTGGTATATAGGATGATGCTACGTTAGTGACCAGTTAGGTCCGTATCCTGGTTAGGTTGTTGTTATACTATATGATCTGCTAGATCGGTTTGTCTGTCTATGGACTGTTATGTGATTATCTGTTTATGTGCGCATGATTGTTTAGTATGGGGGTTGGGTTGAGGCGGGTCCTGCTTCGTGCTGTAGGCCAACATACCCAGGGCGGACCGGATAGACTGCAAACCCGGGAGGGCACATAGTCAGGCCGAAGGCTCGGCGAGCGGTCCGGATAGGCTGAAGGCCCCGCGGGGGCGGACCAGACGTGCCGAGGCTCGGAGAGTGGACTTGATAGAATGAAGGCTCGGTGCGGGCGGTCCAGTCATACTATAGACTCAGCGAGTGGACCAGGTAGACTGAAGGCCCGGTGTGGGCGGACCAGTCGCACTGTAGACTCCATATGCATGGTTATTCTGTATTGGATATATGATATGTTATGGTTATATGAGGTTGGTATTTTGGGGGTAACTCACTAAGCCTTCGAGCTTACATTTATCGATTATTGTTTCAGGTACAGCGGCTGACCGCGGGAAGGCGAAGGCGTGACCGTACACTTTCCTCGATTTATGATTATGATTTCTGGGAACTCTTATATGAAACTGTTTTGGAAACCTTTTTGTAATAACTACTGGTATTCTAAATGTTTTTGAAAGTTTAAATTTGACTTGAATTTTATGGGTATTACAAGTAATGGTCATGGATGGGCTCGACGAGTCGCTCTTGGGACTCGGCGAGTCGCGGTGTATTGACCACCAAATCCTTTCTATGGATGGACTAGTTGTTAGGGCGGAAGTCTCGTGGATGTTTAGACACAAAAAGGGACCTAGGAATCATCGGACTCGACAAGTGTATGAACAGACTCGCCGAGTCCAAGGCCATCTCCCAATCCTTGAAGATGGACTCGATGAGTTGCTCATACAACTCGGCGAGTCATAGACTGGACACATTTTTTTGAGGGAGATGATATGTTATGGTTATATGAGGTTGGTATTTTGGGGGTAACTCACTAAGCCTTCGAGCTTACATTTATCGATTATTGTTTCAGGTACAACGGCTAACCGCGGGAAGGCGAAGGCGTGACCGTACACTTTCCTCGATTTATGATTATGATTTCTGGGAACTCTGATATGAAACTGTTTTGGAAACCTTTTTATAATAACTACTGGTATTCTAAATGTTTTTGAAAGTTTAAATTTGACTTGAATTTTCTGGGTATTACAAGTAATGGTCATGGATGGGCTCGACGAGTCGCTCTTGGGACTCGGCGAGTCGCGGTGTATTGACCACCAAATCCTTTCTGTGGATGGACCAGTTGTTAGGGAGGAAGTCTCGTGGATGTTTAGACACAAAAAGGGACCTGGGAATCATCGGACTCGACAAGTGTATGAACAGACTCGCCGAGTCCAAGGCCATCTCCCAATCCTTGAAGATGGACTCGATGAGTTGCTCATACAACTCGGCGAGTCATAGACTGGACACATTTTTTTGAGGGAGATGAACTCGACGAGTTTAAGGAGGAACTCGACGAGTCGGATGAAGATGGTCCCGATGGTTTGAATGAAGGAGAACCCGTCGAGCTCTTTCTAGACTCGACGAGTGAAGTCGGGGTTAGATCGAGTTAGTGGAGTATGGACTCGACGAGTTGGTAGACCAACTCTGCGAGTCAGGTCAACTGGGTGTTGACTTTGACCAATGTTGACTTGCTTGGTTTAAGTATTGACCCTGGTTAGGGTTGTTTGTTCTGTTTGATGACTTGAGGGTTGTCGTGTAGGGATTGAGGGGTCGAGGAGGGCCGACCTTCACACTGAGGATAGTTCAGACACTACACGACATCGAGGTGAGTTACCTTCCAGTAGAAGTGGGTCTACGGCACCAAGGTCGGCCCACTAGTAGTTGTTTAGCTGAGATGATTGTCTTTGTGATGATTGTCTGGTCTATTATTGTTTGATATGCGAGTATGCTAGTTTGCTTGATATGTGACTATGCTAGTTTGTTATGTTATGTGAGATAGTATCAGTAGGAGGGGACTAGTCCCCGAATCAGTTGTTAGGACCAACGGGTAGGTCGGACACCCCAGATACGTCTGACAGCATGATTGAGATATGATATTATGTGTTAGCAGTATGGGGTGAAATAGTCCTCGTGTTCGGTTGAAAGATCGGAGGGTAGGTCCGCACCCAGAATAGCCTGACATGGGTGGGTCAGCACCCCAGAATGGCTCGACATGGGTAGGTCAGCACCCCATAATGGCTTGACATGGGTAGGTCAGCACCCCAGAATGGCTTGACATGGGTAGGACGGGCGCCCCAAAATTGCCCGGCAGTATATATGCTATGTGATTGTATGGTATGTGGTATGATGGGGGAACTCACTACGCTTTGTGCTTACAATTTTAGTTTTGGTTTCAGGTACCTCTTCGTCTAAGGGGAAGGATCCGGTGGTGTAGCAGCGCATCACACACACACATGGTTTCCGCATGGATTTTTCTGGGAATGTACTCTAATTTATTTTACTTTTGACGATACGATTTTCAGACACGTTGTTAAGTTTCTTTTTACAAATGACATGGCATGGGAAATGTTTTGGTAAACTATATTGTGAATTACTTAATTAAAAATGAAATTTTCGGGCTTGAAATTTGGGATGTTACACAAAAATAGCCCAATTTTACCAAAATTGTCAATAAAGGCCCAAATTTTACTAAAATGCCAAAAGTGGCCCAATATTATCTAAAATGTCAATAATGGCCCATTATTACCAAGAATGTCGAAAATGGCCCAATTCCGAAGTTGTCAAAAATGGCCCATTTTTACTAAAGTTGTCAAAAATAGCCCATTTTTACAAAAATATTCATTTAAGGCCCATTTTTACAAAAGTGTTCAAAAATGGCCCATATTTACTAAAAAGTCCATTTTCGGCCCATAAATCAAGAATAGCCCAATTTTACTTTTATTTCCAATAATGGTCCATCTTTACCGAAAATGACCAAAGATAACCCATTTTCACTTTACTTTCAAATATAGTCCATTTTTACTTTTTCTTTAGTATCATGGTGAATTCTAAAGCATTTTCAACATAACAACCAACCATACGAAGTTACACAAGGTAACTTATTTCAAACAACTCAAGACTTTGGATAAATCTCAAGTTTTTGCATGTAATAACAACATTTCATCACACATATCATATAACGCATGCACATGCAAGCAAATATACATAGATCTTTCACAAGACTAGACTTGTATCCTCCCCCAAAAGAAGGAAAACTCGAAAAATAGGGGTATGAAGCTCACCTTGGGGGCTTTTTCGGTTTGAGGAGGAAAGTGAACGAGGTTTTCGGCCTAGAGTGCTTCCTTGAGAAGATTTTCGAAGTTGAGGTGGTCTCTAGGAAGCAAAACATGAAAATAGTGTTGTATAAGGAATGATCTTAGTGTAAGATGGAAATAAAACATCTTAAGTGTTATATAAGCTTACCAACTTTATGATATTTGAGGAGGAAATCTTTGAAGCACACACCCTTCACACGATTTTTTGAAGAGAGAAAAGAGAGGGAGAGTCTTTCTTCTTTTGAGTTTTAGAGAGAGGATGAGATAAATGTGGGTGAGTTTGAAATGAAAGGTGGAGAGGGGTTAGGGGGTAGTTCGGACGATAAGGGGGGAGGGTGAGGGAGTGATAGGGTTTGACTTTAGACTAGAATGGATGTGAAGTTTCTTGTTACATGAGAAGTATTTGCATGGATAAATGATGTGCAATAATGAGGTGGCTACTTACATTATCCCATAATCTTTTTTTTTACAACTGGGCTAACCGATCGGCCCAAAGAGAGGGGAGAAAGAAAATATTTTTGGGCTTGAAGGGCAACCGAGAACCCCTAGGCCCATTAGTGTTTTCGGGGTTTTGGGCTTGGTTCGGGCCCAAGAATGGTTTCGGTTCGATACTAGGCCAAAAGAAATGTATTAGGCCCAATAAGGATTTTCGTTTTGGGTGAGGAAGCCCAATAAAGATTTTTGATCCATTAGGGCCCATATATGGGTTTTTCAGCCCAAAAAGGTTAACTGAAAGAGTCTTCGGCCCAATAAGGGCCCAATAGTGATTTTCGGCCTTATGAAGCCCATTAGAGGGTTTTCGGCCCAAAATAATGCCTAATGGAGGTATTTGGCTCACTATGGTCCAACAAAGATGTTCACGGCCCAATAAGGCCCAATAAGAGAGTCTTGGTCCATTAAGAGGTTTGGACCGAGAAGGCTTGGGTTAAGATCTAAAGTTGAGTGAACATAGCTTATTGGGTTAGATTTTTGGGCTTGCACGAGGAAGTTTCGACTTGAAACACAATTTTGAATGCATAAACATGTATAGTATTGAAATTTGGCTTATAACAAAGTAGGGTTACAAGATTACACAAAGACATCATCTTGTACAAAGGTAGAAATTTTAGCCCTAAATTGCTAGTTGTGACATGGATCGTCTGAGTAAATATGCCCATTTCCTATGCTTATCTCACCCTTTTTCAGCCAAAAGTGTGGTTGCCATATTTTGTAGGGAAATCATTCGTCTACATGGGTTCCCTCGTTCCATAATTTCTGACCGGGATGTTATTTTTTGAAGTACCTTTTGGTAGGAACACTTTCGTCTAAATCAAATCAAGCTGCAGCTATACCACCCTCAGACGAATGGTCAAACTGAAGTACTCAATCGATGTCTCGAAGCCTACTTAACTTGTTTTGCTCATGAACAACCAACCAAATGGAGCTCTTACATAGTATGGGCAGAGTACTCGTATAACACAGGATATCATACCTCTACGGGCACTATACCTTTCTCGGTTGTTTACGGACGGGATCCTCCATCTCTCTTGCCGTGTGTCAAAGGGGAAACAAAAAGTGTTGAGTTGGAACAACAACTGATCGATCGTGATGATATGTTAAAACTTCTTCGCTTCAATCTCACTAAGGCTCAGGATCGCATGCGCAATCAAGCTAATTCTAAATAAAGAGCCTTCTCTTCTGGTTCAATCGCGTCATTACCCATAACAAAAGACTGGGAAATTGATGTCCAACCTGCTACTATTGTAGATCATCATTGTGTTATAGAAGCAGGACAACCGGTGCTAGAATTACTGGTATCTTGGTATCAACGACTTGTGGATGGACCCATCGTTGTGTTATAGAAGCAAGCCAACCGTTACATTATACACTAGGAAAAAGACACGGGTCAAAGCAACAGATCAGGAGCAATTTAATACTATTTTCGGATTTTGGGTGGACCCATTGGTCAACAAATATCGAGAAAACTGAAGGGAGAGGAGCAGTTCAGGCCTTCACTTCAAAAGCAGTTAACATCAGTTTCTAAAACTTTAACATGCTTTGTTTTTTTAGTTCACTTGTTTAATTATTCAATTTTTGTTATCTTGTTTGTACTGGGGACCTACCATCTCGAATTTGGCTTTTCTTTTATCAAAGTTTGAATCAGTTGCTTGCTTAATTTTCTGGTTCTTATCGGTTTGCCTTTTTTTTTAATCATCACATTTATTTTGTTATAAAAAATTCACTCATGTTTGCAAATGAATGACATTGTCGCTATTATCTATTATTGTTCGTTATGTAGATTTTTATGATGACATAACTTTTCATTAATTTGCTGGCATCATACATGACTAATGGTGTATAACTAATCTTCCCTAATAAATAAAGATCTTTTTGCCACATGTTACATTCTCATTTATTTTGGCACACGTAATTTTGTGGTTATTTTAAATTAATTTTTATTCCACATGTCATTTTATGGTTTTTTTTCATTTTATTAAATTGTAGATAGTATTTATATTCAATAATAAATGTATATCAATTTCATTAATGAACTTTCCTTCTAATTTCAAAATTACCAAATTAAAGATTCATTAATTTCTTTATTTATTTATCTAAATTATTTGTTTAAATTTAAAAGAGAAAAAAAACACTTTAATTTTTATAATTCAATATTTTCTTACTTTTCTTATAAATTCATACTTTTCAAATGTTTAGAATTTTGTATTTAGTTTTTTTTTATAAATAAACTCATGTAATACATGGGTCTCATATCTAGTCTAGTTCTCTCTAATAAATAAAGGTTTTTTTTTGTCACTTATCAATCTCTTATGAGTTTTGACACTTGTCATTTTGTAGTATTTTTAGAATAAATAATATCCACATGTCATTTTATGGATTTTTTCAAATTTTAAAATTAAAAAGTCAAATAATACTTATACTTACATACGTAAAGTATTTATTGTAATAAATGTGACATAATTTGCAATGAATATGTTTCTTCCTTCTTTATTCCAAATTTTATTTTAAAAAATATATAATGTTACACTTTAATATTTAATATTTTTTTAATCAAACCGTATAATACACGGGTTTAACACCTAATCTTTCTTTATAGAAAACCCTAGAGTTTACAGGTTGTATTTTGAGTGCACCTAATTTGAAAAAAAAATAAATAAATAAAATAAAATAAAAATCAAACGGTCCTTGACTTCTCTTCAAGTTCTACTTCTCGAATACATATTGGCTAGAAGTATTAACTGTAACTACGGAGATCGAGTTCAAAGTACGACTTCTTGGACCAATCTCAACCGTAGAAGAGCATATGCCTTACTTTTTTGGTTTATGTTTGAGTCATAAAAAGTTAAATATGTGATTGTGGCTTTTGAATTGATTTCAACCCATTATAAACATCCTAGAAAAAAAGGAAAATCATGTAGGAGGATAATGAATTTTTCCTTTTGTTCACTGTTACACCTGTTTTTATATACGATAGACTATAGGTTTAAATATTATTATTATAAGCTACGATAATCACAATGATAATATTTAAACAAAGGGGAAAATACAAATCTAATCAAAATCTTTAATTACTTAACAAAAACTAACCAAAAAAATTCACTTAGCCAAAAATAACCCACAAAAAGTAGTCAACCTACAGTTGACTACTCTTTTACGTAGTTGATTACTCTTTTCCTCTAATGGGCTACTGTTTCACGGGCCCGTTAACTTTTTCGTGACCCATTAACCCAAAGTATATAATGTAAAAATTTTCAGATTAGGTCATTTTTTTCTGTTGTTTTGTTGGTTTGGCTACTTTTTTCTCTCAATGGAGCACCCGAAGAACAAACAGGTTTGTCTACTTTTCATCAAAATTTTACCGTGTTCGTGATTAGAAGTAGATTTTGTATATATGGTTAAGTTTTTTTTTGAAAAAAATCGAAAAAAATAAAATAAAACCGTAGGTTTCATACGAAACCTACGGTGTACAAGTGAGCAATGCATAGATTGTGCATTGTCGACTTGTACACCTACGGTTTCGTATGAACCGTACGGAAAAATATATTTTTTTTCGTTTTTTTTAAAATTTGATACTACACAGTCGGAATTGTATATATGTAATATATTGATGATTTTTTTTTCATAAAACGCAAAAAAAATAATAATAATAATGAAACCGTAAGTTTTCTGGAAACCTACGGTGTACAACAATTTAATGCACAGTTTGTGCATTAAAGGGTTGTACACCGTAGGTTTCCACTCTGACAAAAAAGTAGTCAAGTTTAGCAAAACATTATTCAACTCTGACAAAAAAGTAGTTAAGTTTACCAAAAACGTAGACAATTTACCAAAAAAATCAGTCAACAAATTCAAAAAAATAATCTATAATTTAGCAAAAAATTATTGTATTAATTCTTAAAAAACTAGTTTATATTTTACGAAAAATATTTTTAACAAAATAATTGTCAAAAAACAACTCTACATTTTATAAACAATATAATTGTTAAAATAATTCTACATCTTATAAACACTCTTTTTAATACTCTATATCACAAAAAAAAAATACATTTTTATTTATTTATTTTTTATTTATTTTTTTTTAAGTCTACTGCTTTGAATTCTCAAAAAATTTTAACAAAATAATTGTTAAAATAATTCTACATCTTATAAACACTCTTTTTAATACTCTATATCACAAAAAATAATAATAATAATAATAATAATAATAAAACCGTAGCTTTTTGACAAAACAGTAGATTAAACCCCAAAACAGTAGACTTAAAAAAAAAAAAAAAAAAAAAAAAAAAACTTATTTTTTCCCCAAAACCGTAGGCTACGGTTTAGGAAAACATAGCTAAACCGAGAGGAACCCGTAGGTTTTGAAAAACCTACGGTTTTGTATCTTAGAAATGAATATATATATATATATATATATATATATATATATATATATATATATATATATTATACAAAACACGAAAAAATAGACGAATTAGCGAAACAGTAGACGAATATAAAAACATACGGTTTCGTGGCTATATTTGGACATTTACTAATTTTTGGCTAAAAATTGTTAATCACTTTTTTAATTTGGCTAAATTAGTAATTGTCCCTTAAACAAATCTAATAAGTTTGACGGTAAATTATATAAAAAAAATTGCCTTAAGTATAAATAAAATAAAAAATTATTACCTTTGTTGTTTTCCCCAAAATAAAAATTTTAACTTTCATTTTTATCTTTCAACTTTAGGGAGTGGAGGTTGAAGAGCATGCGTTGCGTATATCACATTAACAGCACCGCCTGAATATAAACATACAATCATCCCCAAAAGCATCCACCTCTGCATCAATCGTCGATGGCGAAAGTCGGCAGCCTCTTCATGACGGTTCTCCTCCTTTTCTTCATGCTAAAATGCGCTGCTCGGCCGACCAAGGATACTTCTCCGGTGACAACTCCACAACTCAAGGTTAGCAAACAAACTTAATCTCATTAAATATATACCTATTAAAGTTTCAGTATATGTGAGCGAATCAGTCTCGCCAGTAACCTGATCAAGAGGATTTAACATGCCCGCAAATAATTGCGATCTGAATTAGTGAATACCGATTTTCTTATTCCGAACAATTTAGAGGATCGATAAATTTTTTGGTTTTCAACAATTTTAACAATTTTCGATGTTTATTTTGAATTGAATTGCAGGATGTTGAAGTGGAGGGGAAAGATGAATGGTTGATGAGGAAGACATTTGATGAAGCTCATCTTGATTATATCTACACCCAAGAACTACCCCATTCCAATCGCCATCATCCTTAAAACTTTTTTTCCTTCATAAATTTTGCGATCTATGTAATGCGAGTAGACGATCAAATACAATTTTAATGAAACTAGAACTTATCTTCGTTGTGTGTGTATCTTATCTTTACAGATTCAGAAATTCTTATAAGTTTGAGTACAACCTACAGAAACATGGACTGAAAGAAAACCTATACACTTGTTGCGTCGAGATTCCACCTCTGAAAAAATGATGACCATATTACCCCTTTGATGCTTTGACTGCGAAGTAGTCTTGGTGGAATGTTCTGGAAAGAATCGGAATCGGATCATTGAATTTGGATATGTAGGAATTTGAATGTTGTCATGCTTTTGGCTGGAAGAAAATGGAATGGAATTTAACAAGAACAATATGCGAAGAATTGAATTCCATGCTTTTTAGGATAAAATATTGAAATCCATTGCTTAAATGATTTTATAATTTCCACACAATTCAATTCCGAAGCTGTAAGGCTGCAACCAAATAGGCAAATACATGATTGGAATGGAGTTAAATTCCAATTCATGCCAAAGAGGGAAAAGCACACTTGTTTAATTCTAGGATTAAAAGGGTATTTAAGTAATTTTAACAAAGAGGATATGTTTGGAATAAAATTTCATGGGTTTTAAGATATTGGAATGGAATGTTGAAGTCCATCCATCGGACTTTGTAATTCAATTCCATACTCACTTGCAACCAAAACACATTTGGGAATGGAATATATTTCCAATTCATGTCAAATCCAATCTTGCGTTTGCTTTTTAGACATTTTTGGCAGGAATTGGGATGAATCCATGAATCCACATGGAGAAAGGAGAGGCGAAATGCCCTTGGGGTGAAAGGGGTATTTGAGTAATTTTAACAATGACAAACCAAACAACCCCCCTCAGATAACCTTGGATCTTATTGGCAGAGTACAGTCATCATCCTCAAGATCACTAAATGAAATGTCATCATGGGCTCCAACAGGAACATCAACCCCATAATTATTATATCCATCTAACTCTGAATTGTTTTCATGTATCCAATCGTCTTCATCATCACCAAAACTCTCAATTGATGGAACCCCTTCATCATCACCAAAACTCTCAATTGATGGAACCCCGCGACCCTTTGTCTCATACTTCTCCACAACTGGTTGTTTCCCAGCTGCAACTGTGTGATGAGTTGTGGAAACAAAGTCCGATGACGTGGCACTAAAATCTTGATGACAATTCAATGTGTGGGAAGTATTTCCCTCCAAAAAATCTGGTTTCGACTTCATCTCGATTTGCAACTCCTTCATCCACATAGCCCGCGCTGCAACTATCTGTAAATTCAATTAGCCAGTTCATCAGTCACAATCACAGTCACAGTCACAGTCACAGTCACAGAAAATGAATACCTGGGGTGTTGATAGAAGACGGGCATCATGTTTATTGAGCCTGGAATGCAATAAAACAAAGTAGACCTTCCAAAAGTAACTCTCGCTCATGTGAATCGGACAAAGTTCGATTCTAAGAGCAGCTAATCTCGGTACTACATGTTCCACAAAACTTGCATGGTTCCATTGAGTGTCCGACATTTCAAAATCTATAATTAAAGTTTTAAAAAAAAAAATTCATAAAACAACATTAAAAATATTTGTCATTATAGCAGCTCATATAGTTGTGCAAGATTTTTCAGAGCTACTTAGAGGGCATTTTCGTCATTTAAACAGACAAGAGACCATGATGAGTTTCTGTTCCATCTTTCGTGTTGGGAGTAAAGTATAATATACAATCTTCTGTGTTGGGAGTAATGTGTATTATTGTACCTTTTGGTGATATAAAAAGATTTAGAAATTGGTATCTTGTAAAAATGGTTGGTTACAAAGTTGATATCTCAGATTAAAATCAATTCGTAATTATTTGTAATTGTAATATGATAATATCCCAGACTAAAAAGGATTAGAAAGCTATAAAAAAGACTTCAAAACCTGATATCGACTTCAACATAGCAGTGGAGGTAGGTGGAATGTGTTATAGGTTAAAGTTTTAAAAGTTTGCACCTTTATTTGATATTGCAGAATGGGAATAGAAAATGTTCAGAGTGGTTCATTGCTTTGATTATTGTAACATCTTACTTTCATTGTAACTCGAAGATTCTACCAATTAGTCATTGAAATTTGAAATACAAAGCATTTTCACAGTGATAATAGGAAAAAGAAAATTGAAAGTACAATCTTATATTTAGGTAGAATTTTATATGTAAATGGAAGTACATTGTTATTTCTTGCGTTTAGCCCTATGGCTTTTGGTTCAGTTTTGTTGGTATAGATTTTTTCTTGGGAAGGTCAAGTATTCAAAATATTCAATTCCACATGAACAGTTAGGAATGACTGGAATTCAAGCAAATGAAAGTAAAAGAGGATATCATATGAAACAGAACTAAAAGCAATTGAATTACCATCAAGTTCTTCTTCTTCTGTTAAAGGAAAATCCAACCACGTCTCAGGATGATGTGCTATATTCATGGCGAATGCCAAGACTTCGTCGGTAACACCAACAAAATCCGTATGGTTGTCCTCTTTGTTATCATTCGGATATATAGATGAATTCGAAACTCCAGTTTCACCCCCAAATCTCGAATCTTCGCATATTGAATTCGAGATATTATCACCGTCAGAGGAATCTCTTCGAATAGATGCGGATGTATCGGGTTTGGGGGTTGTGCGAGAACTGTGACGAAGTGGTAGTGGTGGCGGAGGTGGTGGAGGAGGAGGAGGAGAAGGAGGAGGAGGAGCAAGAAAGGAAGCGACGCCCCAGAGTTGACGCGCTAAGGTATCTGTAAACTCGGAAAGATCTTCTTTCAGACCTGTTGTTAGGGTTTGAGGATCTGATCCGTCTTGGTTTGGGTTGAATTCTTGTTCTGTTACAGATTGAGATTGAGGGAGGTGGTTGTTGTAATCGTTTGCGACGGTGGGGCGATCACCTTCATCTTCATCTTCTCCATCGATTAGGAGAGAATTAGCAATTGAGCGAGGCAACCATGACATGATGTTGGTTGCAAATGGAATTGACTTCTCCAATTAACGGGGGAAGAGGTGAATGTGATGATGATTCGTAAATGGTAATTGATCTTGCCGGTTTTCCCTTCATCAACCTTCTCGATGGGCCTGTCTTTGGAGATTTGACTGTTCACTAATCACTATTGACAATGACTCACATGGATCTTTTTATGTAGATTGGCCCAAATTATTTCGGAAACGTTTAAACAATACATTTTGGATGATTCAAGCATTCACCTCGAAATACAAACTAAGGTATATAAACAAACCAAAAAAAATTATAAAGACGGTCCATATCTATTTCATACGTTTGGTTTCCTCGCGTCGGATGGTATGGAGTTTCTTAATAGAGTACAACGGATCATGCACAACAATGTTCTTATCTCCTAGATCTATGGATGTAGTTTTCAAAAGAATTTGCTTTACCATACAAAAAGGCTTAGCGGCACCGCTTGTTGACCGTTTGTCAGCTTGTTGACAAATGTCATATAAAAACTTATTACAATTGTTATTTCTATATAAAATTGTAACGATATCGAAATTTAACGGGCAACAAGTTGCGTTGCTATCCATTTGTAGATTGCAAAACCAACTCTTTTAAATACTACGTCCATGGATCTTTGGGTCGTAACATCATAATGCATGACCCGTTGCACTCGTTTGAGAATGTGCACTTCTTCAGGTGCTAGGAAATCAAATGTATCAAAAGAAAATTGTATAAATACGTGTTGATTATTAATACAAGATTTTTTGTGTTTGACCACTTTACTTGAGGCCGTTTTCAAAGCAGCTTGACTAGCAATGAAACCCTCACTGCTCAAGCCCACTAAGGGGAACTCCTGCTAGATCTACACAAGCATGCTTCTCTTTTATCCATCCAAAAACCAAAATATTTGTCGGTCTAAGTATTGATCTTCCATCCAACAGATCAGTCAGGAAGTTCACGGGTGCTTTTTTCTTAGCTAAAACATGGCCCTTTTAAATATGTCAAAGAACATCCACAACCATATCATGTCGGTATTTAAAGCCTGGGAGCTCTTGATAATGTATTGCGTAGTCTCCAATGGAGTCTAAGTAGGCTTTACAATAAATTGATCATATCTCGTCAATAGAAAATAAATGGATCACGAGGCGATACTTAAGGATAGTCTGATACTATATGAGGCAACATATGTTGGCCGAAACCATCTATTAGGATAACAAGAAGAAAAATCTTAAGCGGGTGATGCTTTTAGACACTCAAAAATTGTCTTATGTCTAATTGACATATCAATGTCTATTTACATGCCCTCGAAAATTTCGCTAAAGAGAGAACTCGCCAATGCATGTTGGGATTGAGGGGGCGGTGTCCTTAGTAGAAAAAACATTAAGTCCAAAGGACGAGATCGTATCACGAAGACAAGCCAAATAAAAAACATAGTCAGAATTTGTACCACATACACAAGTGTCTCATAAGATGTGGTCATATAACATCCAAACCACCACATTGAATGTGTAAAGAAGCCATAAAAATGTAGGAGGAAGCCTCTAGAGTAGATTACAACCCTAAACCACCACAATGAATGTGTAAAGAAGCAAGTCGCCACTAGATGTCTTTGAATAAGGTACATCCACGAACCACTAAGTCCTCAATCGACTTATATAACTCTTTGTCAAAGGATAAAGCAGCCTCCTTTATATGCACTATAGGACCTAAACAACAGAAGCAACAAGTTAATGCAAACAATAAACTGAAAGATCTTTATGCCCAAGAGTCATTATAGAATGATATTTTCTAATGACATATAATCAGATAGGGTCACACCTAATAACAAGTTACTACTAATTGATTGTTTATTAAAGTAATTTGATTATTAATAAATATAATCAACACTTGTATTTATTTGGAGAATTATTATTTTATGAAAATAATATTTTAATGACAAATTGAGAAATTATTATTTCTAGGAAATGATAATAATAGAGAACAAAGCTAGTTATATCTATAAGGTATGAATATATATGTTGTTCAAAAATTAAATGGACACTTTGAGTAACCATCTAGTTACTACTTATAACCATCAAGTTACAAGCTTGAGTGAAGATCACACAAACCTTCCCATCATCCCTTAAAATTGTAGCTTTCTAAGGTGAGTGGGGTTGGAGTGTTGTGTTTGTTTTACCTTCATCATGTGCTTGTAAGAAAGACCATGCTTTCCTTTAATGATTGCCTTGACTTTGTATATAAATGTATGTATAAAAAGAGTGTTTAGCTAGTAGAAAAGGGTTGTTCTTTTGGATCTTTTTCTCCCTTTGTTGGTTGCCAATTCTGAGGGCTTTCTAGCCTCTCTCTATCTACTTATTCTTGAAATTCCGTGCTTGAATTAAAGGTTAGTAATTTGCTTCTCCTTAAGGCTTATTTGGTATAAGTCTTAATGGATTGAGAACAACTTAATACAAGTGAAGACTGTCATCTTGAAGTGGTTTACTCTTGCTTGGTGGAAACTTCTAGAGAAGCTCTATTTTGAGTCGTTTTCCATTTTCATCAACTTCTAACCTCCCGAGAGGAATCAAAGTATTTAAAGGTTTTAGCTCTTTTTTTCTATGGTTTTAGTAATCTTTCCATTCTTTGCAAAATGATCCTTGGTGGGTTAAAAAGAGTTTTACGTTTATTATATTTTTAAAGTTTCTGTTATCGTTATTAGCATTTTTGGGTAAACGATTTTGGATAAAACACAACATAAACGAACGACAATACTTTTGAAACTAATTCGTTTAATGAATAGAATAGTTTCATAGCCAATAGGTAATCAGAGAGCATACTCTTATTAGAAAATACACTCTTAATCAATAATCCTTCACATAGAGGGATATCGATATATAATAAAAGAGTAAGAGATTCTATCTTAATGCACAAGAAATATATTAAAGGAAACGCAATTCCCACAAAAAAGGAGTCTTTTGTTATATGGAATCTTATCTTTGTCACACCCCCGAACCAGACGGCGGAAACGTCAGGGGCTCGTGTGACTAACAATTGAATTATCATCACAATAAATATATATGAAACATCACACATTCACCACCAACATTACATATAACAACAGCATTGTTCACATCAAGTACATTGTTATAAATACATAAGTTCTAAAATATTAAAAGTACGATGAGTGATGTTACATAAATGAAACCATACACACTTGAAAATCTTCATGCTCCTGAGAATACAAGTTATTTTGAAAACGGTCAACATATATAATGTTGGTGAGTTCATAAGTGTGTTTGAATAAAAGTCTTTGAATCCTTTGTAAAAACCCAGAAAATCCGATATTTTCTGTAAAATGTCTGAAAATGATGTGAAAATCAAGTATAAATGCATGTGTGAATTTATTAGTTGTAACATATATGGATGTAGTTTAGATTTCTTGTATTGTAAGGAAGTGATAATTGTATATGAATATTTCCCCAGAAAATCCGATATTTTCTGATTTATAGTAATGTCGAGGTTCTTGTATCGTTAAATAAGTTATTTTGTATTGACACAATCGAAGGGTTAATCTCCGAAGTGTTAATTTTTGGTATTGGATCTCTATATGAGTCGTTATAATCATACATGATAATGACTAGGTTGCCTGTCTTAACATTTTTCCAAATGCCGGTATTTGCTCAAGGTTTTGTCGCCCTAGACTGGCCTAGTCTAGTTGTAGCGAACAACTAAGGCGTGGGGGGTCACCCGTATAGATCTATACACAAACTATCGCTCTCCCTCCAGGAGACTCTGATTATAACTACAAGCTACGATTGTACACTCAAAGGTGCCAACGGACACGTCTCACTAGATTCTCAACCTTTCGTACTATGTTTAATGTTTACGTGTATGTTGTATGTTATCAAATCCAAATGTACATATATAAGTATACAAAGTTCAATAGTTATGTAAAGGTATAATTTCAATCTACTAAACATGTAAATTTCAGTCCAAGCCCAATTAACATGTAAATGGGTCACAAAGGCCCAATAACATGTAAGTGGGTAATTTGGGCCCAATATGCATGTAAATGGACCAAAAAGGCCCAACAAACATGTGGCCCCTAACTCAGGCCCAAATTAACATGTAAATGGGTCGCAAGGCCCAATAAACATGTCACGGAAAATATTGGGCTCAATATACACTTGAATGGGCCCTTAAGGCCCATTGGCCACGTAACGTGAATATTAGGCTCAATAAATTTGTTATCGTTGTATTACATCCATTTATTATCATTTCGATATTTGTTTTAGTTCGAGATTTACTGAATTGAATATAAAAAAAGTCCTCTTTTGTGAAAACGGTGTTCTTGGTCGATAAGTTCCAAAATTTTCAATTAAGGCCCAAAGTTTGTAAAAATGACACTTTAGTCCATAATTTGTAAAAAATTGTAATTTTGTCCCAAATGTCTAGAAATTCACGGTTTTAGTCCAAAAATATATAATTTGACATTTAAGGTCCAGTTTTGCAGAAAAGTGCATTTTCAGCCCATTGTTTGTAAAGATTTACACTTTCGGCCCAATTTTGATAAAAGTTACATTTTTGGTCCAATTTAGAAATAAATGTTATTTTCACCCCTAAATTTGATTTATTTACATTTATGACTCAAATTTTGCTCAAATGACATTTTTAGTCCCAAAACTTTCCTTTTTTCGCAAATTTGGGCCCAAAACCGTGAGGCCCAAAAGTTTGGCCCATTAAGCTAAAATTTACATTTTTGGCCCTTTGGAAAGTATGTTTATCATAAAAATCCCTTTTTATTCAAGTAGGAACTGTTTGGTCCCTATAAAAACATAAATGTCACTTTTTGCCCTTATCTTTTGTTTTCTTGACAATTTTTTACCTTTAACAAGGTTTTTGTTGAAATCTTTTGTATCTTAAACATGTAATCACTTTTGGCTTATTAATGTGATGTATATAATGTCATAGTTCATAGATCGTTGTTCAATATTACTTAAACTTTCGAGATTTGCTAAGATCTAACACATTTTTACCAATAAACTAAGAATTCACACAAAACATGCATATAACACATAGATCTACACATTTTACTTGCATTCTCCCCCCAAAAATCATATGAAAACCGAAAACAAGGGGGTATTAACTCACCTTTGCTTGATGTTTCGGTTTTTGAAGAAGAAGTGGAAGAGATTTTTGGTCCTAACACACCTTTGTTGTAGATCTCGAGCTTATGGAGGTTTTCTAAGAGTATGATCACCAAAAATGTTTAGGAGAAGTGATCTAACATGAGAAAGGAGTTATATAGCTTGGATATGTGAAAACTTACCAAGAAATGATGTTATTCTTGTGAGAACCCTCTTGAACACAAGTAAAATTTCGAGATTTTGGAGGAAGAAGAAGAATGATCCTTGAGAGTGATAGAGAGAATTTGATGTAGTGTGTGTGTGTGTTTTTGCCTCTCGGCCGAGAGTAGAAGAAGAGAGGGGAGAGAGGCAGTGAGGTAACTTGCATGGGAATATGAGAGACCATGCCTAGATACATGGTGAGTATTATGGAGGTGGCACCTCCAAAGTCAACTCCCCCCCCCCCCTTCCATTTCATTTTTCATTTTTTTTAATTGATGATGGGCCGAGGGTTCTTGGGCTAGGAGAAAGGGTGGAGTAGTTTGGGCCTTGACTTGCCTTTACTCGAGATCATGAGGCCCACTGATTACTTTTCGGCCCAATGGGCTCATTAGATAGCTCACGGCCCATTTTGAAAGAAAAAAGGAGTTTATGGCCCATTAGGGCAAATTAATTCATTAATGGCCCAATCAGGCCCATTAAGGGTAAACTAATTTATTTTGGACCAAAATGGCCCAAAATGCTAGGTTTTACGGAAGTGGGTCCAATTAGACCCCAAATAGGGTTTCCAAGCCCAAAATGGTTGAATTGGATGCTTATTGGTCCATTAGGCCCAATAAGGAAATCCTAGTCTAATATGGACTCAAACCATGGTTCTTAGGGCTTCAGACTCTTTGATGAACATAATTGATGAATCTAAATGAGCATTGAGTAAGATTTACTTAGAGTATATGATTTACAATAGTTGAACGGTTACACAGGATTAGAATTTCCTAGCTAAAATGCTAGTTGTGACATCATCCCCCCGTTAGAGGGAATTTCGTTCCGAAATTCTTTTGCAGACTAGATTTGTGAAGGGAAGAATAAGTGAGGGTACTTCTGCTTCATCTGGTCTTCATGTTCCCACGTGAATTCCGGTCCACGTTTTGCGCTCCATCGAACCTTCACAATCGGGATGCGACTTTGCTTTGTACGCTTCACCTCCCTATCCATAATCTCGACTGGTTCTTCGACGAACAGGAGATTCTCATTTTATTTCAATCTCTTCCAAAGGAACGACAAGGGTTTCATCTGATAGACACTTTTTCAGATTCGAGACGTGAAACACTGGGTGTACGTTGCTGAGCTCGACATGTAGTTGCAGCTTATAAGCCACTGGACCAATTCGGGCAAGAATCTCGAACAGTCCAATGTATCGCGGATTCAACTTTCCTCGTTTCCCAAAGTGAATCATTCCTTTCCAAGGAGAGACCTTTAACAACATGCGATCCCCGACTTGAAATTCTAATAGCTTTCGCCGCTTGTCAGCATAGCTTTTATGTCAGTCTCGCGATGCTTGAAGTCGAGTTTTGATTTGGACTATCCTTTCGGAGCATATCCTCGAGTGTCTGGATGGTACGCTCACTCTGACCATTCGTCTGTGGGTGGTAGGCAGTGCTCATATCTAGCTGTGTTCCCATTGCCTTCTGAAGTGATTGCCAGAATCTTGAAGTGAATCTGCTATCTCGATCCGAGATAATAGATACTGGCACTCCATGGAGTCTCACAACCTCCTTGAGGTAGATTCGGGTCAGCTTTTCCATCTTGTAGGACTCTTTTATTGGTAGGAAATGAGCGGATTTTGTTAATCTTTCGACAATTACCCAGATAGTATCTAGTCCATCTGCTGTCTTTGGCAATTTGGTCACGAAGTTCATAGTAATCCTCTTCCATTTCCACTCGGGTATCACTGGTTGCTGCAGCAGTCCCGAGGGCTTTTGGTATTCCACTTTCACCTTGGCGCAAGTAAGACACTTTCCCATGAAAGTGGCTATCTCTGCCTTCATATTAGGCCACCAATATTGCTGCTTGATATCCAAATACATTTTGTCTGACCCCGGATGAATAGAATATCGCGTCTTGTGGGCTTCATGCATGACTATCTCTCTGAATCCCCCAATTTTGGGAACCCATATTCTATTCATGAAGTAGTGGTCTCCATCGTCTTTAACTTCGAGCTCCTTCTCCATTCCTCGTAGCGATTCACTAGCGACATTCTCTGGCTTCAATGCGTCCAATTGGGCTTCCTTGATCTGTGAGGCTAGATGAGATTGGATGGTGATTGACAGGGTCTTCACACGACGACTTGAATACTCCTTTCGGCTCAGAGCATCGGCTACTATGTTAGCCTTGCCTGGATGGTATTTTATCTCACACTCATAATCGTTTAACAGTTCAACCCATCTCCGTTGCCTCATGTTTAGTTCCTTTTGATTTAGAATATGCTGGAGGCTCTTGTGGTCTATAAAGATGGTGCACTTGGTACCATATAGGTAGTGCCTCCAAATATTCAAGGCGAAGACCACCGTCCCCAGTTCGAGATCATGTGTGGTATAATTTACTTCATGAGTTTTCAGTTGTCTGGATGCGTAAGCAATTACTTTCTCTCGTTGCATGAGGACACAACCTAATCCTTGATTCGAAGCATCACAGTAAACTATGAAGTCTTCGGTTCCCTCCGGTAAGGATAGCACTGGAGCACTACAGAGGGCTTGCTTCAAGGATTGGAAGGCAACTTATTGCTTCTCGGTCCAGTTGAAAGGTACGCCTTTCTGAGTCAATGTGGTGAGGGGTTTGGCTATCTTGGAGAAGTTCTGAATGAATCTTCGATAGTAGCCTGCGAGACCCAAGAATTGGCGAATTTCTGTTGGCGTTGCGGGAATTGCCCAATTTTCGATTGCTTTGATCTTGGAGGGGTCCACATGTATTCCTTCCTGACTGACTACATGGCCAAAAAGTTTACACTGCGGAGCCAGAATTCGCACTTGGAGAGTTTCGCATACAACGTTTCAGCCCGCAGGGTTTCTAAAATCTATCGGAGGTGTTGGCTATAATCTTCTTCACTTCGAGAGTACACGAGAATATCATCGATGAAGACGATTACGAATTTATCACGGAATGGGCGACAGAATCGATTCATGAGGTCCATAAATGCAGCGGGGGCATTTGTTAGACCGAAGGGAATTACGACGAATTTGTAATGACCGTAACGAGTTCGAAAAGCAGTCTTAGGAATGTCCTCATCTCGGACTTTGAGTTGATGATAACCAGATCTCAGATCTATCTTTGAAAAGTAACTAGCTCCTTGAAGCTGGTCAAACAGATCATCGATTCGCGGAAGTGGATACCGGTTTTTGATGGTGAGCTTGTTTAATTCCCTATAGTCGATGCACATCCTGAAGGATCAGTATTTCTTTTTAACGAAAAGAACCAGAGCTCCCCATGGCGAGAAGTTGGGTCTGATGAATCCTTTATTCAGGATCTCTTAGTTGGCTTGATAATTCTTTCATTTCAGCAGGGGCCAACCTATAGGGTGATTTGGCGATTGGAGTGGCTCCAGGCACTAGGTCGATTCGGAATTCGATTTTTCGTTCTGGGGGTATTCCCGGAAGATCTTCTGGAAACACATCCGGGAAATCGCACGCCACTGGGATGTTGTGAATGCTCGCTTCCTCTTTGGTTTTATCCACAACGTGAGCAAGGAATGCGTAGTTCTTCTTTTGTAGACACTTTTGCGCATTGATACTCGATATAAGGCGTAGGTTTGCGCCGGATTTATCTCCGTAGATTATTAGGGTTTCGCGATTAGGAAGATGAAGGCGAACGACCTTCTCGTGACACATAATATCAGCATGATGGGGGCTTAACCAATCCATGCCGATGATCACATCAAAACTCCTAATGTTTACGGGCATCAAGTTTATTTGAAAAGAGTGGTTGTTGAGTGTTAACATACATCCTATGTAGATATCTTTGGTGGTTTCAGTTTTCCCATTAGCCATTTCCACCGTGAAGGCTTCGTTGAGCTTCTGGGGTTGTTGATTTAGCAAGTATTTGAATTTATTACTAAAGAAGTTTCGCTCCGCCCCACTATCAAATAAGATGCATGCATACGAGTTGTTAAGTAGGAACGTACCGGTGATAACTGATGGGTCCTGTACTGCTTCTCCCAGACCCATTATCAGCATTATTCCTACTGCTCCTGGCCCTTGATTGTTCATGTTGGGACAGTTTCGCCTGAAATGCCCGGTTTTCCTACATCCGTAACAGGTATAGCTGGCTCCAGCATTGGTGTTGTTGTTGTTGTAATTGTTGTTGTTGCTGTGGTTGTTGTTATTTGTCATCTGGTTCTGTTGAAGCTGAGTCCTACAATACTTCGTTGTGTGGCCCTTCCGGTTGCACCTTGTGCAACTCATCTCTCTGCACTCCCCGTGATGGTGGAAGTTGCATTTGCCACACTTGGGTAGATTTCCCGAGTACTGCTTCGAAGCATTTGGCGTGGATGAGGCTGGAGCATGTGGTGTGGTGGTAGCTTGTGTTGTAGCATGGACAGACACCATTTGTTGCTTCTTAGACGATTCCGAGTTTTTCTTTCCCTTCCGCTTGGTGTTTTTCCCCTTCTTGTTCTCTTCTTCCTTCTTAACCTCCGCTTCCACTGTTTTGGCACCCTTCTTATTGCCATGATCATACAGTTTCTTGGCCAGTCTCTTGGCGCTGTCAAACGTCTCAGGGTTTGCCGCAATGACATTCCCTTGGATAGGTGCAGTCAATCCCCAGATAAACCTCTCAATCTTTTTCCCTTCTGAGGTGATCATTCCGGGACACAGAAGAGATAGCTCACTAAACCGGGACATGTATGCGTCGATATTGGAGTTTTGAACCGTGAGGTTCCACAATTCTTGTTCCATCTTCTGAATCTCACCTCTAGGACAGTATTCTGCTAACATCATCTCCTTGAGTTCTTCCCAGGGCATCGCGTTCGCCACCGGGAGTGTCATGGCCTCTACGTGGCCATTCCACCAGGAGAGGGCTTGGTCAATGAACGTGTAGGCTGCGAACTTGACCTTACACTCATCCGGACACCCGCAGATTTCGAAGACCGATTCTACTTTCTCGATCCATCGCTTCAGGGCTATTACGCCTCCTGTCCCATTAAAGGTCCGAGGTTTGGTGTTGGTGAAGTCCTTGTAGGTTCATGTTCGAGCGGCTTCGTGGTTCGTCCCTTGATTTGTGCTTCCGGCTCCCTGCCCGTTGCCTTCTCCGTTGTTTCCATTGCGAATATGCGCAAGTGCTGTAGTGACCGCAGCGGACACTACTGCCTGGAATGCGACCGAGTTTATCTCAGGCGGGGTCGGTGTTGCGTTGTTTCCACGGTTGGGTCTTTGAGGCATCTTTCTGTCATGGAATGGAAAGATGTTGAGTGCCTATTGTTTTACGAGTTTGGGGTCCTATAGAATAGGCGTGTAACGCGTGTATTTAAGTAATTTCATGCATTAACATAAAACAAGGAGCATAAAACACATAGCAGATGACAACGTCATGATAAAACAAAAAGCATTTTCATTAATACTAATAGTTTTGGATACATGAAAATTTGCCAGAAGGCCTACAATACATGGGGGAAATATAAAATCCGGCAGCATGACGACTCTATGAGTAGTGTGATCACTTAAACATAGGGTCGATAGTACATAGCATAGTACGCCTAAGAGAAACCTAATACTAATAAGATACACTACTAATCCTGATCATACTGAGAAATGTCTAAAAGTGGTAGCGAAATCATATCCCAAAATGTTGCGCCAACAACTAAGCCATCTCGGTCATTTCTCTGATGACCTCATCCCTTTCCTGCTCAGCTTGCACGGCTCTTGTCTCCATAGCAAACAGTTGCTGCCAAAGTGTGGCGACCTCTGCTTCCATAGAATGATCCTCACCAACGGGATCCGCTGGCGGAGTAGGGTGGTCCTGGTGTGCCTCATCGGTAGGTGGTTCGACAGGGGCTTTATTCGTGTCCCTATCTTCCTCCATGTCCTCGTCAGTCCCCTCAAACTCATAGTCGGTATCAGTGTACTCGTCGGGCCCAACGTCATGGACTCCTCCTTGTTCTTCTTTAGGATCCTCCTCAAGCATCCCTTGAGCCACTAGCGCTTGATAGAAATGTACTCCTTGCTGATCATCATCCATGATGACTGCATGGGAGCGCGGGAACAAGTCATGTTTTGATTATTCCTATAGTATATTTTAATTATTTAGATTTGAGTTCCCTAGAGTTTTTGGAGAGTGAGTGTCACACCCCAAAACCGAGAACGGCGGAATACGTTCTGGGGTGGAGGACGTCATGTACAGTATCATAACAAAGCATAATAGTAAAGACAAGCAACAACATCCATTGCATTAAGATAATAATTGTAATACAAACGTGTTCAGTACAAATGCTAGACACCAAAAATACAGTCAAAATAAAGTGGAGTCTTATGTGTGCTCCGTCTTCTCAAAAGCTGCATCCGTACCTGTCTACTGATGACCTGAGAATACAAGTTATTTTGAAAACGTTTATCAGCATAAAGCTGGTGAGTTCATAAGTATTTAGTGTCATTTTCCTGTATAAAAATATTCACAGTTTTACATTTGTAAAAGAAAGTTTCGGTGTTCGAAAATAGTATGAGCCCTAGAAAACCCTATGTTTTCCAGAAAAAGTAGTCTTCACCAAGACCCGATGGTTTGTTTGTTCCTTTGATAATATGCAAGGTTTCCCAGTAGTTATTAGTTTGAAAATATAGTTTTAGACTTTATTCATGTATAGTAATGAGAAAATGTTTTACCCCAACAGTATCACTGTCGGCCATATGTAATGAAATGCAGGCTCCAGGTAGTATTAAATGTACAATACTCCTCAGGGAGTCTGTTGCCTTTAATTCTTAAAGTATTAATTAAAGGTTTGAATGTGAACTCGTACGTAACCATGCTGATTGACGATCGAATCCCTTTGACCCTCCGAGTCATATGTAGATGTGACATTTTGTCACCCCTGGGCCTAGACGACTCGGACTGTAGCTAGCAGTCGGGATGTGGGAGTGTCTGTCCCGTATAGATCTATACACATAATGCCCGCTCTCCCTCCAGGAGACTCTGGTTACGCGGTGATAGCACAAAGATGTGTCGTATCGAGAAATAGTATGTCACATTCTATTTTAGTAAGTTCTCTTGTATAGTATGTAGTGTTCTCTTTGTATAGTACATAATGTTCTCCTTGTATAGTATGTAGTGTTCTCTTGTATAGTATATAGTGTATATTGACTCACAACTGAACTGACTCTAGTAGTTGTCATGGCAATAGTAGCATTGAGTAGTGTCCCTTAACTATACCTATTATAGTTAAGATATGAAGACTTTTATATCTGACACAAATATATAAGATATATAACTAAGAATTCAACGAGAGTCGGACTAATAACAAAATACTCTAAGCCCACAATCAAACAAGAACAGGAAGTAAGGTGAGCTATTAGTCCTAAGTCCTTCAAGTCTTACTTATATAAATATATTGGTGTAGATACCTACTATAGTTAAATAGTGTTGTTGGTTGCGTGTCTTTGATATCCAAAGGCATTGAACTGATATGAAAACTTTTATATCTGACACAAATATATAAGATATATAACTAAGAATTCAACGAGAGTCGGACTAATAACAAAATACCCTAAGCCCACAATCAAACAAGAACAGGAAGTAAGGTGAGTTATTAGTCCTAAGTCCTTCAAGTCTTACTTATATAAATATATTGGCGTAGATATGGTTTGAGAATAAAAATTAGTTTAAACGAATTTTGGAAAAAATTTCTATAGTGATTTAACACGAAAATGAATTTGGTAAGCATTTGAAAACAGTTTAATTGGCAATATAGTTGAAAACATAGAAAATCCCTTTTTGATGGTAAAAACAGTTAATAGTGTAGAAAATCCTTTTGGTTGCAAGTTATAATTCACATGCGATTGTTACTATAACTTAGTTGGTTCAACTTGTATTCCCCCCCATAAACAGTAAAAAAAACATTTAAAAAGGTTCATTTAGGGGTATGAACTCACCTGTAGTGAGTGAAGTGAATGGAAACGTCGGGTAGGATGCTAGGTGTCAAGTGAGGACTTGAACACACACACGGATCCTATGTAACATGTAGTGATGTATAAAGTATCTAATTAGTTGTGTAATCACTAATTAAGTGAGTAAAGGTACTTTAATGTATGCAAACACTTTGTTTCAAGTGTTAGGAGTGCTAAAGGTGGCATCTAAGGAGTGTATGGCCTCACTATGGAGTTTACACTTCACTCGGCCACACTTAAGTGTGTTTACGGTTGGGAGACCATTTCCCCCATGAGTTTACGGCCGTAAACTCATGGAAATGGTGAGTTTGTGTGTCTAAAGGTCTCATGCATCACAAGGAAGGCTTCTAGGATCAATTCGAAGGCTTGGGAAGTGATTAGGGTTCAATTGGGTACTCCCTTGGAGTTTACGGTCCTTGGACCACTCCTGGGGAGTTTATGGTCGTAAACTCCATGAGTTTACGGTCGTAAACTCTAGGGTTTACGGCCGTAAACCCTTGACCACTTCAACCATTTCATGTTTCAAGGTCCTAAGCTCATTTATACTAGTTTCTAGTTCATCAAACAAGCTAAGGAAGGGTTTAGGGGCATCAAAACACCATTTGAGGTGTTTACGGTTTTTGGGTTTACGGTTTTTGAATGTTCAAGAACCGTAAACTCAAATTTATGGCCAAAAAGTCACGATCTTGGGTTCCTTTGTCCATGCATGCAAGTATCTAAGCTATATCTAAGCATTAGAGAAGGTTTGGAAGTGTTTTTGGGGCTTCTAAACCCGTTTTTTTTTATGGAGTTCACGGTTTTGGGAGGCTCCCCAAACCGTAAACACATGCATGTCAAGGCATTTGGATGATTCAAACTTGAGATGGCATGAATACTAAGTTCAACAACAAGTTAGGAAGATTACCTTTGATTTTTGAGTTTGAATGAGGTGATCTTTTGGCCAAACCCGATTTTAGAGAGAGAAAGTAGAGAGAGAAAGCTCCAAGGTGGGAAAAGGCTCTAAAGGTGGACACTCCTCCCTTATATATGGCTGCCTAGTGGGAACCCACCATACACTGTCGTTTAATCGGAGCTAAATGTTTTTACCGGGTAAACTAACCGTAACCCGACTTAGTTGTTTTTATTCCGTCATTATATATTATTTATTTTAATAACTCAAAATGAATTATTTTAATAAATAAAAGTTAACGGAAAATTTTAATAGGACTAACTTTTATTAACGGAAACGGGTTACAGTGACGGAGTAAATTTCGGGTTGTCACATCATCCCCCCGTTAGAGGGAATTTCGTCCCGAAATTCAGAATTCGAGTAGTTACGTTATTACAGCACAACTAAGCAAAGAGATGAGGATAGTTAAGTTTCATTTGATCCTCGCGCTCCCAAGTGAACTCTGGTCCTCGTTTGGCGTTCCAACGAACCTTCACAATCGGGATGCGGCTTTGCTTCGTTCGTTTGACCTCTCGGTGCATGATCTCCACAGGTTCTTCCACGAAGTTGAGGCTCTCATTGATCTCGATTTCATCGAGTGGAATTATGAGAGTCTCTTCGGATAGGCACTTTTTCAAGTTCGAGACGTGGAAGGTAGGATGCACATTACTTAGTTCGCGGGGTAGATTGAGTTTGTAAGCTACGGGGCCGATTCTAGCGAGAATCTCAAAAGGCCCTATGTATCTTGGATTCAGCTTTCCGCGCTTTCCGAAGCGTATCAAGCCTTTCCAGGGTGAGACTTTCAAAAGGATTCGGTCTCCCACCTGGAATTCCAAGGGTTTCCTCCGTTTGTCTGCGTAGCTTTTCTGTCGGTCTCTTGAGGCTTTAAGTCGTGCTCAGATTTGTACGATCTTTTCGGTGGTTTCGCGGATGATTTCTGGACCAGTGAGAGTGCTGTCAGGAACTCGTCCCTTAGCTAATTGAGTGTCGCCTACCTCGGCCCAGCACAGAGGGGATCTGCACTTCCGGCCGTATAGGGCTTCGAATGGGGCAGCTTTGATGCTTGTGTGATAACTGTTGTTGTAGGAAAACTCGACTAGGGGTAAGTGGGTATCCCACGCCTTACCAAAGTCGATTACACAGGCTCGCAGCATATCCTCCAAGGTTTGAATAGTTCTCTCACTCTGTCCATCGGTTTGAGGATGGTATGCTGTGCTCGTATCCAGCTTAGTTCCAAGAGCCTTCTGTAGTGACTGCCAGAACCTCGAGGTGAACCTGCTATCCCGATCGGAAATAATGGACACAGGTACACCGTGCAGTCGGACTACCTCTTGGATGTAAATTCGCGTGAGTCTCTCTATTTTGAAATTTTCCTTGATAGGAAGGAAGTGGGCGGATTTGGTTAGCCGGTCGATAATTACCCAAATGGTGTCGTACCCACTCGGAGATTTGGGCAAGTTGGTAATGAAATCCATAGTAATTCTCTCCCACTTCCATTCAGGTATCTCTGGCTGTTGGACAAGACCCGAGGGTTTCTGGTATTCGGCCTTGACCTTAGCGCAAGTAAGGCACTTATTCACGAAGGTAGCGATTTCCGCTTTCATGTTAGGCCACCAGTACGATCTCTTGAGATCCAGGTACATCTTATCTGAACCTGGGTAAATGGAATATCGAGTGTTGTGCGCTTCTTTCATGACCAAGTCTCTGAAGCCACCGTGTCGCGGTGTCCAGATCCGGTCCATGAGGTAGTAAGCTCCATCATCCTTGACTACCAGATTCTTATCCATTCCTCGCAGGGACTCTCCCGCCACATTTTCCGGTTTCAAAGCTTCAAGCTGTGCTCCCTTAATTTGTGCGGGTAGATGCGAATGGATAGTCATGGTTAGGGACTTGACTCTTCGCCCAAAATATTCCTTCCGACTTAGGGCGTCTGCTACTACATTGGCTTTACCCGGGTGGTAGCGAATTTCACATTCGTAGTCATTGAGTAGCTCGACCCAACGTCGCTGTCTCATGTTGAGCTCTTTCTGGTTGAAGATGTGCTGGAGGCTTTTGTGGTCGGTATAGATGGTGCTCTTTGTACCATACAGATAGTGTCCCCATATTTTTAGGGCGAACACGACCGCTCCTAGCTCGAGGTCGTGCGTGGTGTAGTTGACTTCGTGTGTCTTCAGCTGCCTTGAGGCGTAGGCGATGACCTTACCTCGTTGCATCAGGACACAGCCGAGCCCCTGATTGGATGCATCGCAATATACTACGAAGTCTTCTGTCCCTTCGGGGAGGGACAGTATCGGAGCGGTGCACAGGGCTCGCTTCAGGGTTCGGAATGCCTTCTCTTGTTTTTCTCCCCAGTTAAAGGCCACGCCTTTCTGGGTCAATGTCGTAAGAGGCTTCGCAATCCGAGAGAAATTCTGAATGAATCTTCGGTAGTAGCCAGCGAGGCCTAGAAATTGGCGAATTTCTGTAGGCGTCTTTGGTGCTGACCAGTTCTCAATAGCTTTAATCTTGGATGGGTCCACGTGGATTCCTTCTTTGCTAATCACGTGTCCTAAGAATTCGACTCTTCGGATCCAAAATTCGCACTTTGAGAACTTTGCGTAAAGCTTCTCCGATCGTAGAGTTTCCAGGACCTGTCGCAGATGATCGCCATGCTCTTCCTCACTTCGCGAGTAGATAAGTATGTCATCGATAAAGACGATGACGAACTGATCCAAGTAAGGACGGCATACTCTATTCATCAAGTCCATGAACACTGCGGGTGCATTGGTCAGTCCGAACGGCATCACTACGAACTCGTAGTGACCGTAACGAGTCCGGAAGGCTGTTTTCGGAACATCTTCTTCGAGCACTCGCAATTGGTGATACCCGGACCTTAGATCAATTTTGGAAAAGTAACTCGCCCCTTGTAGTTGGTCAAATAAATCGTCTATCCGAGGAAGAGGATAACGGTTTTTGATTGTCAGCTTGTTGAGTTCTCTGTAGTCGATGCACATGCGGAACGATCCGTCTTTCTTCTTTACGAACAAGACTGGTGCTCCCCAGTGTGAGAAGCTTGGTCTTATAAAGCCCTTGCTGAGTAGTTCGTTAAGTTGGCCGGATAGTTCTTGCATCTCAGCAGGCGCTAGACGATAGGGCGATTTAGCTACGGGGGTAGCTCCTGGAATTAAATCGATTCTAAACTCGATTTGACATTTGGGAGGTAGGCCTGGCAGTTCTTCTGGAAAGATGTCAGGAAAGTCGCACACGACGGGGAAATCTTTGAGTTCTTTCGTTTTCCGGCTCGTGTCGACAACGTGTGCAAGGAATGCGCGATATTCCTTGCGCAAGTATTTCTGAGCTTGAATGCTCGAGATGACGCGAAGGCTCGTACTGGGTTTGTCTCCGTAGATCATCAATGTTTCGTTGTTGGGCAAGTTCAAACGGATGGCTTTGTCGAAACACAGGATGTCGGTACGGTGGAGACTCAACCAGTCCATGCCTATGATGACATCAAAGCTCTTGATCGCTACCGGTATGAGATCGATAGGAAACGAATGATTATCTAGTGTGAGGGTACAACCTATGTAGATTTTGTTAGAACTTTCCGTCTTGCCGTTAGCCATTTCTACGACGAAGGTTTCTTTCAGTGATTGCGATGATTGTTTGAGTAAGTGTTTAAAGTTTTGATTTACGAAACTTCTTTCTGCCCCACTATCGAATAGAATACAAGCATAAGAGTTATCAAGAAGGAACGTACCCGTGACTACGGTGGGGTCTGCTACAGCCTCATTATGGCCAATAGCAAGTAGTCTACCTGCTCCTCCCGCGTTGCCAGCCTTTGGACAATTTCTTTTGAAGTGTCCGACTTCGCCATAGCCATAGCAGGCCTGGCTTGCTCCCGAACTGGGAATTTGGGAAATGGGTTTGGGAGGTGCTCTGCAGAACCGGATGGTGTGGCCCTTCCGGTCGCAATTGGCACAATGCATTTCACGGCATGGGCCGTTATGATGGAAGGCGCACTTATCGCACTTGGGTAGATTCCCCGTATATGTTTTGGCGGGTACAGGGGCAGTAGGAGTAGTGGCAGCATGGACAGCCACTATTTGCTGGTTACTGGAAGAGGATTTGACTGATTTACCCTTCTTTCGATCTCCCCGCTTTCTCTTGTTGTCGGAGGCGTGAGTTGGAGCAGTAGTGATGGTTGTAGTTGTTGATGGAGCACGGGGAACTTCATGATCGATAAGTATTTGGGCCAACTCCTTGGCACTTTCAAAGGTCGTTGGTCTTGATGATAGAACGTTCCCACGATACGGAGGCACTAGGCCCCCGATGTATCGTTCAATCTTCTTGGCTACCGAGGGGATCATGTTAGGGCATAGGGCTACCAGCTCGCAGTACCGGGTTGTGTAAGCTACTATATCGGAACCCTGCATTTTGAGACTCCAGAGTTCCTCCTCCAATTTCTGAATTTCTCCCTTTGGGCAGTACTCTGTCATCATTAGGTCTTTCAGTGTATCCCAACCCATGGCGTTAGCTGCTACCAGGGAGAGGGCTTTGACATGGCCATTCCACCATGTTAGGGCCCTTTGGGTAAGGGTACAAGTAGCAAACTTTATCTTGCTCCCTTCGGGGCAGGAGCACATTTCGAATACTGCTTCGGTTCTTTCGAACCATTGGGTTAGGGCGAGGATTCCCCCGGTCCCGTTGAAGTAGGTAGGCTTGCAACTGATGAAATCTTTGTAGGTGCATTCCCGAGCACGGGGGTGGGTTTCACCCTGGCTAGAGTTAGTTCCCAGTCCACCTCCACTGGCACCACCATAATTGACTTGCGCCAGAGCGGCGGTCACGGCTGCAGTCACGGCTGTTTGGAACAACACCGGGTCGAACTGCGGAGGAACCGGCGGTGTAGGTGGTGGGGGTGGAGTTCGAGTTGCGGGAGTTCTCCTGGTTGGACGCTTGCGAGGCGGCATCCTGTACTGAAAGATTACGAAAACGATGACAATAGTAAGAATCGATTTGTAAACATGATAAGAGTGTTTCTTGGACTAACTCTCTATAATCTAACAAGCAAAGGGAAATGTACTGCTAGGTTAGGGGCACCCAAAAGTACAACTTTCCCATCGATTAGACCCTGCCAATAGTACTGGTATTACTGATGTGTAATGAGTTCGAGAAAGATAATGACCTAGCAGGAGGTCTTACATCAAACCATCAAGGAAAAATGTTGGCAGTTTAGTAGTCTGGCTAGAGTACTTCCAAAGTTAGGAATGTTTACAGGCATGTACTCTATCGATTATAGAAAAGAAGGCTATTCCTTAATCAAAAGGGAAAGATGAGTTGGCATCTTTTACTGGCGACGGGGATCCTTTGGGGCAAACCCTAAGATCAGCCAGTTGGCGCACAACTCCTTGAAGATGTCGCTCATGCGTCCTCTGACGTGCTCGGAGTTTCATGACTTCCGCTCGGGATGCGGTTATGCCATTTACGCGAGAATGGGAAAAGAAAATTGATAGGCGCGCTAATCTATGATACTTATAAGATGATCGTTATTAGTCGACCCAATATTTGCATAGTGCATACCAATTACATGTAATCGAAGCAGAATAGACCTTCGAATAAGTGACCCTAACTCCAAGCCCACAATCAAACAAGAACAGGAAATGAAGCAAAGGTCACAGATTCTAAGTCTATAACGCCTTAGTCACATGTAACCGTGGTGTATCCACTCAGCAACTATTGCCCTACTAGTAACGACCCTTTTAGTTCTCACATATGTTGTAACTAGAATGCAGAATACTCCTATAGTATTCTTGTTCTGATGTTCTTGTAGCAGTATTGGTAAGTTTTAGACTTGTTGCAACACCACAACCATTCTTAGGCACATGCTAGCCACTCCTAGGAAAAATGTAGTTGATCAGGCTACATCCGCCTAGTTTTGGCCATATGTCTCTAAGCCTAACTTTGCTGTTCAACAATCTTAATACTTTTGTTCTGTTCTAGTATGATACTGACCCTTTGTATGAATGAATGTATATATATACTTAGTTAAATATTTTATTATTTAAAAGTAAATATTCTTGTTCAGAGTGTTTTAGTCCCGATGTGTTTATAGTTTGTATATCTTTTATGGGTTGATATACTTGATTCACTATAAACAGTGCTCTGATACCAATCTGTCACACCCCAAAACCGAGAACGGTGGAATACGTTCTGGGGTGGAGGACGTCATGTACAGTATCATAACAAAGCATAATAGTAAAGACAAGCAACAACATCCATTGCATTAAGATAATAATTGTAATACAAACGTGTTCAGTACAAATGTTAGACACCAAAAATACAGTCAAAATAAAGTGGAGTCTTATGTGTGCTCCGTCTTCTCAAAAGCTGCATCCGTACCTGTCTACTGATGACCTGAGAATACAAGTTATTTTGAAAACGTTTATCAGCATAAAGCTGGTGAGTTCATAAGTATTTAGTGTCATTTTCCTGTATAAAAATATTCACAGTTTTACATTTGTAAAAGAAAGTTTCGGTGTTCGAAAATAGTATGAGCCCTAGAAAACCCTATGTTTTCCAGAAAAAGTAGTCTTCACCAAGACCCGATGGTTTGTTTGTTCCTTTGATAATATGCAAGGTTTCCCAGTAGTTATTAGTTTGAAAATATAGTTTTAGACTTTATTCATGTATAGTAATGAGAAAATGTTTTACCCCAACAGTATCACTGTCGGCCATATGTAATGAAATGCAGGCTCCAGGTAGTATTAAATGTACAATACTCCTCAGGGAGTCTGTTGCCTTTAATTCTTAAAGTATTAATTAAAGGTTTGAATGTGAACTCGTACGTAACCATGCTGATTGACGATCGAATCCCTTTGACCCTCCGAGTCATATGTAGATGTGACATTTTGTCACCCCTGGGCCTAGACGACTCGGACTGTAGCTAGCAGTCGGGATGTGGGAGTGTCTGTCCCGTATAGATCTATACACATAATGCCCGCTCTCCCTCCAGGAGACTCTGGTTACGCGGTGATAGCACAAAGATGTGTCGTATCGAGAAATAGTATGTCACATTCTATTTTAGTAAGTTCTCTTGTATAGTATGTAGTGTTCTCTTTGTATAGTACATAATGTTCTCCTTGTATAGTATGTAGTGTTCTCTTGTATAGTATATAGTGTATATTGACTCACAACTGAACTGACTCTAGTAGTTGTCATGGCAATAGTAGCATTGAGTAGTGTCCCTTAACTATACCTATTATAGTTAAGATATGAAGACTTTTATATCTGACACAAATATATAAGATATATAACTAAGAATTCAACGAGAGTCGGACTAATAACAAAATACTCTAAGCCCACAATCAAACAAGAACAGGAAGTAAGGTGAGCTATTAGTCCTAAGTCCTTCAAGTCTTACTTATATAAATATATTGGTGTAGATACCTACTATAGTTAAATAGTGTTGTTGGTTGCGTGTCTTTGATATCCAAAGGCATTGAACTGATATGAAAACTTTTATATCTGACACAAATATATAAGATATATAACTAAGAATTCAACGAGAGTCGGACTAATAACAAAATACCCTAAGCCCACAATCAAACAAGAACAGGAAGTAAGGTGAGTTATTAGTCCTAAGTCGTTCAAGTCTTACTTATATAAATATATTGGCGTAGATATGGTTTGAGAATAAAAATTAGTTTAAACGAATTTTGGAAAATAGTTCTATAGTGATTTAACACGAAAATGAATTTGGTAAGCATTTGAAAACAGTTTAATTGGCAATATAGTTGAAAACATAGAAAATCCCTTTTTGATGGTAAAAACAGTTAATAGTGTAAAAAATCCTTTTGGTTGCAAGTTATAATTCACATGCGATTGTTACTATAACTTAGTTGGTTCAACTTGTATTCCCCCCCATAAAACAGTAAAAAAAACATTTAAAAAGGTTCATTTAGGGGTATGAACTCACCTGTAGTGAGTGAAGTGAATGGAAACGCCGGGTAGGATGCTAGGTGTCAAGTGAGGACTTGAACACACACACGGATCCTATGTAACATGTAGTGATGTATAAAGTATCTAATTAGTTGTGTAATCACTAATTAAGTGAGTAAAGGTACTTTAATGTATGCAAACACTTTGTTTCAAGTGTTAGGAGTGCTAAAGGTGGCATCTAAGGAGTGTATGGCCTCACTATGGAGTTTACACTTCACTCGGCCACACTTAAGTGTGTTTACGGTTGGGAGACCATTTCCCCCATGAGTTTACGGCCGTAAACTCATGGAAATGGTGAGTTTGTGTGTCTAAAGGTCTCATGCATCACAAGGAAGGCTTCTAGGATCAATTCGAAGGCTTGGGAAGTGATTAGGGTTCAATTGGGTACTCCCTTGGAGTTTACGGTCCTTGGACCACTCCTGGGGAGTTTACGGTCGTAAACTCCAGGAGTTTACGGTCATAAACTCTAGGGTTTACGGCCGTAAACCCTTGACCACTTCAACCATTTCATGTTTCAAGGTCCTAAGCTCATTTACACTAGTTTCTAGTTCATCAAACAAGCTAAGGAAGGGTTTAGGGGCATCAAAACACCATTTGAGGTGTTTACGGTTTTTGGGTTTACGGTTTTTGAATGTTCAAGAACCGTAAACTCAAATTTATGGCCAAAAAGTCACGATCTTGGGTTCCTTTGTCCATGCATGCAAGTATCTAAGCTATATCTAAGCATTAGAGAAGGTTTGGAAGTGTTTTTGGGGCTTCTAAACCCGTTTTTTTTTTTTGGAGTTCACGGTTTTGGGAGGCTCCTCAAACCGTAAACACATGCATGTCAAGGCATTTGGATGATTCAAACTTGAGATGGCATGAATACTAAGTTAAACAACAAGTTAGGAAGATTACCTTTGATTTTTGAGCTTGAATGAGGTGATCTTTTGGCCAAACCCGATTTTAGAGAGAGAAAGTAGAGAGAGAAAGCTCCAAGGTGGGAAAAGGCTCTAAAGGTGGACACTCCTCCCTTATATATGGCTGCCTAGTGGGAACCCACCATACACTGTCGTTTAATCGGAGCTAAATGTTTTTACCGGGTAAACTAACCGTAACCCGACTTAGTTGTTTTTATTCCGTCATTATATATTATTTATTTTAATAACTCAAAATGAATTATTTTAATAAATAAAAGTTAACGGAAAATTTTAATAGGACTAACTTTTATTAACGGAAACGGGTTACAGTGACGGAGTAAATTTCGGGTTGTCACAGTGAGGTAGGCTTTTGGGTTCATTTCCCACTATGATTACTCCCGAACACATGCTGATCATATTCTGAATAAATATAGTTGATCAGGCTATATTTATCCCTAATATGACTACATAACTGCCCAAGTTTAATCATAGTGTTCAATTTCCTCCAGAAGATTTTATTAGATGTTGTTAGATTATTATCCTAGTATGCGCACATAAGTGTGAAATTTTTTTTTGTTCAGAGTTATTTAGTCCCATTGTGTTTATAGTTGCATATCATGTATGGTTAGATATGCTAGTTCACTATAAACATTGTTCTGATACCAACCAGTCACACCCCCGAACCAGACGGCAGAAACGTCTGGGGGCTCGTGTGACTAACAGTTGAATTATCATCACAATGAATATACATGAAACATAACACATTCACCACCAACATTACATATAACAACAACATTGTTCACATCAAGTACATTGTTATAAATACATAAGTTCCAAAATATTAAAAGTACGATGATTGATGTTACATAAATGAAACCATACACACTTGAAAATCTTCATGCTCCTGAGAATACAAGTTATTTTGAAAACGGTCAACATATATAATGTTGGTGAGTTCATAAGTGTGTTTGAATAAAAGTCTTTGAATCCTTTGTAAAAACCCAGAAAATCCGATATTTTCTGTAAAATGTCTGAAAATGATGTGAAAATCAAGTATAAATGCATGTGTGAATTTATTAGTTGTAACATATATGGATGTAGTTTAGATTTCTTGTATTGTAAGGAAGTGATAATTGTATATGAATATTTCCCCAGAAAATCCGATATTTTCTGATTTATAGTAATGGCGAGGTTCTTGTATCGTTAAATAAGTTATTTTGTATTGACACAATCGAAGGGTTAATCTCCGAAGTGTTAATTTTTGGTAGTGGATCTCTATATGAGTCGTTATAATCATACATGATAATGACTAGGTTGCCTGTCTTAACATTTTTCCAAATGCCGGTATTTGCTCAAGGTTTTGTCGCCCTAGACTGGCCTAGTCTAGTTGTAGCGAACAACTAAGGCGTGGGGGGTCACCCCGTATAGATCTATACACAAACTATCGCTCTCCCTCCAGGAGACTCTGATTATAACTACAAGCTACGATTGTACACTCAAAGGTGCCAACCGACACGTCTCACTAGATTCTCAACCTTTCGTACTATGTTTAATGTTTACGTGTATGTTGTATGTTATCAAATCCAAAGGTACATATATAAGTATACAAAGTTCAATAGTTATGTAAAGGTATAATTTCAATCTACTAAACATGTAAATTTCAGTCCAAGCCCAATTAACATGTAAATGGGTCACAAAGGCCCAATAACATGTAAGTGGGTAATTTGGGCCCAATATGCATGTAAATGGACCAAAAAGGCCCAACAAACATGTGGCCCCTAACTCAGGCCCAAATTAACATGTAAATGGGTCGCAAGGCCCAATAAACATGTCACGGAAAATATTGGGCTCAATATACACTTGAATGGGCCCTTAAGGCCCATTGGCCACGTAACGTGAATATTAGGCTCAATAAATTTGTTATCGTTGTATTACATCCATTTATTATCATTTCGATATTTGTTTTAGTTCGAGATTTACTGAATTGAATATAAAAAAAGCCCTCTTTTGTGAAAACGATGTTCTTGGTCGATAAGTTCCAAAATTTTCAATTAAGGCCCAAAGTTTGTAAAAATGACACTTTAGTCCATAATTTGTAAAAAATTGTAATTTTGTCCCAAATGTTTAGAAATTCACGGTTTTAGTCCAAAAATATATAATTTGACATTTAAGGTCCAGTTTTGCAGAAAAGTGCATTTTCAGCCCATTGTTTGTAAAGATTTACACTTTCGGCCCAATTTTGATAAAAGTTACATTTTTGGTCCAATTTAGAAATAAATGTTATTTTCACCCCTAAATTTGATTTATTTACATTTATGACTCAAATTTTTCTCAAATGACATTTTTAGTCCCAAAACTTTTCCTTTTTCGCAAATATGGGCCCAAAACCGTGAGGCCCAAAAGTTTGGCCCATTAAGCTAAAATTTACATTTTTGGCCCTTTGGAAAGTATGTTTATCATAAAAATCCCTTTTTATTCAAGTAGGACCTGTTTGGTCCTTATAAAAACATAAATGTCGCTTTTTGCCCTTATCTTTTGTTTTCTTGACAATTTTTTACCTTTAACAAGGTTTTTGTTGAAATCTTTTGTATCTTAAACATGTAATCAATTTTGGCTTGTTAATGTGATGTATATAATGTCATAGTTCATAGATCGTTGTTCAATATTACTTAAACTTTCGAGATTTGCTATGATCTAACACATTTTTACCAATAAACTAAGAATTCACACAAAACATGCATATAACACATAGATCTACACATTTTACTTGCATTCTCCCCCCAAAAATCATATGAAAACCGAAAACAAGGGGGTATGAACTCACCTTTGCTTGATGTTTTGGTTTTTGAAGAAGAAGTGGAAAAGATTTTTGGTCCTAACACACCTTTGTTGTAGATCTCGAGCTTATGGAGGTTTTCTAAGAGTATGATCACCAAAAATGTTTAGGAGAAGTGATCTAACATGAGAAAGGAGTTATATAGCTTGGATATGTGAAAACTTACCAAGAAATGATGTTATTCTTGTGAGAACCCTCTTGAACACAAGTAAAATTTCGAGATTTTAGGGGAAGAAGAAGAATGATCCTTGAGAGTGATAGAGAGAATTTGATGTAGTGTGTGTGTGTGTGTGTGTTTGCCTCTCGGTCGAGAGTAGAAGAAGAGAGGGGAGAGAGGTAGTGAGGTGACTTGCATGGGAATATGAGAGACCATGCCTAGATACATGGTGAGTATTATGGAGGTGGCACCTCCAAATTCAACTCCCCCCACCTTCCATTTCATTTTTCATTTTTTTTAATTGATGATGGGCCAAGGGTTCTTGGGCTAGGAGAAAGGGTGGAGTAGTTTGGGCCTTGACTTGCCTTTACTCGAGATCATGAGACCCAATGATTTCTTTTCGACCCAATGGGCTCATTAGATAGCTCACGACCCATTTTGAAAGAAAAAAGGAGTTTATGGCCCATTAGGGCAAATTAATTCATTAATGGCCCAATCAGGCCCATTAAGGGTAAACTAATTTATTTTGGACCAAAATGGCCCAAAATGCTAAGTTTTATGGAAGTGGGTCCAATTAGACCCCAAATAGGGTTTCCATGCCCAAAATGGTTGAATTGGATGCTTATTGGTCCATTAGGCCCAATAAGGAAATCCTAGTCCAATATGGACTCAAACCATGGTTCTTAGGGCTTCAGACTCTTTGATGAACATAATTGATGAATCTAAATGAGCATTGAGTAAGATTTACTTAGAGTATGTGATTCACAATAGTTGAATGGTTACACATGAATAGAATTTCCTAGCTAAAATGCTAGTTGTAACAATCTTCAAAATGATCCTTATCAAAATAAGGAAAGTATATCTTCAGCTCTTGAAATAAACCGCTGCCAAATCTTCATTAGGGTTTCTGGTGGGATCAATGGATACACATGTTAATACCATTACCGGTAGCACATATTGCAACAACAGTTTTGACACATCAAATCAAAACGGTCCTACAATCCCCCCCCCCCTATTTGATGATGCCAACACTATTTATACTAAACAACTCTTTGTATTATATAGAGCTTTTACAAAAGTACAAATAACAAATACTATATAAAGAGCTTGTAAGTTCCTCTTGCATACTCTTTAACTTCATTTAATATTTCAGGCTTAACAAAGGCAATGTTAGCATTGTCTCTTAATTCTTCTCTTCTCTTACTCGGTTCAACTGACAATGCACCATGATAAATTCTTGAAATCTCCTTGCCTTTGATCAAATCTCTAAGACAAACTAAATGCAATGTTGGAGCTCTATGAAGATTATTTTGTATTTAGAAGCATATGTTTCCATTCTTGTCTTTATAAAGCACTCCATATAGTGGTATATTAATGGACTTGTAACTCTTAGGATTAACACTAGGAGGCAATCTATTATTGATCAGTGGAGAGCCAAAAGGAAGCAATCTACTAATAGATTCATCAAGGAATCTTTGTCTTTTTCTTCTCTACCTGAGAGTTCGATCTAGCCTAGGAGTAGGAACAACAAAGTTCAAATTTTTGTACCTTCTTGATGTGCTCGAAATTATCTTCAAACAAGCAAAAGATCTTGCAACAAAAATATAAGATTAATTCGGTTACAAGCTCAAGCCATAACAACAAATGTATGTACATACAAAACAATAAGGAAAAGATGCTAGCAGACGTGGAACTGACATAATATTAGGGCATGGTCGAGCTACTTGTTTTCAATGATTTTGAAGATTCACCAACCAAACCATGCAATAAGTAATAAAATTTATCTACAAAAGATGCATCTTTACACTTACTAAGAACATTGTTCGGCAGTTCGGCCGAAGGATATGCAATGTATTCAACTGAATTAGAAAACAAGTTGTCACCAACATCCCTATCAAGAGTGGTAAATTAGATGGAAAACATGTTTTCCAGAAGTATATGGTACATAGGAAGAACTTGATCCAACGGAAAAAGTCCCGGCCCGAAGCCAACAATATTAAGCGGCGATCCGGCGCGCGAAGCGGGATCTGATGATGGTGCACCAGTTGATATGACTTTTTCAAAAACAATATCTCGAGGTCTGACCTTGTTAGATAAATAAGTAGCAGGGTTGAAAGAGCATTTATTCTTTCCTACAAGAGTAAATACATAACATTAAAGATAAGTATTTAATGACAATAGACGGCCAAAAGACCAAATACCAAATTAGGGAAGAAAATTACATTTAAAGCTACTCATCTAGAGAACTCATTGATAAGACAAGCAGTTCACCCCATGCTTTCTAATAAGGACTCATGCCACAAATGGTAAGTACAACCTCAGTAAAATAACATGTCTTAATGCAATAATGACTAAAACAATATAGAAACTTATACAAACCTGAAGCTAAAGAGGGTTCATCATCAATACATGATACGGAGCGAAGGACTAGGGATAGGAAAACTCTAGAAGAACCTACCCATCACAATTTTGACTAGGGGTAACTAAAGAAAAGTGATGACTACTAAATGCATACATGTTACTATATTTCTTCAAACAATATAAATATCGAAATAAAGAAACATCTAAAGGGATGTCATCAAATATGCAAAGTACTTCAAAATCAATGACCTTTGATACAACATTAGGACATAATTGTATCCAGTGAATATCATAATGTAACGCTCCCAACTTCGGGCTAGACAGTTAAGGTATAATAAATGATAAAATGATATTTTGATAGAAGATTATTTAGGATAAATAATTTTAACCAAAGTTATAGTATATGTGACAAGTATTCCGTACATATAAAGAACTCTGAAATCTGACTTTGTATGAAGAAGTTATGTTTCTTCTAAGTTTCGTGATTAATCCGACACAGCTATACGTGTAGTAAAAAGTGAAATTTTGATAGAGTGCTTATTAGCCTAAGCAATCTAAACTAAAGTCATATTAATCTTAAAACCGAGAGAGCACATATAGAGAATGTCTGAATCTGACTTCATATAAGGAAGTTGTGATTTTTCAAAGATTCGGCGCAACAGTGTGGACACAGAAATCGAAATTTAAATCGGTTGATTGCTAACCAAAACAATCTAAACAAGAGTAGAAGATCTCGTTAATAGGAGTTTGTCGATATAAATACAGTCGGAAACGGACGGCATACGGAAGAGTTATGATTTTTAAACGGACTTCAACAGTCTAAGTCTGGTAATAATATAACTTTAAAAATAAAGTAGGAATTAGCCAACAAAGTCTAAATGAAAGTTGTAGATCTCATCGATAGCTATGTTTGGATATAAAGAACGTCAAAAACGGAGCTCATATGAAGAAGATACAAAATTTTGAAAATATTAATTTGCGCGTGCGCCGAGAGCAGGCGTGGCTCGTAAGACAGGCTGACGCGGACGAATCTGGACCTGACATGTGGCAGCGTAGGGGGGAGCAACATCACTCGGAGGGCGTGGCACGCCTTTGGTCGGTGCACGACACGCGCTGTGTCCTATAAATACTCTTCCAAATTTCATTCATTCCACACCAATTTTCAGACCTCTTTCTCTCTAAAGCAAGCCTCCTTCTTGAGTTCGAATTTTCTAGATTTTTTGGGTAATTTAGCGGGGTTCTATCATATCTAGGAGCCCAACAAGAAGGAGTATTCGGTTCAGAGTTCTACCCGGACAATTTCCCAGTTTTCGCTAAAATTCCTGTAAGTTAAGCTTTACTTATTTTATTTCAAGTGTAACTTATATTTATGTTCATAGTCGTTGTTATGAACCTATAAATAAGATTTATCAGTGATTCCAAGTCATTATACTAATTGATCTACTTATAGGAATGATGTCTAGGTTGGATTTAATGAGGTGTTTAAAGTGGGATTTCCAAACAGTATACTTTATATACCAAACTGACCTTACCTCCAATATGATCCTACCTGGTTGTTCCTTACTTGATAGATCTTGATGTATACATTGGGATTAGTGTGGAATCTAGACTATCATTAGTCTCCAAGAATATAATACTAAGACTTAGTGATATTTCTACCTAAGTCACATCAAAGGAAAAGCTAAAGTGTTAAGGCTGCCCAGAATGGTGCACAAAAAGACACGTGAGTCCATAGGTGGCACCCCAAATCACGCGTGAACACTGCCCCGGTGTCCGGTGACTTGGGTGTGATGTGGTTGCGAAGACGAGGCAAGACGACGAATGGGAAGCAGGATAATTAAACGGGTCGACTTTTTGACCGTTTTGTGAACCGTTAAACCCAAAAAAAAAATCAATTTTAAACATACAAACTACAACTATAAACACCTCTTATTTTATAAATATTTCACACTACAAAAACACACAACTTCTTTATATTTTCTCAATTTTCCTTCAACCTATGGATCCAAATCAAACTAACCCACCCACTCCAAACACCCTAAACACTCCAAATGATCCATATGCAAATCTTAGCTACATGCAATCGATATCATCCCCAATCCAACAACAACCTCTATTTACCAATCTTTCATACCACCCAAACTATCACCAACAACAAGGACCACAACAATTCAATCAACCCTAATTCTAAGCATTTCACCAACATTCTCAAAAATTTCAACCACAACCATCTCAAGTCCCATTATCTCAATCACAACTTATAAACCTCGACCACGAAGACAACAAGCGGGTCCAAGAAACACAACAACCAACTCGAAGAAGGAAAAAAAAAAAGAAAAAGAAAAAGAACCAAAAAAGAGAACTACGCAATGGACTGAAGATGATGAGGAAGCTTTAGCGAAAGCTTGGATTTTTATATCCCAAGACGGTGATACCGGCAACGCACAATCGGGTCAAAGTTTTTGGAATCGTGTTCTAGACCATTTGTCACAACTAGCATTTTAGGACTAGGAATTTCTATCCTTGTACAAATAGTTTCTTTGTGTAACTAAGAGACACTACGTGTAGTATAAATTAACTTCAGTGTTATACAAGTTTATACATCTAAAATTGTGTTCCAAGTCGAAACATCCTCCTGTAAGCCCAAAACATAACCCAATAAGCTATGTTCACTCAAACTTTGGGCCTTAGCCCAAGCTTCTCGGCCCAAGTCACTATTGGGCCAAGAATTTTCTATTGGGCCTTAATGGGCCAATAAACCCTCAAACATGATCCTTATGGGCCGAAAACTTGTATTTAACATGTTTTGGGCCCTAAAACTCTTATTGGGCCTCATTTGGGTCGTGGGCATCTTCCTTAGACCATAGTGGGCCAAATACCTCCACTAGGTATTATTTGGGCCGAAAACCCTCTAATGGGCCTTGTAAGGCCGAAAAATCACTATTAGGCCCCTATTGGGCCGAAGACTCTTCCACTTAAACTTTTTGGGCTGAAAACCCATATATGGGCCCTAATGGATCAAAAATCTTTATTGGGCTCTCTCACCTAATCTATAAATCCTTATTGGGCTTAATACACTTCTTTTGGCCTAGTATTGGACCGAAAACCATTATTGGGCCGATCTAAGCCCAAAAACTCGAGCAAACCGCAAACCTTATTGGGCTTAAGGAATTCTCAGCTACACTTAGGAAACCAAGCCCATTTCTTTTTCTTTTCTTCCCCTAACCGATCGGAAATTAAAAAAAAAGGAAAACAAATGAGAGGAGGGTTGACTTTTGGAGTGCCACCTCCATATTGTACACCATATAACAAGGTAATTACTTCTCATACTTCCATGTAAACTTGTATTACCCAACATGCTTCAAGACTAATCTCTCTTCTCTCTTCCCCTCCCATCAGCCGACCCCCTTAACCCCCCCTCCACCCTCTCTCCATTTCTCACTTTCAAAGTTACATTCTTATCTCAGTGTCTCTCAAACTCAAGAAACCTTCCCATTTTTCTTCATAAAAAAGCATGGGTTTTGGGTGGTTTTTCTCAAGAAGTTCTCTTCAAGTATTACACTCCTGGTAAGTTCTTGTTAAGCTCTATTGTTTTAATCCAAGTTTACACTAAGAATCTTTCCTCAAACCACTCTATTTTCGTGTATATGTTCTCTAGATCCCCAAAACTTCATAAATTTCTTCAAGAAGCAAGCTAAGGCCGAGAACCACCTCCATCTTCCTCTTCAAACCGAAAAAGCCCCAAGGTGAGCTTCATACCCCTATTTTCGAGCTTTTCTTTCTTTTAGGGGAGGATACAAGTCAAAGTCTTGTGTAAATCTTTGTATATTTGCTTGTATGTCCATGTGTTGTATGATATGTGTGTTAAATGTTGTGAAATTCATGCTAAGTATCCATGAACTTGAGATTTTTGGTTGAATCTCAAGTTGTTGGACTTAGTTAACTTGTTATGTTGTTAAAAGTGAAGACTAGTCTCTAAATGAAATATATTTCATTTGATGCATGGTAAATATCACAAGGATTAGTCCAAAAATATGTTTAAACAAATTTTTGGCATGAAAACATGAAAAATGATAAAGTATGGAAGTGTAACACTCCAAATCAGGTATGACCTTGTAGCCCTTGAAGTATTTCAAATATAACATAAAAATCCCTTAAGTACGCTGGGCGTACTTATGAGTACGCTTAGCGTACTTGGCAAGGAGGATCGCGAAGGGGCAACACGTACGCTGGGTGTACCAGGAGTACGTTGGGCGTACATGCCGGGTGTCCACACCCTAAATTACGGACTTGAGACCTATATAAACACCCTTAACTCATTTGAGCCTCACTCTAAACAGCCTCCTTCACCTTCAAACGTCTCTGAAAACCCTAATACCATTTGTGAGTGCATTTTGAGCCTTAAGAGTGTATTTGTGGTCCTTATAGTGTTCATTCAAGAAGGAGAAGTTGTCAAGGAAGCTTGGAGTGTCATTTGGCTTCAAGAATCTGCATATAGTCGACCTTGAGGAGATCTTGGAGGTATAAAGCTTGGACCTTTCCATCTTAATCTCTAGATCTAGCTAGGGTTTTCTAGTTTTGTCCCCTTTGTTTTGGATCTCCTCTTGTGAGTTGAGCAACTCTAGAGGATGGAAATGATAGATCTGAGGTTCTTTGGTCCGTTTGCAACATAAAAATGGAGTCTTGGTGGGTGTTTTGACCTCATGCATGGGTTAAGAACCTTAAAAAGGTCTTAATGGGGGTGTTGGGAACATATGAGACATGCAAAGGCATAAAGTTGCCAACTTTATGCCCTAGGTCGTCTTAATAAGCTTAGATCTGACTTTTGGACATAAGGGAATCGAGTATTAAGCACTTAATGGATATTTTTATCACCTAGTACACCCGTAACATTATTTATAACGTTAAATAATGAAACTCAATATTCGCGTAAATTTCGTTAAGGCTCTTATGAGGCACTCCTTCACTCGTACCTACCTAGTGTACATAGTAAGTCATGTAGTTATAACCAGAGTCTCCTGGAAGGAGAGCGGAATATTGTGTATAGATTTATACGGGGTTGACACCCTTACATCTGAGCTGCTCGCTACAGCTAGACAGGCCAGTCTAGGGAGACAATTATCTTTAGAAACTGACGCCTAAAGAACATCAAGACAAGCGCTTTCGTCGTATTAGTATGGTTGTAACGACTCACATAGAGAATAACAATACTATATTAAAATTTACGCAATACATATACTCTACTCATGTTACGAAGTACGAAACTATGCATCCACTATTTTACATCTAATTTCATCACTCGGGTCTTAGCATTTAAGACCACACTTTTTCATATAAAAGAAAATACAAGATTTTCTGGGAGTCACTCTCTATATGTGACAAGCCGAAATTTCTATCTTTTACAGTTATTCAAATCAATCAAAGTCAGACTCGTTTCTGCTATCTTCTAGCATTGTTTAGAGTCAATTTGAGTGTTCTAAGCCTAGTACCTTCAAAGTTAGGGTTTAGAATTGGGTTCCATAAGTTCACCACTTTGTAAAATGGCCAAACACTCGAACATGAGGAGTGTACGGCCGTACACTTGGGTGTGCGGCCGTACACCCCTTCTGGTCGTACACTCTCATGTATAAATGAGAGACTTAGCCTTCATTTAGCTCTTTTCACACTCCTAAGCCAAGAACTCACTTCTCTCTCAACTATCATCCGATTTTTCATCTAGATCTTCAAGTTGTAAGTGTTTCTTCCCTTGTTTTGTTGATTCATTTCACTATCTAGTAAAGATCATTGATTTCATCCATGAAATCACTTCATTTTGGTAGATCTTCAAGTATTCTTCAGTTTCACCAAGAACACCAAGAACACCTACTAAGTTCTTGGGCCTTAAAACACCCCTAAAGGCTTCTATATCGTAAGTACCTCTTCCTATGCTTGTTACTTACTAGATATGCTCCTTAAAAGTCGTCCAAAACAAGATCATCAAGGAGTGTACGGCTGTACACACCTCATGTGGTTGTACACCCCCTTGCTTAGTGCATATTGGCCTCAAACTCATGTTATATGCTAGCACAAAGGCATGGACACTTAGGGGATGCAAGATATAGCCTTGAAACACACTTTTTGACCATTTCTTCAAGGAGTGTACGGCCATACACTCCATGGCCGTACACACCAGGCCGTACACCCAAGTGGTCGTACACCTGGTGACCGTACACACACATGTGTGGTCGTACATCCATTATATGCAACCCTTTGTACTTCTAACACTTCAATCTAAGTGTTTCCTAAGTCCTAGGGTGTTTTCCTTACATGATTAGTTGTATAAACACTAATTATATACATATATGTGTCATTATATGCTTATTAGGATCCGTTGTGCCCAAGTCTTCACTTGACACTTAGCATCCTACAAACCGATCTTTCATTCGTATCACTCACTGTAGGTGAGTTCATACCCCTTAATTTACCTTTTAAATGATTTTAAATGCTTTTATGGTGGGGGGGGGGGGAATACAAGTAGAAATATTATAGTTATTATATCAATCACATGTGATTAATAACTATCAAACAAATGGATTTCTTATACTTCAAACTGTGTTTTCAAACAAATTGCTTCAAATCGTTTTACAAACTCTTTTATATGCAAAACTCTTTATCAAACTCTTTTAAACTTATATTTTGTCAAAAGCATATCTATATAGATATAGTTATATAAGTAAGATTGAAAGGACTTAGGACTGATAACTCGCCTTACTTCATGTTCCTTGTTTGGTTGTGGACTTAGGGTATCGGTTGTTTGTCCGAAGGTCGTTTGAATCTTAGTTATATATTATGTGTATGTATATAGATATAAAAGTTCTTCATTCAATTCAAATCCTTTGGGTAGCAAAGGTGTACAACATGTTCATTAATACAAACAACATTACTAGTAAACTATAATAGGTATAGTTTAGGAAGTCACTAATACTATTACTAGAACAATGAAACATACAAAGAGTCAGTTCATACATGAGTCAGTACATACTATAACGAGAGGCAATACTCACTATAAAGAGAAACAGATAAAGCATACTATAACGAGAGACAATACTCACTATAAAGAGAAACAGAAAGAGAATATTATAACGAGAAACAATACATACTACACACTATACACTAGAGAACATACTACATACTAGACAGAGAGAACATACACTACACTAGTACATACTATACAAATACAAGAATACTATAACATTAATGTGAGAGACTACTTCATGGCTCGGCAATATACTGCTGCGTCACATTTTGTACCTAGAGTCTCCTGGAGGGAGAGCGTGAATTTGTGTATAGATCTATATGGGACTGACCATCCTACACCTTGTTGCTAGCTATAGTGGGACCTGCAGGTCTACGGGTGACGAATTTCATATCATTGCGACGTCTCGAACGTCGTGTTATACTAGTCGATCAAGTATGGTTACAATCATATCACATTTTACCTTAATTAAACTAACAAGTTTAAGGTAGTTAGTACATTGGTAGTTACCTAGATAAAACTACAGTACATCTTTATTTTCCCATTTCATTCACATTGTGATTTTCTCACATAAACGGTAATGAAAAACTATATTTTGGTAATGATAGTCATACTTTGGGAAAACACACACTTTTACAAAGGAACAAACATAGAGAACAGTTGAGTATTGGTAGAAGACTACTTTAGTAGAAAATATAGGATTTTCTAGGAAGTTTACAAACATTTACATCAAATACTTACAAACTTTTACATCAAACATTTACAAGCACTTTCTTCAAAACTTATACACACAATGACAGTAAAATGCTTATGAACTCACCAGCTTTAATGCTGATCTACGCTTTCAAAATAACTTGTATTCTCAGGTCGCCAGTAGACAGGTACCGATGATCAGGTTTTGAGAAGATGGAGCGCATTCAAGACTCATCTCTTTTTTTGATTCATATTTTTGGTGTCTTATAAACTATACAGAACACACTTGTATTAAATTATACTATTAATGCAATGGATGATGTTGTTTCTTGTTTACTATTATGCATTGTTGTGATACTGTACATGACGTCCTCCACCCCCGAACGTTTCCGCCGTTCCGGTTTTGGGGTGTGACAGATTGGTATCAGAGCATTGTTTATAGTGAATCGAGTATATCAACCCATAAAAGATATACAACTATAAACACAACGGGATTAAATATTCTGACCAAGAGTTTATACTTTTAAATAATAAAATATTTAACCAAAGTATACATATCTGCATTCATACAAAAATCGGTGTCACTAGGACAGAACAAAAGTATTACGATTTTTGGACAGCGCAAGTAGTATTGGGGACATATAATCAGATCTGGGAGTGATATAGCCTGATCAACTATATCTTTCCGAGAAGTGATTAGCATGTGCCTAGGAATGGCTGTGATGCTGCAACAAGTCTAAAAACTTACCAACAGTACTACAATGAGAACATTAGAACAGAACATAAACTTAAAATACTATAGGAGTATTTTGTGTTACTATAACTACTTATGTGAAAACTAAAAAGATCTTTATTAGTATGTCAATAGTTGCTGAGTGAATACGCTAAGGTTATATGTGAATAGGGTGTCATAGACTTAGAATCTGTGATCTTTGCTTTACTTCATGTTCCTTGTTTGGTTGTGGACTTAGAGTTAGGATCACTTATTCGAAGGTCTATCCTGTTTTGGTTACATATGACTGGTATGCACTGCGCAAATGTTGGAGTAACTGGTAAGGATCATCTTATAGTTATCTTAATTAGTACGTCTATTAATTATTTCTTTTGCCCTATTTCTCGTGTAGATAACATGGTTGGATTCCATCCCCACGGCGGCCCGTACTTTCCCAACCACGACAATGGTGGATGGCTCGATGACGAGCCAGAAGAGAATCATGCGATTCCGTTAGACGATGACTTCACAGAGAACTTCCCAGAGGATTCTGACTCCGAGCCCGAAGTCAATAATCAACCCCTGGTAGCTCCAAACCTAAATCCTAACCCTCGTCCGACTTTTCAAGGCCAGACGCCTCTGTGGGTGGAAAGTTTGGAGACATGGAGTCAGGAACAGGGTCAAACCATTCCATACAATGGAGACTGAAGCTTCTACAATGTGAGCGAAGGAGGCTCAGCGGACAGAGTCCTGCCTATTCTGGTCCGCAGGGTTGCTCGTAACGAAATTCAGGGTAGGACAACTCTCAACCGAATTGCGGAACTTGATGCCAATGCAAGGATCAATAATATTCGCATTCGTCGTCTGGAGGATGCTCGTGATAGAACTGCGAGGGACCATGAGTCTCTTTTGCAAGAGCTAGCTGTGACTCGAGCTGAAGTCATAGAACATCGCATGCGTCAGCAAGTGTACGAGCGACCCCTTCTTGACATGGAGCGTCAGCTGGCCGACTTAAGGGTTCACTCGAGGGGTTCCCGTCGCCAGTAGGGAATGCTCTACTCAAATTTCCTTTTAATATAGGTATTAGCCTTCTTATCTATGCTCTAAGTGATGAGTTTCGAGCAATACATCATTCCTATGGTGTACATGCAAACCCTAATAGCTTTTGGATCTAGTTTGTCTAATGTACATGCAATCGAATATCCAAAGCTATGAACCCTAGATCTATCATATAAGAACTGAAATAAGGGTTTAGTAATTACCTTTGATTGTTATATAGTAATAACAATCTATTCCTTGCTTTGATTGGCTTCAGAAAGCTTAGTGCCTTAAGTGTTGCACCTCTAATGGAGTCACAAACACCACTAAGCAATTGGATGAAGGAGAGAAGAGAGGGGAGGCACAAAAACGGCTGGAAACCCTAATCCAAGTGTTAGCCACGTTTTTGGTGCCCAAGGGTTCCTTATATACTTAGGCTATTAGGGTTATCCCACAAGGAAACCCTAATTTGACTGCTTAAGCCCTAAGCAGCCCATGGACTCCTTTAACATATCCCTTGGACTAATTCCTTATGGGCTTCCCATAGAATTCGTCCAACCTATATATTATTAGGTGATCCATAGCCCAGTTGTAATTATCTTATAATTACAACTCCAGTCCCCTAAGTTTAATTAATCTCTTTTAGTCACGAAATTAATTCTTAATTAATTCTTGACTAATATTAATTAAACAATATGATTTCTACTTTAATATATTATTCTTATAATATATTAATAAATCATAATTAAACCTTTCTCTCCTTAATTCATCCTACATATTGATGTGGTGAAGGCAACCCAAAAGGACCATGCTCATAATCGGGTCAAGTACATACCAAAATACTTATGGACTTAGACACTAATCCAACAGTCTCCCACTTGGATAAGTCTAATAACTATGTTGTATAACTTCAGAACCTGATCAGCAATCGTAGCTTTCAAAAGCCGTTGTCAACTCTGATCTTATCAGATATGCGTGTCCTTTAGATAAGGGATCATATATTCCTCCATTCTACAAGATATCGTATAGACATGAGACATGGATTTAAATCATTCTCTCTGTCTATGTATTGTTTCCCGACATCTGATTTATGACGACTGACAACAGACTACAATTGAACACATCAACTTAGTCCCGGCTTGGCCAAGCGCTTAGGGTGTCATCACTAAATCATCGAGGGGCCCAGAAATATCGCTTTTATCCCACTTTGGGTAAAAGTAATGGATAAACTTCGACTCAAATGCTTGCTTGCACCTACTAATCGAATCACACACAACAATAAGTTTTATAACACCAAGTTACTGGTGCGTTTACTTATCATCAATGTGCAACCGACCAGCAAATAAAAACTCACACGTCTCGGTTTCAAGAATATACAATGTTATCGTCTCACTAATCAACCGTGATAAATCCATGAAGTGATTCAAGTGAGCGTGGGTTTAATCCAATACTTTAATCTTATTAAAGCACTCATGAACTCTGCAGCAAACTTATGCTATGTCTAAACACTTTAGACAATCTGCAGACAGATTCATGACAGTCTTCCTTCATACCTACTTCCAACGTATGACCGACTGTGGAGGTTTGAATAACCCAGTTATTCTGGAAGTCAAAACATGCAAAGTGAAACGCAATAATAATATTAATCCTATATGGCCCCAAAACATTTGAGCGTAAATAAAAACACTTTTATTTAAACACCATATTGATTACTCATTATTCATTGCTTACTGTTTCAGAAAATCAACTTATTACTCGAATTATAACCACAATTGTCCCATGCTCCAAGCATGCACACTTTGGTTTCCTATGGTCCATACTTTATGAAATAGATCAATTGAAAAACTTTTCCAATGAAACTCATTTCACAATCCCCAATCCTTATTATTAGTATAAGAATACCAAATTCTTGCCACTTTTAGAATTTGTCAGATTCTAACATTTTATGCAATGATCCTTTCGTAAAGTCATAGCACAAAAGTCATCAAGACTTGGCCAATGAAATCACAAAGTACTCTATCAGAAATTGTTACAAAACAATTATATAGATGTGATGTCTCTCACTCAAAGTACATTCCTTTGAACATCCTTTTTGCATAAAATGTTCTAATCTAGACATAAATTCTTAATTTCCAACTCCCAATTATGGAAACATTTCCATGTTTGCCATATGACAACTCATTCTTAAAAGAATCTTATCTATTTATAATAATGTTAACATAGTCCATCCAATACTATACTTCCAACTACTCATAAGTGACCAATCCTTGGCGAACCTTAGATCATCCTTTGATAGTTGTTTATTTATTTTAGTCAAAACCGATTCTAGTCCCTTTTTCCCTCTTAATGCCCTAGGCATTTGGAAAATTTTAGAACGATCAAATATTATCAGTCTTCTGCCATAATATTTTGTTAGCCATGTTCTCACAATTCGAACTATGAAGAGGGATGCCGTAATCATAATCGAATTTTGAGAACGTGCTATGTATCATTGACTAAATAATATTAACATTTCTCGATCTAAGCTTTTAGATATTGAAACGAAGTATAATATTCTCTCCCTTAATTATAGCAAAACAACTTTTCAACCCTTGCAACTTTGCAAAGTGAACCTTTGTTTTCTATAATTAATATTGCTAACTTGCAATACTTACTATAATAATCATGCTCCCACTAACATGATGATTATTTTATTACCAGCATAACACTTATGCTCCCACTAGCTTTGACATGTATTCAGAAAACAATTGAACTTCCAGAAGACAATGCTTATTGAATTCCTTAAGTTCATATCTTCAACACTTGATGCTTTGATAATCCTTTATCTAAGCTTTTTAAGCTCATACATCTTTGCCTTAGATAGCTCACATGTGTGTCTAAACAATTCAGAATTTATGTTACTAAGTCCCAAATGTTCAGACCAATTGCCAAATCTCACAATTCGAACTATGAAAAGGGATGTCGTAATCATAATCGAATTTGAGAATACAATTTTCACAATTGCTATCTTCTTAAAATCTCTCTTAGTGAAAGCATTTCCTCACAATCATTTTCATGAAGGAGGGAAACCTTATGACACTTAGATTTTATGATGTATGTGTTCCTATCCATGCGAATTCGTCAAAACGAAAGTTTGCAACAAATCCAAAAACCATATGGACTGAACTTGTTCAATCTTGATTTTTTGCCTCATGGTAACACGAGTGCCCACCATGTCTTCCAAGCAACTCACCCTTACATATCAATGTACTTTCCATTGATCAAGGTGATTTGTCTTTATGCATTCAAATGAGAACTCATAGAACTCACATACATATTTAGCTTAATTGGAATGGCACAGAAACCTCAAGTCGTACGCTAGTGATGATTAACTAGGTTTACTCTTGATTTGTTCTTGAAACTTTTCAAGACCATTAAGACTCCCACTGACTCCTTGACATATAAGATTCTCTTGTCAAGAAACATTTCTTGACAAAAAAATATTCAAGAGTTAGTGTAGCCTTTTGTCAAGTTTAACACTTCACACAATTGGTCCTGGTTGGTCTTTGTCTTATCCAAGACATCACAACTTACCAATTTCAAATGTGCAAGAATAAGAAAACTTTTCTAAATTCCACATTTGTCGAGTGTTATAAACCTACTTAAGACTTGTCACTCATGTCAGAATCTTGACTCTAAGACTTGATATTGGAACAAAGTATGATTTACTTCTTGATTTAACCATTTCTACAATTCTCGATTCCTCTTCTTAGACATGCAATTGCACTAAGACTCACTTAGAGGATCAATTGAGACATGGTTCTTAATCATTAAGACCTATCATAAAGCACAATAAAAGGTACTCTCCCTTCTTCTTAGAATAGATAAACTTTTATCTTTCTGCCTACTTGATTCTTCTTATTCGTTCTGCTATTGATTGAAATTCTTTCGATCAACTCAGAATTATACTTAATCTTATAAGTATAACCATATTTACTAAACTTTAGTAAATCATGATGAATATATTTATCACTCTTGTGGTGGACTTGATCAACGCACAATCTAGTGTACTCGATCCCCTAGTCCTTCTCTTGACACTCTGTCCAATTGAAACTTGGGCGATGAGAATCTTCCTTTATCTGGAAAATTCTAGACATTTCCACAAATAACATAATTAAGAATCAAATCCATTATTGCTAATAGTAGAAATATTCAAACATTAATTTTTCATACATGCCACTGCAAGGATAAATAAATAAGACAAAATCAAAATTTATATTATTGCGGAAAAATTTGTCCTTACAATGCAATTCAACTGAAAACTATGTTATCACATATTTCTTATCAATCTATCCTAACTCTAGAGTAGCAGCTCAAAAATCTGATCTTCGAATCCATGCGATCGAAATCCATTTCTTCATGATCAGATTCAGCACGCTTCTTCCTTAAGCTTCCTCTCTTTTCTTTGATCCTGCAAAACATCAAAATGTAATCTTATCACATCATGTATTAACAATCAAAAATAGGAACTTACAGAGTTAGATAATGGATTTTACCTGAAGTAGAGCCATATTCCTTGACTCTCCCATCTCTTAGATCTCTCAGGTAGTTTGGGCAGCTTCGTCTCCAATGCCCCTTCTCTAGGCGATAAAAGCAAATGGACTCCTTTGACACAACACATGGGACAATCTCATGCTTAGTCCTTTCTGGACTTCCAATGTTGCCAGTGTCCATTGAAGTTTGGGAGTTTGATTCACCAGACAAATTTGCTTGACCAGCACGCCAAATCATTGTTGATTCAGCAGCTATAAGCAAATAGGTGAAATCCATTTCTTCATGATCAGATTCAGCACGCTTCTTCCTTAAGCTTCCTCTCTTTTCTTTGATCCTGCAAAACATCAAAATGTAATCTTATCACATCATGTATTAACAATCAAAAATAGGAACTTACAGAGTTAGATAATGGATTTTACCTGAAGTAGAGCCATATTCCTTGACTCTCCCATCTCTTAGATCTCTCAGGTAGTTTGGGCAGCTTCGTCTCCAATGCCCCTTCTCTAGGCGATAAAAGCAAATGGACTCCTTTGGCACAACACATGGGACAATCTCATGCTTAGTCCTTTCTGGACTTCCAATGTTGCCAGTGTCCATTGAAGTTTGGGAGTTTGATTCACCAGACAAATTTGCTTGACCAGCACGCCAAATCATTGTTGATTCAGCAGCTATAAGCAAATAGGTGAAATCAATGAGGGTCACGTCGTGTTCCATCATATAGTACTCTCTTACGAACTCACTATATGATTCAGGAAGTGACTGAAGAACCCAGTCAACAGCCAACTCACTTGAAATCTCGACACCCAACATCCTTAACCTGTCAATGTGTGACTTTATCTCCAAGACGTGTGCACACACAGGTTTCCCATCTTCGTGTTTACTTGCCAATAGGGCTTGAGTGAGCTTGAACTTTTCAAGCCTTTGAACTTGTGGGTTAGGGAGAATAATTGGAGGAGGTGGAGGAAGTGAAGCATAACTCTCATTTCCTTAATCGTATCGTGGAACGTCATCTTCATTTGGAAAGCTTGTTCCAAGGGACTTGGGAAGACCATTGTAAGATTTAGACATCTACAAAACGGGAGAAAATTAAGTTAGTTGATAAGAATCCTTAATGTAACACCCAAATGAAACATCAAGGCTAGGATCCAACACAATATTCTACAACCTAGAAGAGGGATGCCGTAATCTAGTTGCAGAATATTTGAAGGTAGGTAAATGACGATTTACCAATTCCCACCATGAAAAACAAAAAATAAAGTTTAAGTTTTAAATGAATTGAAACTCCTAGATCTTTTGAGATTCATCGAACTTTTCAATGGCATGTTTAATCTCGATTATGCCCTTCAAATTTGCGACTGGGATGCCGAGGATCATAAACAAGGTGTGAATAACCATACGAATCTACGTGATGCACTCAATGATACTATCACCTAATCAATGTGCCGGTTAACCACACACGCTCCATTGATCTATGATAAACATCGAGCCACCCTTCGCCACCAATGTCAATCCCAAATTAGTGTGTCGGTTAACCACAGATGCTCCACTAACGTTTGACAAGGGTACGAAGTGTAATTCCATTGATTAGCATACAATTTCACATTTTGCCTAAAGTAACTAAAATTTGGGAATTCGTAAAAGCATGTAGTTACTTTATACTTCATTATACTTATAATGGAAGGTTTCGTCCTACCCTACCCGTTCGGCTAACGACCCTCCACTAGTCAAGAGTGCGGTGGGTAAGAGTGGATACCCATTCAATCGCCATTTTATAGGCAATTTCCTTAAACACCCCTTATAAACCAGCTTCGTGAATGAGGCCTACTAACGGTAAGACTGACTCTTTACTCATATATATAATATTAGACTTTTAATGTTACATATATATAGGGTGTATTTTACACTTTTAAAATACTAGGTGGTCTAATTTAATAAATTTATACTTTTAGTTTAATTAAATGTAAACCAAAACTTTATGGGTTTATTAAATCTCATTTAATTATACACCTTAATTAATTAATAAAACCATAAGGGTGTAATTTGAACCTTTTCAAAAATACTAGGGGTTTCAGAATTTAACATTTCAATATTAAACTTTTAATCAACTTTTAAATTCCAAAACTTGAGGGCAAGTTTTGAAACATTTCAAAACATTAGGGTTTAGAATTTAAATATTTCAAAATTAAACTTTTAATCAAAAATTTAAATTCCAAAGCTTGAGGGCAAGTTTTGAAACTTTTCAAAACATTAGGGTTTAACTATTTAAATTTCAAAAAACAAAACTTTTAAGTTTAAATTTAAACTATAAAACCTAAAGGGGAATATTGAAACTTTTTCACAAGATAATTCAAATCTAAATTACAAATAATCAATCTTTATCTAATAAAACAAAAGATTATCTAAATTTTGACAATTATCTTCTATTTTGGCAAGGATAATCTCCAAATATTGATAAAAATCGGATTTTATTAATAAAAAACGTTTTAGGTAATTATCCACAGCTAAAACAGGTCAAAATCCCGAAATCAGCTCCATCTGACTCGCTGACTCGTCGAGTCAGGCTTGGACTCGTCGAGTTCACCATGGACTCGGTGAGTCACCCTGTTGACTCGGCGAGTCAAGTCGAAAAACCTTTAAAAAATCGATTTTCAGCCAAAATTCGATCAAATAAGCATCAAATTCACTAACAAACAGCCCTAGGCTCTGATACCACAGATGGGTTTCGAGCAATACATCATTCATATGGTGTACGTGCAAACCCTAATAGCTTTTGGATCTAGTTTGTCTAATGAACATGCAATCGAATATCCAAAGCTATGAACCCTAGATCTATCATATAAGAACTGAAATAAGGGTTTAGTAATTACCTTTGATTGTTATATAGTAATAACAATCAATTCCTTGCTTTGATTGGCTTTAGAAAGCTTAGTGCCTCAAGTGTTGCACCTCTAATAGAGTCACAAACACCACTAAGCAATTGGATGAAAGAGAGAAGAGAGGGGAGGCACAAAAACGGCTGGAAACCCTAATCCAAGTGTTAGCCACGTTTTTGGTGCCCAAGGGTTCCTTATATACTTAGGCTATTAGGGTTATCCCACAAGGAAACCCTAATTTGACTGCTTAAGCCCTAAGCAGCCCATGGACTCCTTTAACATATCCCTTGGACTAATTCCTTATGGGCTTCCCATAGAATTCGTCCAACCTATATATTATTAGGTGATCCATAGCCCAGTTGTAATTATCTTATAATTACAACTCCAGTCCCCTAAGTTTAATTAATCTCTTTTAGTCACAAAATTAATTCTTAATTAATTCTTGACTAATATTAATTAAACAATATGATTTCTCCTTTAATATATTATTCTTATAATATATTAATAAATCATAATTAAACCTTTCTCTCCTTAATTCATCCTACATATTGCTATGGTGAAGGCAACCCAAAAGGACCATGCTCATAATCGGGTCAAGTACATACCAAAATACTTATGGACTTAGACACTAATCCAACACTAAGTAGCACTTTTCCCTGTAATTTCCTGTTATCTTAAGACCTTGAACTTTCGGTCAATAGGACTTTATTCTGTCAAAGTTTTTTATCTTGGTGTGATGTAAGACCTACCCGTAGGTCATTTTCCCGAACTTGTTACATCTTTAATACCAATATTATTGACAGATATCTAATTTCATGGAAATTATCCAAGTGCTTTCATCTTACTAAGTACTAGATCTCTATTCAATCATGCTTTCATTCGTATTGTTGGGCCATGGCGAGTTAGTCCATGAGTCACTCTCATCATACTCTCTATTAAATTCTTACCAATATCTTCATCTTTGTGATTTTATAGCTTCAAGATGCCTCCGCGTAGATCAAACAGGCGCGCTACTCCAATCACTCCGAATCAAACTCCACCTCCTCCTCCTCAATACAACCTAGCAGCTATTCAAGCTGTTGTGAATGCGGCTGTTACGGCAGCCCTGGCACAATTCTGATGGGTTTTGAGCATTCTAACACTCCTATGGTGTACATGCAACCCTAGAAACCTTGGATCTATGTTTGACTATGATACATGCAAATAATTATTTTTCCAAGGTTCTTATCCTATCTAGCATGGCATGGGGAACTTGAATCAAATAAAGCTAGTAGAATTACTTACCTTGTAGTTGTAATTGATTGCTTGGAGTTTTAGAGCCTAGCACCAATAGTGTGGATGCCTCAAATGGAAATCACAAATCACCACAAACTTGGAACTTTGAGAGAATAGTAATCACCTTCTTGAAATCGGCCCTCTTACTTCACACACATCAACTAGTGCAATTTCAAGAACCAAAGCCTCCTTTATATAGTGTGGTGGATTAGGGTTACATCCATGTAAACCCTAATACCCATGTCTTTTCATTTCCATGAGATCCATGGGTTAAAGCTCCATGGAGTATCCATTGACTTTCCATGCAAGCCTAGCCCATTCCAAATAAGCATTAGCCCACACTATATAAATACAAGAGCCCATATTTAATTAGTCATACTTTTGATCTCTAAATTAATTATAGATCAATACTAATTAAATAATATGATTTTATATTAATATATTAGGACTTATAATATATTAATAAATCATAACTTATACTATTCTCAAACGATTATCCATAAATTGTTCGGGTGAAGTGCAACCCAAATGGACCATGCCGGGTCGGGTCAAGTACATACCAAATATAGTTATGGACTTAGACACTATATCCAACAGTCTCCCACTTGGATAAGTCTAATAACTATAGTTGCAAGTGTGACTTCAGGAACTGATCAGCAATCGTAGCTCTTTAAACTCTGTTGAACTATGAAGCGCCATTATAGATAAGTGATCATATAATCCTCTGTTCTAGATATCAGCCGGACAAATACATGGAAGATGGTCTTGCTTATTGTCCAGCATTTGTTTCCCGATTTCCGATTTGTTTGACATAGAACTTAACTGAACACATCAATTTAGTTCTGACCGGGCCCGGTACATAGGTCAAAACAAAATCATCGAGGGGCCCAGATATCGCTTCTAATCCTAGAAGGAACAGATAAACTTCGAGTCATATGTTTGCTCTACTACTTGTTGAATTACACACAAAATCACGGTTTATAACATCGAGTTACCAATGCGTTTTCGTGCAATCAATGCATAACCAACTCATAGGCAACAAATCATATCTCTAGGTTTGAAGACTTATATGATATTACCGTCTCACGATCACTCGAGATAAATTCCATGAAGTGATATAAGTGAGCGTGGGTTGAATCCAATACTCAGAACTTATGAGCACTCATGAGTGTTGTAGCCCCGCTTTGTCTAACATCTTAGACCTCTACAAGCCAACCCATGACAGTCTTGATTCATATCTACTTCCAACATATGAACGACTGTGGAGAGTTTGAATAATATGATATAAACCATAACATAATTATTCTGGAAGTCAAAACATGCAAAAAGAAATAATAGTAAACGATTGACAAGAGATAGCAACACTTTACTCATAAATAACAGCTTTTATTTATCATCAAATGTCAATTACATTTTACAAATTTCAAGATTATCTAACTACTAAAACTAATATCATCCTTCAGCCCTATGCTCCGAGCATGTTGTAGATGCTTAGCCCGAGTCAGTCCCTTCGTGAGGGGATCTGCTGGGTTCTCATCCGATGATACCCTCTTTGCCACGAGGATTCCTTCTTCTATTCGATGTCTGATGAAGTTATATTTTCTATCAATGTGTCTGGATCTCCCATGATCTCTTGGTTCTTTGGCTAAGGCAACCGCACTATTGCTGTCACAGAAAATCTCCATTGGCTCCTTTATAGCTGGTACAACTCCAAGGTCTCCGATGAAGTTCTTTAGCCATATAGCCTCCTTTGCTGCCTCGCTTGTTGCTATATACTCTGATTCACAAGTGGAATCAGCCACTGTCTCCTGCTTGGAACTTTTCCAAGTAATTGCCCCTCCGTTTAGAGTAAAGACCCAGCCCGACTGAGAGCGGAAATTATCCCTGTCAGTCTGAAAGCTAGCATCACTGTACCCTACAACTCTCAAGTCCTCACTGCCACCGAGGGTAAGGACCCAGTCCTTAGTCCTCCGTAGGTACTTGAGGATATTCTTTACCGCAGTCCAGTGTGCCTTGCCAGGGTTCCCCTGATACCTGTTAACCATGCTCAAAGCAAAGGCTACATCAGGTCGAGTACACGTCATAGCATACATGATCGATCCTACAGCTGAAGCATAAGGTATTCGACTCATTTCTGCTATCTCAGCCTCAGTACTAGGGCTTTGTGTCTTACTCAATCTGGCGTTACTCTGGATGGGTAACTCTCCTTTCTTGGAGTTATGCATGTTGAACCTTTTCAACACTTTGTCCACATAGGTGCTTTGACTAAGTCCAATTAGTCTTTTACTCCTGTTTCTCAAAATCCTTATCCCTAGGATATAGGCAGCTTCTCCAAGGTCCTTAATAGCGAAACACTTCCCAAGCCAGGACTTTACTTCCTGCAGGGTTGGGATGTCATTTCCTATGAGTAGTATGTCATCCACATACAGTACCAAAAAGCTGACTATACTCCCACTAGCCTTGATATAGACACAAGATTCATCTTCACTCCTTGAAAAGTCAAATTCTTTGACTTTCTCATCAAAGCAAAGATTCCATCTGCGAGGTGCCTGTTTTAATCCATAAATGGATTTCTCGAGCTTACACACTCTACTGGGGTACTCTGTACTGACAAAACCCTCTGGCTGAACCATGTAAACATCTTCAGCCAACTTTCCATTAAGGAAAGCGGTTTTGACATCCATTTGCCATATTTCATAATCATGAAATGCAGCAATGGCTAACAGAACCCTAATAGACTTAATCTTGGCCACTGGTGAAAAGGTCTCATCATAATCAACTCCCGGAGTTTGAGAATAACCCTTTGCAACCAGTCGTGCCTTATAAGTGTGTACATTACCATCCATGTCGGTCTTCTTCTTGAAGATCCATTTGCACCCAACTATCTTACGATCAGGTACATTGTCAACCAAGTTCCAAACTTGATTGTCATACATGGACTGTATCTCGCTATCCATAGCCTCTTTCCATTTAGCAGCCTCAGGGCCTGCCATGGTTTCCGTGTAGCTGTTAGGCTCATCCAGATTTACCAGTGTGTTATCACTGATAAGTGTCTCACCTTCTGCAGTAATATGAAAACCATAATAATGCTCAGGTGCATTCCTAACTTTGGTGGAACGCCTCAGAGGTATAGATTCTTCAGTCGGCTCAACAGGAGTTTCCTCCTTAGGTTAAGGGCTAGGGTTTGAGGTTCCTTCACCACTTGACTCTTGAATTTCCTCAAGGTCAATTTGCCTCCCACTGTCTCCTTGGCTCATGAATTCTCTCTCTCTCTCGAAAGAATCATCTTCTTGCTACAAAGACCACATTATCACTGGGTCTGTAGATGATGTAACCAAAGGATTTATGTGGGTAGTCGATGAAAATACACCTTTCGCTTCGGGGTTCGAGCTTATCGTGAGTCTCGCGTCTCACGAAAACCTCGCAACCCCAAATCTTGATGTGGTCTAGATAGGGAACTTTTCCAGTCCACACCTCGTGAGGTGTTTTGGCAACCTTCTTTGTAGGGACTAGATTAAGGATATGGGTGTCAGTCTCTAAGGCATACCCCCAAAATGAGATTGGTAGCGAAGCTCGACTCATCATGGAATGAACCATGTCCAACAAGGTCCGATTGCGCCTCTCAGCTACACCATTCAACTGTGGTGTCCTAGGAGGTGTCAATTGTGAGACAATCCCACATTCCTTAAGATAGTCAAGGAACTCAGTACTAAGATACTCACCACCACGATCGGATCGAAGCATCTTAATGTTCCTGCCCAACTGATTCTCCACTTCTTGCTTAAACTCTTTGAATTTCTCAAAGGTTTCTGACTTATGCTTGATTAGGTAGACATATCCATATCTACTAAAATCATCAGTAAAAGTCACATAGAACCGATTAGCATCTCTTGTGGCGGTTCTGAAGGGTCCACACACATCCATGTGTATGAGGTCCAACAAACCTTCACCCCTAGCACAAGTGCCAGTAAAAGGTGACTTTGTCATTTTACCAAGCAAACAAGATTCACAACTATCATCTGACTTTAGGTCAAATGACTGCAAGACTCCATCCTTTTGGAGTTGGCCTATGTGTTTCTTGCTTACATGTCCAAGATGACAATGCCATAAGGATGCTTTATCTAAGCTAGTGGAAGAGTTAATACACAATACATTATTTCCTAGATTATCTACAACAGATACAGTTTCATACACACCATCACAAGGTAATGCTTTAAAATAAAGAACATTATTAAAGAAAGCATCAATACTACCATTATTATTATCAAAATAAAAGGTAAAACCTTGTTTATACAATGCATGAAAGGAAATAACATTTCTTGCCATTTCTGGCGAATAATAACATTTATTCAAATCTAATGTAAACCCACTATTTAGCACTAAGGAATAAACTCCTATCTTGGTGACAGGTGAAGCTTTCCTGTTTCCCATGATCAAGTTTATCTTTCCCTGCTCCACATTCTCACTTCTTTTTAGTCCCTGCAAATCACAACATATGTGAATACCACAACCTGTATCAAGGACCCAAGACTTAGAATGAGGTGAGTTATTAGACAATATAGTGTATATACCTGCATGGTTGGGTTTTACTTTCCCATCCTTCAAATCTTGCTGGTACTTTGGGCAGTTTCGCTTCCAGTGCGACTTTTCATGGCAATAGAAGCATTCAGCCTCATTAGGGTTAGCAGAAGGAGTGACAAAACCTTTCTTGGTTTTGCTTGAAGAGGAGCCTTCAAGGGTCTTACCCTTGGTACCCTTAGAAGGGTTCTTTCTCTTCTTCCCTTTTCCATGCCCGATTGCCAAGACATTGGCCGCAATTGGAGTAGGAGTAGGAGTAGTAACAACCGACTTACCCTTTAGACCATTTTCGGCGGTCTTCAAGAGTCCTTGAAGTTTGCTGAGGGTGACTTCTTCCTTGTACATGTGATATGTCATGCGAAATTGATTATAACACGATGGCAAGGAGTGCAAAATGATGTCTATTGCTAACTCCTCAGGGAAGTTCACATTCAGCTTCGGTAAACGGTCCACATACCTTTGCATTTTCTGCATGTGGCCCGTGATGGGTTCACCATCCTTCATTCGGGTTGTTATCATGGAGGAGATTATTTCATATCGCTCTTGACGAGCACTTTGATGGTAGCGGTACATCAAGTCCTGGTGCATCTCAAAAGGATAATAGTCCTCATAGGACTTTTGGAGCTCGGCTGTCATGGTGGCCATCATGATGCATGCCACTTTTGTAGCATCTCTTTCATGTACCTCATATTCAGCAAGCTTTTCAGGAGTAGCAGTTGGCTCGGGTACCTTCAGCTCCTTGTCGAGAACATATTCTTTGTTCTCATACCGAGTGACCATCCTGATGTTTCTGATCCAATCTGTAAAGTTGGACCCATCAAAGATGACTCTCCCACAAAGATTCATGAGAGAGAAGGAGCTAGTAGGGTTTGAGCCAGAAGCATTGTTATTGGAAGACATCTGAAAAGAATATGGAATAGATTAGATTAGATATTGAGATAGTCCTTAACAAAACACCCAAATGTAATATTAAGGCTAGGACCCAACACAATATTTTATAACTTAGAAGAGGGATGCCGTAATCTAAGCTATAAGATATTTGAAGGTAGGTGAATGACGATTCACCAATTTCCACCATGAAAAACGAAATATTTAATTAGGTTTTAATTGGTTTAGAAACTCCTAGATTCTTTGAGATTCATTGAACTTTCTTCAATGGCATGTTTCAAGTTTTCTGACTGGGATGCCGAGGATCACAAAACAAGGTGTGAAGTAACCATGCAAATTACTTGGTACCCTTAATGTATTACCCCTCAATCGATGTGCCGGTTAACCACACACGCTCCATCGATACTGTGATAAACATTAAGTCACCCTTTACCTACCTTGTTAAGTTCAAGTTAGTGTGTCGGTTAACCACACACGCTCCACTAACGACTTAAACAAAGTGTAAAGTGTAATTTCATGGATTAGCACCTTATTCACATTTTCCTAAAATAACTAAGATTGGGAATTCAATAAAGTTTAGTTACTTTAGTATTATCATTATACTTTTAATGAGAATTTATAAGTCCTTGTCCTACCCGTTCGGCTAACGACCCACCAATCAAGGAAGCGGTGGGTGAGAGTGGACACCCATTAAGTTGTCATTTTATAGGCAACAACCTTATAGCCCCCCTTATCCGGCTTCGTGAATGAGGCGTACTAGCGGTAAGACGACTTGATCTTATACATATATAAATATTATTAAACTTATAATATTATAAAGTATAAGGGTTGAATTTTAACTTTTAAAATTCGAGGGGTTGGAACTAAAGTTTTTAATATGACTTTACATGTTCCAAAACTTGAGGGCAAGTTTTGTAAACTTTCAAAACTTTTCATTTCTCATAACTTATGAGTTAATGGTTATTAAAAATGAAGACTCTTCATTTTTTGTAACCTATGTGTTCTTTTAATGGTTATTTATAAATGTGACTTTTGGTTATCCATAACTTAAGAACTAGTTATGGACTCCATTAGAACACATAAAGATCAAGAATTAATCTAATCAATTATTAGCACATAATTTCTATGATCTTCTAAACTCATATGTTTATGAATGTTCATATCAAAAATTTCAAGAATCGTAAGTACATATACAAAACTTGAAATTTTGATACGAGCTTTTGAACAAAACTTCGATTTTCAAGTTTTTTGTTTTTTTTTTTGCATCAAGTATCAAATAAACAAACCAGACTCTGATACCACTGATGGGTTTTGAGCATTCTAACACTCCTATGGTGTACATGCAACCCTAGAAACCTTGGATCTATGTTTGACTATGATACATGCAAATAATTATTTTTCCAAGGTTCTTATCCTATCTAGCATGGCATGGGGAACTTGAATCAAATAAAGCTAGTAGAATTACTTACCTTGTAGTTGTAGTTGATTGCTTGGAGTTTTAGAGCCTAGCACCAATAGTGTGGATGCCTCAAATGGAAATCACAAATCACCACAAACTTGGAACTTTGAGAGAATAGTAATCACCTTCTTGAAATCGGCCCTCTTACTTTACACACATCAACTAGTGCAATTTCAAGAACCAAAGCCTCCTTTATATAATGTGGTGGATTAGGGTTACATCCATGTAAACCCTAATACCCATGTCTTTTCATTTCCATGAGATCCATGGGTTAAAGCTCCATGGAGTATCCATGGACTTTCCATGCAAGCCTAGCCCATTCCAAATAAGCATTAGCCCACACTATATAAATACAAGAGCCCATATTTAATTAGTCATATTTTTGATCTCTAAATTAATTCTAAATTAATTATAGATCAATACTAATTAAATAATATGATTTTATATTAATATATTAGGACTTATAATATATTAATAAATCATAACTTATACTATTCTCAAACGATTATCCATAAATTGTTCGGGTGAAGTGCAACCCAAATGGACCATGCCGGGTCGGGTCAAGTACATACCAAATATAGTTATGGAATTAGACACTATATCCAACAAATTCACCTCGACCGGTACTAGCGGCAGTGGGACGAATGTGCCTCCCACTATAGTTGAAGCTCCAGTACACTTGAGGGAGTGCTCGTACAAGGACTTCACCAGCTGCATACCTAGGGCCTTCAATGGAACTGGCGGAATCATTGCCCTCTCGCAATGGTTCGAGAAAACGGAGTCGATCTTTAAGATCTGCTCCTGTCCGGAAGGGAGCAAGGTAAAATTTGCCGCCTGCACCTTCGCGGACCGAGCCCTGACGTGGTGGAATAGCCATGTCAAGTCACTATCTCTAATAGTGGAAAATGCTATCGGCTGGGAAGCTCTTAAGGAGCTCATGATTAAGGAATACTGCCCGAGGGGCGAAGTTCAGAAGTTAGAGCAAGAGCTCTGGAGCCTAACCATGAAGGGCTCCGACATAGTCTCCTACACTGCCAGATTCAGCGATCTGGTAGCACTATGTCCGGGAATGGTCCCTTCTGAAGCAAAGAAGGTGGAGAGGTACATTTGGGGGTTGGTGCCTCCATTTCAGGGGAATGTTCTAGCTTCCAACCCCACTACCTTCGATAGTGCCAAGCGATTGGCATAAAGGCTCATTGACCATGGGTCCGAACCTCGTCAACAACAAAAACCCTAGCCATCTCAGAACCCTCCAAAGCCGCCAACAACAAGCGGAAGTTCTGGGATGACAAAAAGAAGAAAACTGCCAAAAAGCAGCAGGTCGTAGTTGTTCATGCTGCGATAGCACCTGCCGCTGATGCGCCGGTAAAGCAGTACGCGGGAAGCTTGCCGAAGTGCAACAAATGCAGCTTCCACCACAACGGACCCTGCCGGGAAATGAAGTGTTCTAACTGCAACAGGAATGGGCACACTGCCTGTTTCTGCAAAGATCCGGCAAGGCCAATCACCCAGATCCCTGGCGCTGGTGTGGGCCAGGCTTGCTACGGTTGTGGCGAGGTGGGCCACTACAAAAGGAACTGCCCGAAGGCAGGGAATGTCGGCATAGTGGGAAGAGTTTTGGTTATAGGCCACGAGGAAGCAGTTGCCGACCCCACAATGGTCACTGGTACGTTTCTCCTCGATAACTCATATGCATGCATTCTGTTTGATAGTGGAGCGGAGAGGAGTTTCATGAACCAGAAATTTGCTCACTTGCTTAAACATACATCACATGCACTTAAAGAACCGTTCACGGTAGAAATGGCTAACGGAAAGACAGAGAGCACTAGCTGCATATACATAGGATGCACACTAACATTAGATAGCCATTCCTTTCTAATCGACCTCATGCCGGTCTCCATTAAAAGTTTCGACGTCATCATCGGCATGGATTGGTTGAGTTCTCATCGTGCCGACATCATGTGTTACGAGAAGGTTGTTCGCCTTAATCTTGCGTCTAGTGAAACTCTAGTTATCTACGGCGACAAACTCGGCACAAACCTTCGTATCATCTCGAGCATTCAAGCCCAGAAATTCTTGCGAAAGGAATGTCGCGCATTCCTAGCTCATGTTGTCGATGTGAGCCAAGAGACGAAGGACATAAAGAACATTCAAGTGATACGCGATAGCCAAATCTCCGCAACGTCAAGTCGAGTTCAGAATCGACTTAGTTCCAGGGGCTACCCCAATAGCCAAATCTCCCTATCGTCTAGCACCAGCTGAGATGCAGGAACTATCTAGTCAACTTAATGAACTGCTCAGCAAGGGCTTCATTAGGCCAAGCTTCTCACCATGGGGAGAACCGGTCTTGTTCGTCAAGAAGAAAGACGGATCATTCCGTATGTGCATCGACTACAGACAACGTAACAAACTAACCGTCAAAAATCGTTACCCTCTGCCTCGCATAGACGATTTGTTTGACCAAATTCAAGGGTCGAACTTCTTTTCAAAGATAGACCTGAGGTCCGGGTATCACCAATTACGGGTACTAGGGGAGGATGTTTTGAAGACAGCCTTCCAAACTCGTTATGGACACTACGAGTTTGTAGTGATGTCGTTCGGATTGACCAATGCGCCCGCAATATTCATGGACTTAATGAATAGGGTGTGCCTTCCTTACTTGGATCAGTTCGTCATTTTCTTCATCGATGACATACTTATCTACTCTCGTATTAAGGAGGAGCATAGTCAACATCTGCGTCAGGTCTTAGAAACGCTGCGATCAGAGATGCTCTATGCGAAATTCTCGAAATGCAAATTTTGGATCCGAAGAGTCGAATTCTTGGGGCACGTGGTTAGCGAATAGGGAATACACGTGGACCCTTCCAAAATTAAAGTCATTGAGAACTGGTCAGCACCGAAGACGCCTACATAAATTCGTCAATTTCTAGGCCTCGTTGGCTACTATCGCAGGTTCATTCAGAACTTCTCTCGGATTGCGAAACCGCTTACGATATTGACCCAGAAGGGCGTGGCCTTTGACTGGGAAGAGAAGCAAGAGAAAGCGTTTCAAACTTTAAAACGGGCCTTATGCACAGCACCGATACTGTCCCTCCCCGAAGGGATAGAAGACTTTGTGGTTTATTGCGATGCATCCAATCAAGGGCTCGGTTGTGTTCTGATGCAACGAGGTAAGGTCATCACCTATGCCTCAAGACAGCTGAAGACACACGAGGTCAACTACACCACACATGATCTTGATTTAGGAGCAGTAGTGTTTGCTCTAAAGATCTAGAGACACTACCTGTATGGTACAAAAAGCACTATCTTTACAGACCACAAAAGCCTTCAACATATATTCGACCAGAAGGAGCTCAACATGAGACAACGACGGTGGGTCGAGCTACTCAGTGATTACGAATGCGAAATTCGTTATCATCCCGGCAAGGCCAACGTAGTAGCTGACGCCCTAAGTCGGAAAGAATACTCTGGTCGTAGAGTCAAATCATTGACTATGACTATCCATTCCCACTTGTCCACACAAATTAAGGAGGCTCAGCTCGAAGCTTTGAAACCTGAAAATGTGGCGGGTGAATCCCTGAGAGGGATGGATAAAAACTTGGAACTCAAGGGTGGCGGAGCCTTATATCTCATGGATCGGATCTGGACACCGAAGCACGGTGGTTTCAGAGACTTGGTCATGACCGAAGCTCACAACACTCGATATTCCGTCCACCCAGGTTCAGATAAGATGTATGTAGATCTTAAAAAGTTATACTGGTGGCCTAACATGAAAGCAAAGATTGCTACCTTCGTAACTAAATGCCTTACTTGCGCCAAGGTTAAGGTCGAATACCAGAAACCATCAGGTTTACTTCAGCAACCGGAGATACCTGAATGGAAGTGGGAGCGGATCACTATGGACTTCATAACCAAGTTGCCCAAGACAACGGGTGGTCTCGATACCATTTGGGTGATCGTAGACAGGTTAACAAAGTCCGCACACTTCCTGCCTATCAAAGAAACTGACAAGATGGAGAAGCTAACAAGAACATACATTAGGGAGATAGTACGACTGCATGGTGTTCCCATATCCATTATCTCTGATAGAGATAGTAGATTCACTTCGAGGTTCTGGCAGTCGCTACAAAGTTCCCTAGGAACTAGGCTGGACATGAGTACAACCAACCATCCGCAAACCGACGGACAAAGTGAGAGGACGATTCAAACTTTGGAAGATATGTTGCGAGCCTGCGTGATAGACTTTGGGAAGGCATGGGGTACTCATTTACCCCTTGTCGAGTTCTCCTACAACAATAGTTATCACACGAGCATAAAGGCTGCTCCATTTGAAGCCCTCTATGGCCAGAAGTGCAGATCCTCTCTGTGCTGGGCTGAGGTGGGCGGCAATCAGTTAGCTAAAGGATGAGTTCCTGAAAGCACTCTCACGGGTCCGGAAATCATTCGGGAAACGACAGAGAAGATCGTTCAGATTCGTGAACGATTGAAAGCCTCTAGAGACCGATAGAAAAGCTACGCAGACAAGAGATGGAAACCGTTGGAATTCCAGGTGGGCGAGCGTGTTCTATTGAAGGTCTCACCCTAGAAGGGCTTGATACGCTTCGGAAAGCGTGGAAAGCTAAATCCAAGATACGTAGGGCCTTTCGAGATTCTCCCTAGAATCGGCCCAATAGCTTACAAACTCAAACTACCTCGCGAACTTAGTAACGTACATTCTACTTTCCACGTCTCGAACTTGAAAAAGTGTCTGTCTGACGAGACTCTTGTAATCCCACTCGACGAGATCGAGATCAACGAGAGCCTCAACTTCGTGGAAGAACCAGTAGAGATCATGGACCGAGAGGTCAAGCAAACGAAGCAAAGTCGTATCCCGATAGTGAAGGTTCGCTGGAATGCCAAGCGAGGACCTGAATTCACTTGGGAGCGCGAGGATCAGCTGAAACTGAAATATCCTCATCTTTTCGTTTAGTTATTTGTAATAGCTTAATTTTTTAAACTCTAATTTCGGGATGGAATTCTCTCTAACGGGGGGATGATGTGACAACCCGAAATTTCTATCTTGTACAATTATTCATATCAATCAAAGTCAGACTCGTTTCTACTATCTTCTAGCATTGTTTAGAGTCAATTTGAGTGTTCTAAGCCTAGTACCTTCAAAGTTAGGGTTTAGAATTGGGTTCCATAAGTTCACCACTTTGTAAAATGGCCAAACACTCCAACATGAGGAGTGTACGTCTGTACACTTAGGTGTGCGGCCGTACACCCCCTTCTGGCGGTACACTCTCATGTATAAATGAGAGACTTAGCCTTCATTTAGCTCTTTTCACACTCCTAAGCCAAGAACTCACTTCTCTCTCAACTATCATCCGATTTTTCATCTAGATCTTCGAGTTGTAAGTGTTTCTTCCCTTGTTTTGTTGATTCATTTCACTATCTAGTAAAGATCATTGATTTCATCCATGAAATCACTTCATTTTGGTAGATCTTCAAGTATTCTTCAGTTTCACCAAGAACACTAAGAACACCTACTAAGTTCTTGGGCCTTAAAACACCCCTAAAGGCTTCTATATCGTAAGTACCTCTTCCTATGCTTGCTACTTACTAGATATGCTCCTTAAAAGTCGTCCAAAACAAGATCATCAAGGAGTGTACGGCCATACACACCTAATGTGGTCGTACACCCCCTTGTTTAGTGCATATTGGCCTCAAACTCATGTTATATGCTAGCACAAAGGCATGGACACTTAGGGGATGCAAGATATAGCCTTGAAACACACTTTTTGACCATTTCTTCAAGGAGTGTACGGTCATACACACCAGGCCGTACACCCAAGTGGCCGTACACCTGGTGACCGTACACACACATGTGTAGTCGTACACCCATTATATGCAACCCTTTGTACTTCTAACACTTCAATCTAAGTGTTTCCTAAGTCCTAGGGTGTTTTCCTTACATAATTAGTGGTATAAACACTAATTATATACATATATGTGTCATTATATGCTTATTAGGATCCGTTGTGCCCAAGTCTTCACTTGACACTTAGCATCCTACAAACCGATCTTTCATTCGTATCACTCACTGTAGGTGAGTTCATACCCCTTAATTTACCTTTTAAATGATTTTAAATGCTTTTATGCTGGGGGGAATACAAGTAGAAACATTATAGTTATTATATCAATCACATGTGATTAATAACTAACAAACAAATGGATTTCTTATACTTCAAACTGTGTTTTCAAACAAATTGCTTCAAATCGTTTTACAAACTCTTTAATATGAAAAACTCTTTATCAAACTCTTTTAAACTTATATTTTGTCAAAAGCATATCTATATAGATATAGTTATATAAGTAAGATTGAAAGGACTTAGGACTGATAACTCGCCTTACTTCATGTTCCTTGTTTGGTTGTGGACTTAGGGTATCGGTTGTTTGTCCAAAGGTCGTTTGAATCTTAGTTATATATTATGTGTATGTATATAGATATAAAAGTTCTTCATTCAGTTCAAATCCTTTTGGTAGCAAAGGTGTACAAACATGTTCATTCATACAAACAACATTACTAGTAAACTATAATAGGTATAGTTTAGGAAGTCACTAATACTATTACTAGAACAATGAAACGTACAAAGAGTCAGTTCATACATGAGTCAGTACATACTATAACGAGAGGCAATACTCACTATAAAGAGAAACAGATAGAGCATACTATAACGAGAGACAGTACTCACTATAAAGAGAAACATAAAGAGAATACTATAACGAGAAACAATACATACTACACACTATACACTAGAGAACATACTACATACTAGACAGAGAGAACATACACTACACTAGTACATACTATACAAATACAAGAATACTATAACATTAATGTGAGAGACTACTTCCTGGCTCGGCAATATACTGCTGTGTCACGTTTTGTACCCAGAGTCTCCTGGAGGGAGAGCGTGAATTTGTGTATAGATCTATATGGGACTGACCATCCTACACCTTGTTGCTAGCTACAGTGGGACCTGCAGGTCTATGGGTGACGAATGTCATATCATTTCGACGTCTCGAATGTCGTGTTATACTAGTCGATCAAGTATGGTTACAATCATATCACATTTTACCTTAATTAAACTAACAAGTTTAAGGTAGTTAGTACATTGGTAGTTACCTAGATAACACTACAGTACATCTTTATTTTCCTATTTCATTCACATTGTGATCTTCTCACATAAACGGTAATGAAAAACTATATTTTGGTAATAATAGTCATACTTTGGGAAAACACACCCTTTCATAAAGGAACAAACATAGAGAACAGTTGAGTATTGGTAGAAGACTACTTTAGTAGAAAATATAGGATTTTCTAGGAAGTTTACAAACATTTACATCAAATACTTACAAACTTTTTCATCAAACATTTACAAGCTTTTTCTTCAAAACTTATACACACAATGACACTAAAATACTCATGAACTCACCAGCTTTAATGTTGATCTACGCTTTCAAAATAACTTGTATTCTCAGGTCGCCAGTAGACAGGTACCGATGACCAGGTTTTGAGAAGATGGAGCACATGCAAGACTCATCTCTTATTTTGATTAATATTTTTGGTGTCTTATAAACTATACAGAACACACTTGTATTAAATTATACTATTAATGCAATGGATGATGTTGTTGCTTGTTTACTATTATGCATTGTTGTGATACTGTACATGACGTCCTCCGCCCCCGAACGTTTCCGCCGTTCCGGTTTTTGTGGTGTGACACTATACATTTTCAAACAAGATAAACAAAGAATACACATGAAATTATACATGATTTGAAACGAGACTTACAAACTAGTTTTTACAAGAAAATATTGAATTTTCTGGAGATTTACAAACTACTACAAAGTTTTCATACAAATCTTCTTATGAACTCACCAACATTCTATGTTGACGCTTTACAAAACGACTTGTATTCTCAGGAACTCACTAAGCAGGTTGGCAGCTATGGAATTTTGGATATTTGATGTATTTTTTATTTATCATGCCTTATGTTATTTTGGATGTAATTCGTAAACAAACACAATGATGTAAACTATGTATGTTGATATCGTAATGTATGATGATGATGGTTGCTATGTTTCATTCATATTCAATTGTTATGATATTTCAAGATGAAGTCACCCGCCCCCGGACGTTTCGTCGTCCCGGTTCAGGGGTGTGACACCATTTACATGCGCTATTAGGAAGGGAAACGGAGCGGACATATGATTTGGTCAATGCAAAATGGCGTGACCTACGAGTGTCTTGCACGAAATTTAACGGCATATTTGAAAATCTTAAAAATATGCACAAAAGTAGTAGCAACGATTTCAATATTTTATTGACCGCATGCTACCAATACAAAATTACCAATAATGGTAAACCATTCGACAACCAAAAAGCGTTGGAAGTTTGTTGTAACGGTCAAAAATGGGTCCTTTATTCATAGACGGTGCATTCGGGATCTACCATAGGATCCAACAAAAGGCCAAGAACTTTCGAGTCCGACGTGGGTTTTGGCCTCGACCTCAATGATGAGTTTGACGGCACCGAAGGGGAGGGTCCATCGAAAATTCAACTTCACCAACCACCGGGAAGGGACAAATCGAGGAAGGCGGGTTCTTCAAGCGGAAAAGCGGTTTGTGAAGATGTGCTTGTGGAAAAAATAGACAAGACTCTAAGTTTTCTAGAAAAACAAATTTTAATCAACGGAAGAAGCTCATCACCAAAAAATGGTACTTACCAATCTTCAAATTTTAAACACAAAGCCACAACCAGGTCTTGACCTGGAAAATATAGCCGCATTTCTAAAAATCCAACAACAAGTTCAGGAAAATATGAAAATTAGGTTCTAGTTTTTTAATATTTAAGTTTTATTTTCTATATTTTTTTTAGTAATTTAGGTTTGATTTTCTATGTTTTTTTTAATAATTTAGGTTTTAAATTTCTATGTTTTTTAATTAATATGTGATTTTAATTAATGTAAAATATTTATTTATGTTTTAAATAATGTTTTTTTATTTAATTTAATGTCAAAAAAATAAAAAAAATAAAAAGCTAAATATTGTGGAGTGGTAACCATTTCCAAGGACTAGTGGTTTGGTGGTGAGCTTGTAGTGGAAATGACGTGGCGCTGAGTTGCCAACACTTTTTGAGTGGGATGAGTGTGACCACTCCCCATAGCGTAAGGCTAAGCACTACCCAAATCACAAGTCATCCACTTTTAACTTATGAGTGCATAGTTACTTTCATCTTACACATAAATATGAAACATTTTGATAATTGAATGTTATACGTGCTTATACGCAAAGATGTTATGTGTTAGATGAAATATTATAAAGATAAACTTTATATGATTTATACTGTATATGTATTTTTATGAGTATAATACATTGAGTAATGAAAAAGGTAAAAATGATAAGATGTCATAGTATGGTGAGAAATGAAATTGATGATAGGATGTCATGACTTTAATGGTACTATTATACTAACGATGTAGGAATTATTAGTATTGTACTAACGATGTAGGAACTGGTACTATTGTACTAATGATATAAGAACTGGTACTATTGTACTAACGATGTAAGAATTAGTACTATTGTACTAACGATGTAGGAACTGGTACTATCGTACTAACAATGTAGTCATCCAACAGAATATAGATGGCAAGCACAATATTTACAACGATGGTCCTTAAGGTAGGTCGTAGTAGATGAATAAAGAAGATAATGAGAATGAGTAATTCGGTTAATTGTTTGATATAAAATAGATAATTAAACAAATTAAGTATATTATTATGGGTTGAAAACCCTATGTACTCACCAGGTTTCCCAACCTGACACACTTAATTTCTTTATATCATAGGAAGCAATATAAAGATAATGATGTTTGGATTCGATGAGATATTTGAGGAAATATATGCCATAGTATAAAAGATATTGTAAGGCATACGTTTATGCTTATTTTTCTTGTATCGGTTATGGCATCCAAGGTTTTTAATAATCAATGAAAAAAATTTCTTCAGAAATACTTTTATGGGACCAATTCTGAAAAATAAAGAATGCTTTGTTTTAAAATAAGCATAAATAGAAAAGTTTTTTCTGATCATGAAAAACTGGGATGTCACAATTGGTATTAGAGCATTAATTTAAGCGAACTAGGAATTTTAAGGATTTATAGACTTAAACTTAGAATGCTAAGCAATGATTGTGAGATGAGTGTCTATGTTATTTTAGGTAGTATACCTGAATTGAACAAGCACTATAATACTTTAAGGAACGTGTCTTGATTTTTATTATGTGCTAAATGATTTATATGGTAGCATGCTTTAGGATAGATGTCTAAATTGCTATAATCATGAGCACTAGCATACTATAGGAAGATGCCTTAATTACTAAAATTCCTTTATTAGGTGTTAAATAAGTAATTATATGTAGTAAGTAAAATATTACTATATTAAAATACTCGAACCTACGGGTATAGAACGACATAATGATCACAAAGAGAGGTAGAGTCGTCAATAACGAAGGAGGTCCAGCACCTCAAAACATCGGGGCAGGAGCTGCTTAATTCGTGATTGATGAAGTTCGACTGATAATGCAGAACATGCTAGATCAACAAAGGCATGAGTTTAGAGAACTTCTAGTTCATGAGTTAGCTAATGCTAGAGGTGGAGTACCAGTGGTCAATGAACCGATAATCGTCGATCGAGTCAACAATGGATCGGTTCCCTCTCATCCAACAATGATTTAGGAATGAAACGATGACTCGAAAAGTCATCAAGGACCAATCCCTCCTCCGGAAGACTCAGAGATCCGAATGAATGATGAGCCTAGAGGCTACTGCAAGTATAAGGACTTGATGACTTGCAAGCCATCATCGTTTAGTGGGAAAAAGGATCCAGTAGGATTCATGGACTGGATTTCATAATGGAGCTAGCCTTCATAACCTGCGGTTGCACGGGCAAGTTGTAGACCACCTACGCTGTAAGGAAATTCAAGGGTGCAACGATCTGTTGGTGGAATACGTTGAGAAAAACTTTAAGTCCTAACAAGCCTCTGCAACTGACATGTGGAGAATTCTTGACCCACTTCAAACGCAAGTTCTACTCAGCATAAAATATATTGGAGTTAGAGTACCAACTCCTAACATTAAAAAAGGGAAGCATGTTTGTTGATGAGTGTATAATGCTTTCACTGGCAAAATGGAGTTTGCCCTGCGTATTGTTCCGGATGAATTAGCAAAGACCGATAGTTATGCCAATGGACTTCCATGGGAGTTCTATGTGCCAGTTAAACATGCACATACCTTCGAGGTAGCTGTCTGGACTGCATGGTCTATGGAATACATGATCAAGAGAAGAATCATCGATAAGACTGAAGTTGGCGAGAAGAGGAAGAGTGAAGGACTCCCGAACTTCGATAAGAAGAGTAAATTCTCAAAGTCTGACCCCAACAACAAGAGATCTAGGGGTAACAATGAAGAAAAATGGTGCGATATAAGTGTAGAAGCACTTTAGGAGATGTGACGGGGAAGTGACTCGTTATAAGTGTAGAAGGGTTGGTCACTATTCCAAAAATTGCACGTTCCCAGATAGAATATGTTATGGAGGTGGATATAAGGGGTACATTTCGAAGGATTACCCAAAAAAAAGTAACCAGTAGGGTCGAATGTGCCGTCGAAGCCAAATGCAAGAGCATTCCATATGATCCTTAATGAAGCAGATGTTGTTGCAGGAGATCAAGAATAAGGAGCTACTTATCTGAAGCTCAAGATATAAGGTAGCGATATAGATAGTATTATGCTGTGTAGCCTAATGTAAGAGGCATGGAGTATGGGGGCTTAATATTGTACCCGGGCTGGTAATATCAAGTATATCGACCCGGTTCATCACCTAGACATAGTTAAGATCTACATTCTTAGTCAGAAATGCAATACCGATTGCACCGTAATACACATCGGGCAAAAACCCCGAATAAACATATCCCGAAAAACACATAAGGTATTGATATGAATAATAAACAAATCATTTTGATGTACAAACAAACAACTTATTTTATCTGGATCTCGCAAGAGACCGGATAAAAGGATGATCCCGATCTCCCTTCAAAGACCTATAAAAGCAAGTCATCTCCAAAGAAAGAGCCAAACTCACTCTTTTAGGAAGATCGTTAAGTTCCCTACTTAAAACATGCAATCCCCATCTAAGTTAAGTATCAAAGAGATATATCAGGGGCATCCCTGGTATAGGTCATGACATTTCTTGTTTATATTCACAGATTGCATACAAGGACACCCGACAAAACCTTAATGAGGATCGAAAAAAGGGTGTTGCATCATAAACCAATAAAAGATTACCATAATACATAACATCTTATTATATTATCTTCTTTATTTAAATTTTCCATCAATTATATTTTGTTATCATTCCATATCATATAACCACATTAGGGGTGACAATTGATGACACGACATAATAAAAATACACGACAAGAAACGAAATTGAGACGAAACTGAAATTCGAATTCGTGTTCATGTCGTATCCGTGTCAAGTGTAAAAAACACGAAGTCGTGTCATGTCATGTTCGTGTTCAAAATTCGACACGAAATTGACATGATTTAGCATTTGTTTGTCGGGTTTTTCGTGTTATATATGATTAAGTATTAATTAAATAAACTAGTTTTTATTTTCTTTTATGTTTGTTGTGTCGTGTTTGTCATTTTTTAATCGGTTTGTTTTTGTGTTAGTTATAAAAAACACGATATCGTATCGTGTCGTGTTCGTGTTACATAAAACATTGTTGTGTCGTGTCGTATCGTGTCAAACAAAAACACGACACAATGACCCGATTTGTCACCTCTAAACCACACAATTATTTAACATACGGATAATTTTGATAGATAAAATACCAATACAAAAAAAAAATCTTATTCTAGTGTTTGCATCATTATATAAGTCTCATGTTATTTCGTGTGAATAATAATAAATTAGTAAAAAATAATCATAAACCATCTAAGTTGAGATCCATGAATAAAGAAAGGGTAGAGTATCGTCCCAGTCAAAGATACCAAAATTGTAAATGCCAACAAATATATGGTTCTCCTCCCCCTCCCACCCACCGTTTATCGATCCTGTTACTAACATCTAACCTTCATGTCTAAAAATAGGTATAATTTTATTTATTTATTTTTAATCTTTATTAATGAACCAGATACAATACGTACGCATGTGAATTCTTTTAAATTAAGGTTAAGGATCGTAATATAAATGAAGGAATAGACTAGATTGGGATGTGAAAACTTATATATATATATATAACTATTAGAAAAGTAGAAAAAAAAACTTAGTTCTTCAACTGTCATTTATACAATAACATCATTAAAAAAATAAAGTTAAGAATAGACTAGATTGGGATGTGAAAACTTATATATATATATATATATATATATATATATATATATATATATATATATATATATAGAGAGAGAGAGAGAGAGAGAGGAATGATTATTTGAGAACTCATAGTTTCCGAGAACCCGAGAACTAAAAGTGGAACGTTAGATCAAAAGTGATTAAAATTTTTAATGGCCCAGATTAAAGATTTACACATGTGTAATTTTCAACAAATTAAATGGTAATCTAGACTTTTTAAAATAAATGAGAAGGGTAGTTTTGGTATAAGAAATTAAAATGCCAATTAATTAATTAATTTAATTTAACAACATAATTTTCTCTCTCTCTTTTTTCCTCAACGTCAATCTCTCTCATATGTTCATCACACACACTATCTCTCTCTCTTGTTCATCCAGATCTGGAAGAACAACCATCAGATAAGAAAATCAGTCAACGGATCTGCAATCAACACTCCTCTGTCGATGGCGCCGATCTCCTTGACGATCACACCTACTTGATCTGCATTGGTTTCCTCCATCCTTCAAGCTTCATCCAAGCAGTCGATGATAAAAGGCAACCACTTATTAAATCATGGATAACGATTGAGAAGGAGATTGTCGATATACATTACTTTGTGATCCTTTATTGATCGCCGCAACAACTTCTCCGATCGATTTAATGAAGGATCCAACCGATCGTTTTTTTTATGCATCCTGTCAAATTTCTAATTTTCGATCGATGCCTTCTAAGATACGTCTCCTTCTGATATACGTCTCCTTCTTCAATAAATTTTATGATTTGTAGATTTAACTTGAAAATCTTTTGAAGATGACGCTGATTTTCCGTGGGAATTGTGAGACTCGTCAATCTGATTTGGAGAGGATGTTCGGAAAATATGGAAGGCTCGGTTGCATTGATATGAAATCTGGTATGCTCTTAACTCTATATAATCCTTTCCTCATTGATTAAGGATTACTTCATGTAAATGGAGAATTACAAATTAATTCAGTAAAATCAATATCACCCATTTTTTATATGATTAAATATTGCAGCTCAATCTGCATAACATGTTTATGTTATGTCATAACTAATCATAACTAATCATAAAACTAATCATAAAAGTGACATAGATTGGATCAATATCACTCTATGCTCTGTATCAGACGCTTGGATTCCAGCTCCAATTTGGATGAGGAAAAGTACGACTTCAATTTCTCGCTCTTACTCTCTTTGTCTCTCTCCACAAACTCTCGAACGGTTCCCCCAAAAAGCGACTGTTAGATCATCAAAATATTTTCGTAAGTGTCTATTGGATTCAAATTCCACTAGTAAAAAAATTAACCACCTGATTCATATGGAAAATAATTGATTATATGTAGTCTTGAAAATTGATCTGGTGCAACATTATAGAAGCTTGAATGGTAATATTATGATGATGGCATTAGATAAACATTTCTCATGCAAACCCAGCGTATTGGAAAAATATAAAGGTTAGTTGATAATACTTCCATTTATTAATTAGATCTAGACCTTTTTCGATGCTTACTTCCTCAAATAAATAAAATCCTTACAATGATGCTTAAAGCAAGTGTTTGGTAGGAAATATTTCTTTATGTGTATGACAATCAATCAGATTGCTTCTATTTAAACACCTATATGTTGGATTAATGTCTAAGTCCATAACTATAATTGGTAAGACTTGACCCGACCCGGCATGGTCTATTTGGGTTGCATGGCATCATGCATTTGGATAGACTATAATGAGAGAAATAACACTTAAGGTTGGTTAATATATTATAAGTTCTAATATATTAATAAGGTTATTTAATTAGTATTGATCAAGAATTAATTTGGAATTAATTAAGTGATCAAAAGGAGACTAATTAAATATATGGGTTGATTGTGTAAATCATTCATTCTTATATATGTGGGCTTGTGATCCAAGATTCCTTATGTTGGACTAAGTCCATGGGGTGACCCATGGATACTCCATGGAGGTTAAAATCCATGGAGCATAAGGAATGGGTAAAGTTATGAGTTACATGGTGTAACCCTAATAGCCACCATATAAAAGAATCTCATGGCTCAAGAAATCGTACACTAATGTGTGAGTGTGAGGGCTAGACGATTTCAAGGAGTGTTCAAGTTTCTCTCAAGTTATTCTAAGTGTATTTGGTGTTGTGTGAACCATTTGAGGTGTCACACTTGGGGCACTAGGCACTCAAGCTTCATGAAGACATTCTACATCAAAGAGGTATGTATTCTATCTTGTTATATTTATTATTTTGTATGCTAGATTAGGATAATACCTTGGATGTTCATAATTGTATGTATAATAGAGAAAACATAGATCCAAGGTATTTAGGGTTGCATGTACACTTAGGAGTGTTAGAATGCTCATAACCCAACAGTGGTATCAGAGCCAGGTTTGTTTTCTTGTTATACTTGCAAAAGTAGCTGAAAAATCGAGTTGGATGCGTATATTCGATTGTTTTGGCTGGAATTGGACTAGGAACATTACCCTAAGATGTTTTTGGACTTATAAACTTGTTTTTGATGTGGTAATGTTCATGCTAATCCAATTTCTAAGATAATTGTCATAATTTCAAGATTTGTATTAGTTTGTATGTTCATGCTAATTTCTTGAAGATTGATGATTTGAATTATCTTGTTCTTATGAGGTTCTTAGATTAATAAAAAAGTTGTGTGAAATAGTTGTTTTCAATCCATTTTAATCTAAGAGTTGATTCCAAAGTGTGTTTTTGTAACTTGTCCTCAAGTTATATGAAAAGTCACATTTAAGAATCATAAAACTCATAAAAGTTGGCAAAGGTTACAAAATGAAGAGTCTAGTTCTAATTAAATGGTTTTATGCCTCCATAACTTGTCCTCAAGTTATGGAGGTTCAAGAGTCTCTTCATTAAATTAAAAAAAAAAGTGTAACCTTAATTAGTTTCATAAGTTACAATAAAAAAAGTTATTTTTTTTTATTAATTAGTTTAAAGTCTTCCATAACTTGTCCTCAAGTTATGGAACTTGAAGAGTTTTTTTTAATTTTTTTTTAATTAAAACTACTTTAAACTCATAAGTTATGGAATTAATTAGTTTTGAATAGTTTCAAAACTTGCCCTCAAGTTTTGGAATTTGAAAGTTTTCACTTATGAATACTTTAATTCCAAGTTAGCCCTTAGAATTTTAAAAGTTAAAATTCAACCCTTATACTTTATAATATTATAAGTTAATAATATTTATATATATATGTATAAGAGTAAAGTCAGTCTTACCGTTAGTAGGCCTCATTCACGAAGCCGGTCTATAAGGGGGGTATAAGGTTACTGCCTATAAAATGGCAGTTTAATGGGTGTCCACTCTCACCCACCGTTTCCTTGACTGGTGGAGGGTCGTTAGCCGAACGGGTAGGACAAGGACTATAATTCTCCTTTCATTAAAAGTATTAATGATAAATACTAAGTAACTAAACTCTTATTAATACCCAATCTTATTTACTTAGGAAAATGTGAATTTGGTGCTAACCCATGAAATTACACTTTGCACTTTGCTTAAGTTGTTAGTGGAGCGTGTGTGGTTAACCGGCACACTAACCTGGACTTAACAAGGTAGGCAAAGGGTAACTTAATATTTATCATAGTATCGGTGGAGCGTGTGTGGTTAACCGACACACTGATTAAGGGGTAAATATTAAGGGTACCAAGTATATTTGCATGGTTATTCACACCTTGTTTTGTGATCCTCGACATCCCAGTCACAAAACCTGAAGGGCACACTCGAGATTGAAACATGCCTTTGAACAGTTCAATGAATCTCAAAGATCTAGGACTTTCAAATCCAATTAAAACCTAGTAAATTATTTCGTTTTTCATGGTGGAAATTGGTGAATCGTCATTCACCTACCTTCAAATATTTTATAGCTTGGATTACGGCATCCCTCTTCTAAGTTATAAAATTGTTTGTTGGGTCCTAGCCTTAATATTTCATATTGGGTGTCATATTAAGGACTTTAAATCAACTATCTTGAATATCTCCCAAAAAGATGTCTGGTCTAGACATTTATGATCTTCCCAAATCTCTTGAAACAAGCTTTCCTAAATGAAGATGATGTCCCATGGATATCATACTTCTTTCACCTCCTCCAATTATTCTCCCTAACCCACAAGTTCCTAAAAAGTTTAAGGTCACTCAAGCCCTATTGGCAAGGCAAGGTCTAGGTGTGATCACATCTTGGAGATGTAGTCACATATTGACAAGCCGGGAGAGTTGGGTGTCAAAGACTTAAGAAAGTTGGTGGCTCAACTACTTTCTAAGTCACATAGTGAGTTCTTTTGGGAATCCTATGAAACAGACTAAGACAAAACCCTTAACGATCTTATCTATTTGCTAAGATCAACTTCCTAAAACGCTATGGACATTGACAATGATGACATTGGATATCCAGTAAATCTCTCTCTTCCCAATGGAAAGGGATCGGCCATAGTCAACTCGGTTGACCCAATGGTAAAGAGAGAGGCGAAGTCTGAGATAGTCCCATTATCAAGGGTCCATAGGTAACTATTGCCAAAGGAAGGGGCATTGGTTACGAAGCTGCCAAATTTACCTAAGGATGTTAAAGTCAATAAGTTTGGCTCTACTTCAGGTAAAGTCCATTGTCTAACTCTATTAAGTACATGCTGATTCTGATCGCGAAGATGGATTTCAATCGCATGGTTCAGTGATCAGAATTTTGGGCTATTACTTAAGAGTTATGATATTTATATTGCTTAGGAATAGATAACAACAAGGTTTTCATATGGATTGTAAGGATAAGTTTTTCCGCAAAGTTTTAAAATAAAAGAAAAAAGGTTTTGATTTTATTTATTTTAAGTATCCTTATAATGGCATTTGTGAAAAGTTGTTGCTTATAAGATTCCATTGATAGCAATATTGGAAAAATGGATTTGATTCTTTCGGTTGTGGTAGTGTCTAATATTACCAAATAAGGAAAGATTCTCATCACCCAAGGTTCAATTGGACCGAAACTTGGAATCATGCAAGTTGTATAGTATGATGAATGAGAACTTTCAACTTGGAAAATTAAGACTAATTCCTTATGTGAATAAGGAAAGGACTAAGGGATCGAGTACACATTCTTGTGCACTGGTCAAGTCCACCACAAAAGATCAAGAAGACTATTCGTCATGATTTACTTAAGTTTAGTAAATATGGTTATACTTATAAGTTTAAGTATAAGTCTGTAGCATTGGAGAAGTTTCAATGTGAGACAGAACTAATAAGAAGAATCAAAGTATGGCAGAAAGATAAAAGTTTCTCAAATCTGAAAAGATAGGAGAGTACTTTAGTATCATGTTTATGATCATCTTAATGATTAAGATACCATATCACAATTGGTCCTCCAAAGTCATCTTAGTGCATTCTTATGACTAAGAAGAGGAGTCATGAATTGTTGAAATGGTTAAATCAAAAAGATGAGTCATACTTCGTTCCAAAACAATTCTTAGAGTCATACTCCAAGATTGTAACTTGAGTGACATATCTTAAAGAGGGTTTGTTAACACTAGTCAAATGTAAGAGTAAAAGGTTATCTACTCTTGTACATTTGAAATTGGTAAGTTGTGATGTTTTGGATAAAACAGAGACCACCTTAGGCCAATTGTGTAAAGTGTTAGTCTTGATAAAGAATCCGCACTATCTCTTGAATATTTGACAAGGGAGTCTTATATGTCAAGAGGACAGTAGGAGTCTTAAAGCTCTTGAAAGTTTCAAGACTTAATCAAGAATAAAACCTAAAGTCCTTCACTAGCACACGACTTGAGGTTTATAACCTATCGTGTTGAAATTTTTGTGCCTATTCAAGTTGGCTTTGCATAGGAGTTCTGAGAGTTCTCAATTGGTTGCACAACTACTTGGAAGCAATAGCAGGCACCTGAGCTGCCAAATGGCAAGAATTTAAGATTGCACAAGTTTAATCAATATGAGTTTGGATTTGTCACTAACCTTGTCTTGTGATTATGGTTTTGACAAATTCACATGGATAAGAACACATACACTATTAAATCTAAGTGTCATAAGGTTTCTCTCCGATTCATGAAAATGATGGTGAGGAAACACTTTCACTAAGTAGATTTTAGCTAGATAGCAATTGTGATATTTGCATTCTCAAAGTCGTTAGTGGAGCGTGTGTGGTTTACCGGCACACTAACATGGACTTGTGAGAAGTGGCAAAGGTCTAAACAATTGAGACTATGATTACGGCATCCCTTTTCATAGTTCTAAAATTGTTTAGACACACATGTGAGCTATCTAAGAGAGGTGTATGATTTTGATAAAGTTTTATCAAAACAATCTAGTATCAGAAATCTGAACTTTGGTAAGAAAGTCAGCTGATTTCTGAGTACATGTCAAAGCTAGTGGGAGCATAAGTGTTATGCTAATAATCATCATGTTAGTGGGAGCATGATAATTATGACAAAGGTTGCAAGTTAGCAATGTTAATTATAGAAAACAAAAGTTTCAATTCGTGAGGTTGTAGGGGTTGAAAAAGTTGTTTTGCTATAATTAAGGGAGAGGAAATTATACTTCATTTCAATTCTAAAAGCTTAGATTGAGATTTTAATCGTATTTAATCAATGATATATATATGAATTTCATGTTGGAATGGCTCAACATAAGGAAATTCTATATATGGGTCCATTATTTGCGTTCTAAAATTCGATTATGATTACGGCATCCCTTTTCGTAATCTGAATTTTGAGAACTTGGCAAATCGAAATGGAAATATTATAGCAAAAGACTGGTTTAGTCTTTATGTGAGACATCATGAATCGTGTCCCATATGCTTCGGATATATGATCGATTACATGTGCTATATTCATCCTTTCTAAAATTTTCCAAATGTCTGGGGCATTATGAAGGGAAAAGGTCTAGAATTGGATATGACTAAAATGATTAAGCAATTGTCGAGGATAATCTAAGGTTTACCAAAGATTGGTTGCTCAAGGACAGTTGGAAGTATAATGTTAATTCTGGAAGGACCATATTGACATAATCTGTAAGGAGGCAACTCTTGTTCAGAAGTGATAGTCAAAATGGAATATGAAAATGTTTCAAAGTTAGAAATTATTCAATCTGTGTAAGATTAGGAAACTTAATGAAAGAAGGATGTTTCCAAGGAGCTGATCTCCTTTGGAATGCTCTGTAATGATTGTTGTCAAGTCTTTCTGACTTCGTGCATAATCATTAAGAGGATCAATGCATATAAGTTTAGAATCTAACAGATTTCAGTAAATGGCATGAATTTGGAATTCTTGCATTTGCAGTAAGGATTTGGGACTGTGAAAAGAGGATCATTGGAGTGATGTTCAATTGATCTATTTTACAAAGTAAAGATCATAGACAAACATAGTATGCATACTTGGTGTATGGCGTGACTAATGTTTAGAAAACATAGTGTACATGCTTGGAGCATGGGACAACTATTGTTTTAAATTCAAGTATAAAGTTGATAAAACCGAAACAATGAATAATGAGTAATCATTATGGTGATAAATAAAAGTGTTTATTTATATTCATAGGGTTTGATACCATATTTGATTCATTTATTCTTGTGTTTCACTTTGCATGTTTTGACTTCCAGAATAACTAAGTCGCTCTTCCTGAATGATTAAGTTATTCAAACCATCCACAGTCGGTCATATGTTGGAAGTAGATATGAATCAAGACTGTCATGGATTGGTTTGTAGAGGTCCAAGTTGGTGGACAAAGTGGTGCTACAACACTCATGAGTGCTCATAAGTTCTGAGTATTGGATTCAACCCGCGCTCATTTGAATCACTTCATGGATTTTATCACGAGTGATCATGAGACGATAATATCTTATATTCTTCAAACCTAGAAATATGAGTTGTTACTATGAGTTGGTTATACATTGATTGCACGAAAACGCATTGGTAACTCGATGTTATAAAACGTGCCTTTGTGTATGATTCAACAAGTAGTAGAACAAGCCATATGAGTCGAAGTTTATCCATTCCTTTTACCTTCGGGATAAAAGCGATATTTGTGGGCCCCTCGATGATTTAAAGATGATACATGTGAGTGCTTGGCCAAGCCAGGACTGATTTGATTTGTTCAATCAGTCAGTCATCATGAATCGGAAATCGGGAAACAACAAATGGACAGAGAGAATGATTGATAATCCATGTCTCAGTCCATATGATATCTAGAATGGAGGAATATATGATCCCTTATCTAATGGACAAGTCATTGACAAAGGTCAGAGTTCATCGACAAGGTCAGAGTTCGACAGAAGCTTTTGAGAGCTACGATTGCTGATTGGTTCCTGAAGTCATACGCAATAATAGTTTTAGACTTATCCAAGTGGGAGACTGTTGGATTAATGTCTAAGTCCATAACTATAATTGGTAAGACTTGACCCGACCCGGCATGGTCCATTTGGGTTGCATGGCATCATGCATTTGGATAGACTATAATGAGAGAAATAACACTTAAGGTTGGTTAATATATTATAAGTTCTAATATATTAATAAGGTTATTTAATTAGTATTGATCAAGAATTAATTTGGAATTAATTAAGTGATCAAAAGGAGACTAATTAAATATATGGGTTGATTGTGTAAATCATTCATTCTTATATATGTGGGCTTGTGATCCAAGATTCCTTATGTTGGACTAAGTCCATGGGGTGACCCATGGATACTCCATGGAGGTTAAAATCCATGGAGCATAAGGAATGGGTAAAGTTATGAGTTACATGGTGTAACCCTAATAGCCACCATATAAAAGAATCTCATGGCTCAAGAAATCGTACACTAATGTATGAGGGCTAGACGATTTCAAGGAGTGTTCAAGTTTCTCTCAAGTTATTCTAAGTTTATTTGGTGTTGTGTGAACCATTTGAGGTGTCACACTTGGGGCACTAGGCACTCAAGCTTCATGAAGACATTCTACATCAAAGAGGTATGTATTCTATCTTGTTATATTTATTATTTTGTATGCTAGATTAGGATAATACCTTGGATGTTCATAATTGTATGTATAATAGAGAAAACATAGATCCAAGGTATTTAGGGCTGCATGTACACTTAGGAGTGTTAGAATGCTCATAACCCAACACTATATTGGTTTAATGCATTAATTTTCTCTTTGATTATCATATTTAATCCCTTAGGTGCTAATTTTGAAGCATATCTAATTCATTATTAAAATGCATTAGATACTTGTATTGTACAATCGATGGGTGATGCATTTTTATAGTTTTGGCTGTTTCTTTGTAAAAAAAACAAAAAATTACATAATTCAACAATGTCTAGAATATCCAAAAATCATTTTGTAATCCAAAGGCAGCATACATAGAACTCGACAAAGCTTTATGGAAGTGTATATTTACAATAAATTTTTTCATATTTTGTCCAAAGAAAGAAAGAGGCATATAAAAATGGCCATTCATTTTTACTTTTCTAAATATTACATGTAAATCACATGTAATTCACACATGAATCACATGTAATTCATATGTGAATCACATGTAATTCACATGTAAATCATATATAAATTACATGTGATTTACATATAAATCACATGTGATACACATGTAATTCACATATGAATCACATGTAATTCATATATGAATGACATGTGATTCACATGTAAATAATAATAATAATAATAAATTAAAGATTACCATAAAGTGGTCATCAATTGAGATTGTTAATAATGATGTTTCTTTTTTTATCCATGACAGATTAAGAGGGATGGGATCATGAGGCTTGTGGTGTTGCCTCTTTACCCTCAGTTTTCTATTTCAACAATTGGGTCAAGTATACATGAACTTTAAAACATCTTTAGGTAGATCATAAATGCTTGATTTCATTTTCTGTCAGATTCTTGATTTTGAAACTCATTAATTTGAGTCACATCACAATCACATGCAGGGAAGACAAAGTTTTGTCTAAGCTTCATGTTGCTATTATCGAGTCTTGGTATCAACGATATGGTTATATCAAGTCTATGGCTGACTTTTATTGAAGAATAGTTGCAAAGTTTTAATAAACCTCAAGAGGTAAGCTTCTTTGTTGATTGCTTTTAAATATTAAATACCATGAAATTCACAAATGAATCACATTTGATTCACATATGAATCACATTTGATTCACATGTAAATTACATGCGATTCACATACGATTCAGATGTAATTCACAAATGAATCACATGTAATTCACATGTAAATCACAAGTGAATCACATATGAATTGCATGTGATTCACATGTAATTCACATATGAATTGCATGTGATTCACATGTAAATCACATGTAATTCACATATGAATTGCATGTGATTCACATGTAAATCAAATCTAATTCACATATGAATTGCATGTGATTCATATGTAAATCATATCTAATTCACATATAAATCACATGTAATTCATATATACATGTAATTCATATATGAATTACATGTGATTCACATGTAATTCACATATGAATTACATGTGATTCACATGTAAATCACATGTAATTCACATAGGGATTACATGTGATTCATGTGTAAATCACATATGAATTACATATGATTCACATGTAAATCACATTTGTATTTTTGTGAGTGTTTTTGTATTAATCAATTTCCTTTTAATTTTCTTGTAGATTTGGAAGAAATTGTGGTGAATAATGAAGAGTTGAAAAATGATAAATTGAAGAAAATATGGAAATATTGACACGAAGACATGAAAACCCTTTGAAATTTGTAGCATTTTTTTGTTTTTTATATTTTATTGTGTATCGAATAAAATACTTATTGTATTGTGTTTTATAGATTAGTAAATAAAATTAGTTTTCTTGTGATTTCTTTACAAATATTATAGCATTAGAAATATGCATATACGCATTTGAAAAATATGCATATATGCATCTAAAATGTTGATTTTTTTGGTTAAAAAGTTAGAGTTTTTTTTTTTTTAAATAATCTAGTTTTTTTTTTTAATTTACTGATTTTTAAATATTTACTTTCTTAAAAAAATGCATTTTTTTTAAAAAAATGCAGTTTCTTTTTTTTTTTGAAAAAAGTTGCAGTTTTTTGAAAAAATTCCAGTTTTTTTGGAAAAAATATGTAGTTTTTTTTAAAAAAAAATTGCAGTTTTTTTTGGAAAAAAATGTAGTTTTTTTTAAAATGCTGTTTTTTTTAAAAAAATATTTTTTTAAAACTTTTTTAAAAAATTCATGTTTTCTGAAAAAGGTAAAAAATCTTCATTTTTTAAAAAAAAAATCGAAAATTATTTAAAAAAAAAAATCTGAAATTTGATTTTTTATGTTAATTTTTAGAACATTTTATTAATATTCCAATAACAAAAAAAATTAAACATTAAATGAGATCGGTAAGATGACGATCGTACCTTAATGAATTAATTTTGATCTAACGCTCCACCTTTAGTTCTCGGGTTCTCGGGAAACTATGAGTTCTCAACCGATCTCACCCCTATATATATATATATATATATATATATATATATATATATATATATATATATATATATATATATATATATATATATATATATAATGCTGGAGCCTAGGTTCTAGCCACTGCTCTGATTCCGATAGATAATGTAAAAATAAATGTTTTCTATTAGTTGAACCAACTTAAAATACAAGTATCACTGTTAATTTAGATTTGTTCCAAAAAAAATGTTAAGTTTCATCCTTACTAAAACATTCTGCATCCACCTATATAGGGTTAAATTATTACAAAAAACTTAAAGATTTATAAAAACTCAATAACTACTAAACGGCAAGTTAATCATTCTTCTTCAAAATGAGTGACTAAATTATATCTATTTATCAAGAGGGCGTTATTGTTCCTTTTTTAGTTCAAAAACTCCTATACAATTACAATAAGACCAAAGTCTTATCCATTTGTAGATGGAGCTTCGATAGCAGCTAAGTCTAGAGGGAATTTATGAGCATTACGTTCATGCATAACTTCCATACCAAGGTTAGCACGGTTAATGATATCAGCCCAAGTATTAATTACATGGCCTTGACTATCAACTACCGATTGGTTGAAATTGAAACCATTTAGGTTGAAAGCCATAGTGCTGATACCTAGGGCTGTAAACGAACCGAACGAACACGAACGGGGCTTGTTCATGCTCGTTCGTTTATGTTAACCGAACAAATGAACGAACACGAACGGTTAAACGAACGAGTTTTCTTGTTCATTTTCGTTCGTTTAACAAATTACATTGTTCATGTTCGTTCGTTTATGTTCGTGAACATACTAAACGAACATAAACAAACGAACATAAGCAAACAAAGATAAACAAACATATATGAACATATAATATAGTAATGTAATCAAACACAATTAAACAATGAAGATAAAAACAAACATATATGAACATAAATGAACATATAATATAGTAATGTAATCGAACACAAGTAAACTAACAACATAAACGAACGTTCACAGACATAATTGAACGAACAAGGCCATTGTTCATGTTCGTTCGTTTAACTAAACGAACGAGAATTTGTGTTCATGTTTGTTCATTTATTAAATAAACGAACATAAACGAACTTCCCGCCGAACGGTTCACGAACAGTTCGTTGAACGTTCAGTTCGTTTACAGCCCTACTGATACCTAAAGCAGTGAACCATATATAAACGATTTTTTTTTTTTTTTTTTTTTTGAGAGAGAGAGAGAGAGAGAGAGAGAGAGAGAGAGAGAGAGAGAGAGAGAGAGAGAGAGAGAGAGAGAGAGAGAGATTGCGTGAAGCTGAGTGCTGACAAGATTTGTTGACATCAACACCTTCCACACATCACCACTTATAGTTGTACTCCTCATCAATCATCATGACTTTTGGTCTCAATTGTCATTTCCAAGCACCAGAGTGAAGTGTGTTGGTGTGTGAATCACCTCATTCTTCAGTCTTATTGCACTTGTAGAAACAAACAAACACCTAAAACTATCGATTTCTTTTATATACATATGAATACGATAGATAGCCAACTCTAAATTCTAAAAGATTATTTTACATTAACCCTCACCAATTCAAAAATAGTAGAAAATAATATACTCCACAAACAGTCAATATTCGGTCTCAATAAATATTGAGAATTTCAGTTCTTACATGACGTTATAGGGTATTATTTTTTAGGCGCCATTGTATGAGAATTTCAATTTCAGTTTGAATTTGGGTCTTTTGGGTATCGTATTCGTATGGCGCTACTTTGTCAAAAATTGATAATCCTTTTTCAAAAAGATTATTCTAAATTCTACCATGAAATTGCATACATATATTTCAACCTACTCTAATATTCATTAAACAAACAAAATTGAATTATAAAGATATATTTCAACCTACTCTAATATTCATTAAACAAACAAAATTGAATTACAAAGAGTCCCCCTTCAATAGGGGAGGGTATACACATTACACAGGATACATAAAGGGGTATTATGTTGCCTCCTTCTATATGAACAGTTTTTTTTGACCATTTTACCCTTTTCATTTCATTGCAATGTTCTTGTGAGCTTACATTTCGAAATGAAAATGGTGGCTGTGTAATTCAAGCTACACAATTTCAAAAGCTCTGCTGACCGTTGCTTCACTCCCGGACTACAACCACTCTGAATCACAAGGAGGAGCTTGGCGGCAAGTCCGGCGTTCACTGCTGTGGCGGCAGATTCTTCCGGCGAAAGCCTACAAACCTCCCAAAGAATTGACAATGCATATTGAGTACAAGTTTCTGAGATTTTCATCAGCAATTTCACCAAATTGGGAATTGTATGAGAGCAATCTTTGAGAGCTAAAGCACCTTCAGGGATCGAAGAGAGAATTTCAAGAGCATATAAACCTAATTCTAAGCATTCAGGGTTAAAAAAAGGCAACATTTCAACCAATTGGGGAACACCACCGATGCTGATTATGGAGTTTTCCGGCGACTGTTGTAGGGTGATGATTTTTAATAATCTAAGCCCTGCCAATATCCCATGTGGGTGTCTTTTGTCCTTCACTAACCTCAATACTCCGACTAAAAGACTCAAACTTGGGATAATTTCGGAGTCTCGAAACAAAATTTCCATTAATTTTACACAGTTTATTTTGGTTTCGGTCGACCCCTCGTTCAAAACATCCACCATTAATGAAATCTTCATGGGTTGAAGAAGATTAGCGATGGAATCTGAGCTTAATCGGAGATTCACCAAGATCCCAATCGCTTCTGACCCGACTGCGTGGCTGGTGAAAGGACCTAAGAGAGAAGAGATGAAGCTTACTCCGCCATTATCGACCACCGTTTTCTTGGCGGAGTCATGGGCGGCGACGATTCTTCGGAGGTCTTTGAGGGTTTGAACTCGGGACTGACCCTTGACCTTCTTTAATGTCTCCAGGAGCTCTAAAGACCTTCCTTGAACATCTTCTGATCGTTTTTTCATAGCTAGGTATTTCTGAGAGAACCAGGTGTGGATTAAATGGTTGAGCGTTGAATTGGGTGTTAGTGAATCGTCCCAAAGCTCTTGCATTGTGGTGGGGCAAGTGAAGTGTCCCAAAGAAAACCATTTGAGGATGTTGGACCTTTCGTATGTCTGACCTGTACAAAGGGTGACTGGATCTTGCATCGGTTCTAATGAGATTGGACAGATGAACACAGATGGGACTTCAATGGAGTCGAGCTGTTCAATCATCGTCTTCAGATCCAGTTTCTCGACGTTTGCAGTGGTGACGCCACCGCAGATAACTCCACCACCCAAAATGCCATCTTTGACGGCAGTTTCCAGATCCAAGACCTGGCCACCAGTAGAAGGCTGGTACATGGGCATTTTCACAAACACCTTGTCTGCACAGAGGAGGTCCCAAAACAACAAGCTTTTAAGGGAAAAGAAGATAACAATCCCAACTTGTCCGGGACGTATCACATCTAAAAGTAAAACAAAATTGAAGCGTGTGGAGGAAAAAAAGACTCTCCTTAGAATCTCACATTGACAATTACAGCATCGAAGGAGACATCTTTTCTTCTTTGATAGTGCCCTTTTCTCTGGTCAAACTTCAAAAAGACCCACATTGTTCTTCATCATTATGAAAGACCAACTTTTGCTTGATCTTCTTCCCTAACACCCAAAAAAAGTTAAAAACTTCCTCTTGAAGCTGAAAAGAGGTGAAATCATTCAAAATCCATATCAGCAAAAAGGATAAGAATAATTACAAATCAACGACAACACTCATAACCCAACACCAAACAGTGCGATCCACTTATTCACTCAGCAATTAAAGTAGATAAAAATCAAAGAATTATGATGAAAAAAACAAGATTCAGGTCAAAGAATGGGCAAAGATCAGTGTCATAGTATAGATTATTAAGAGAGAGAGAGAGAGAGAGAGAGAGAGAGAATGGACTGAAAAGGGTAAACCGATTCACAGCTTTGCTGTTCACAAATTGGGTCATGTGTTATTACCTGAAAACCCTACGATTTTTCATGCTGCGGATGCGGAGTAATAAATATAAATAGTAATAAATAAATGTAAAAATTATTTAATTAACAAGGTAATACACTTTTTGTTAGGGTTATTATATTTTTTAAATATAAATATATATTTTTTTAGACTAACCATTTGGTCCGGAAATGGTCATTCCGGACCCGAAAACCGGCTCAAGCTCAATATTATATATATATATATATATATATATATATATATATATATATATATATATATATATATATATATATATATATATATATATATAGGGTCCTAAACAAAAAAAAATTGGAATACACGTTCCAGAAGTAGCAGATCTGAAGCACGATCTATCCGTATTTCAGACCAAGTTTTTAGCATGTATTTGTCAAACCAAGTAAGTTCTACACTTTAAGTTACTTTGCATTTGATTTTCTGAAATGATTTACGTATTCCGGAATTCTCCGAAATGGTCTGGAATACGAGGAACAACTCTGAAACAACTCCTGAATATCCGGATTATCCTTTTTTTAATCATTTTCTCATTGTATGTGTATGAATCTTATGCAAGTACTTTGTAATGTGTTACAGATCGGTTGTTTTAGTCCGGAATTAGGTATTGTAGGGGTTCCAGAATGGTAATGTAGGTCCGGAACACGATCAACGTGCTCTGAAACCCGATTATCTATTCCGGAATGATGATCATAACTATACTTATATTTTTTTTTCTAAGTATTGTTTAATAATCCATGTTAGTCCAAAGATGAGTTAGCATGTATGTTAAAAAAAAAGTGGATTTTACAGGCGACGAAGTTGTATTCCATTTACAGGAGCTTTCGGAATTGCGTCTGATAAAGGTAAAATCGAAAAACAATAATTTTATTATTATTATTTATTTTTACGGTAATATATTAAAATTTTCTTGGAATTTTGTTTTTGCAAATAAAAAACGAAGATGCTGAGTTTCAAAATAAGATAAAAAAACAAACCAACAAAGGCACCCATAAAAATTAAGAAAGAAATCAGAAATGGTGTTAAAAATTAAAATAAAAAACAGACAGGACTCCGAAAGATGGCACCGGAGTAATTGCAAACAAACTTGTTATGATAGACTACTTGCAATTATGTTTGTTTTTGTTATAAATATGTTTCAGCAAGTGTTTATTATTATTATTATTAAATACTTTGATGCACATTGGTTTTAAATAGTATATTAATATAATTTAGGTATATTCTATTTTCAGTCTCCAACATCCAGTGACTCGAACGATGAGGATGAGTTGCCTATAGAGTATGTTATACCGCGCCTTGAAGACGAGCAACGACGTCTTGTTGATACGACTGCATTAGAAATGATTCGTGATTATCAACATGTTAAACAACGAATGGTAATACTGGAAATCCCATTAAAGCCTTCATCGGTTGAGGAATGAAGAAAAGTATCATTGTATAACATGCAAATGCTCCTCATTACCATGTTTGAAGATATACGACAATTTGTGAACATAATGGACATCATCGAAGAAACACGTAGGACAACCCCAACAATAGAAGATCGAGTCGAATTGGCTGATAATAGTTTCAAACTAATTGAGACCTACATGGAATTGTTTGAAAATCATATAGACACAGCTAGTTTGCATCGGATGCAAGTTCCCAGTTATCGGTCAGAAATGTAATCTAATTTTAAATATGGATATTATAATGTCTTTTGAAACTGAATTTTGTAAAAGGAACGATATGATTATCTAAAATGACAATTATGCTTTTCTCATTAATATTATTGCAAAGAGTGTTATAAATCCTAATACATACTTAGATTGGTTTCCACAAATTAGGAAATTGTAAGGGATAAATATTTTGTTCCCGGTCAATAAAATTTCCTATAATTCTAACAACATTTGTTAGACGACCCCGTTCTGCATGCAACTTATTGATCTCTGCATTTGCATTTTCAGTCAACTTCTTAGCTTGTTTCACTTATTTCATAGCTTCAGCAACCCATTTTTCTTTTACATTTACTTGTTTCGCTAGATCGTCTGCACGTTGATTTAGTATGCGACTTTTTTCAACGTCCCTTTCGTTTGCTTCTTCAGCACCTTCATAGCTTGGAAAACATTATCAGACATTTTATCCGGGATTGGAAATTTGGGCCTTCCGGAAACAGGTTATTATCTGAACGAACATAACAATCTTATTCTTCATAATGCTAAACACCATCGTAAGATGAACTCATTCCAATTTTATTTCAACGTTAAGGATGCATGCTAGGTGCATTAAGGTCCAAAAGCAATGTCCGGAACAAGTGTCAAAAATAGCCATTCTTGAAAGTGGCTCTGGAATGGGGTTCCGGAATGAGGGTCTGAAATACTATCATGAATTTATGACATTTACTGTTCGGATGACTACACATATTTTCAGGAATCTATGATTTTTACTGTTGAGAAATGACTACACATATGTCAGGAATCTATGACAATTACGTACAAAAGCAATGTCCGGAACAATGGTCCGAAATAGCCGGTCCGGAACGTGGCTCCGGAATGAGGGTCCGAAATATTGTCAGGAATCTATGATATCTACTATGCAGAATGACTATACATATGTCAGGAATCTATGACTTTTACTGTTCGGAATGACTACACACATGTCAAAAATCTATGAAAATTATTGTTCCGAATTTAGAGTCCGAAATATCAATTTTGAAATGGGGCTCCAGAATGTGTTTCCGGAATAGTGTCAGCAATTCATAACCATAGTAAATGTCATTATATAAAGGAATTCAAGCGTCCAAACTCTTCACCTTGTTAAATTTACGACTAAAAATTCATTTCTCATAATCCAAAGAAATGGTATGTTGTGATTGTGGTTCTCAAGGTATTATAAGGACATCAATGACTATAAATAATCTTGGACGACTTTTTTACGCTTGTCCTAAAGAGATATGTGGGTTATCCTTTTATTATTTTTCTTTGACTTAATATTAATTTACACAATATACATCATGTGTTTGATCTTAGATTTTTAGGGACCATAGTCTGGGTTTATCTGTTGGGTTGACAAAGCAAAAACCAATAATTCGTTGATAATCAGTAACTTATTTCGATCGAAGAAGAAACTTGAAACCCAAAATATGCACTTAAAGATAGCGTTAATTTGTAATTGGATTTTCTTTTTTGGAATTGTTGTGTACAAGTTGTAAGCTTTATGTTCATCAACTAATTAAGTTTCCCTTCTGTAACGCTTATTAATCTTTTTAATATGTAATGTTTGCTTATTTGTTAGTATTACTATGGTACTTATAAATTATGTTTTTTCTATCTTTATAATATGTGACAAATATTAGGGCAGTAATAGTATTTTTCATTACACACTACAAATCAATTACAAACATAATTAATTGCAGTTACATTGGCAATACAACTTCAATCAAAGGGTTTGGTATTTCTCATTCTTATGGAGGGGGAACAGGGTGCGCAGTTTATGTCCGGTAGGCAGTCTGAAACACATCAGGCCGGTAATATATTTGAACCATATCAGGTAATTCATGGATGTTCAAATGACGTGATACCGCAATAGCATGACCGCATGCTATACCCAGACTGTTCTATTTCTCACATGAACATGTATGATGGTTTAGATCAACAACACAAGTGTTTTTTTAAAAAAAAATCAAAAACTCAATAAAGTTGGACGAGAGCATAGATGAGATCTCTGGCAGGATCTTTGTTGCTTGCCACCGAACAGACTTTTGCATCCTTTTATGAAGCACCACTTCAACATCTGAGGTGAGTACGGTAGTCAAACTCGATGAAAAGTAAATATGATCAAATAAGGTTCTTGTACAAGTAATTAAATAAATTTAATATTTCACCCGGTATTTTACCTGTCATTAAACTGCGTTCAACAAAAGCTCGTTGAATGTAGTCACAAATTGCCTCGGTAAGCATTATTATCGGTACATTGTGTTGATTTGCTGATAACACAAAAAAAAATTAGGGAACATCAATGTTGAATACATTCCAACGGATGTTAGGTAAATAGGCTCTTGCCCATTTTCGCATGACCGATGTTGGCAAGCACTTCACGAGCATCAGGGTCAGCCGACGAAAGTTTTATTCAAAATGAGACATATGAGTTGGATGTCATCTAGAAAAAAAGTTGTAATGTTCTGCCAGAGACGCCTTTTGTGCGCATATACTTGAACACACTTTTAGAAGTATACCCATGATAAGAATCAGGGAATACATGTTCTATGAAAGAACTAATGGCATCGTTCGTATTTGTTATGAACGATACTTCCCTACCATGTCTCACGGCTTCTCTTAACCTCATAAGGAACCAGGTACAATAGTAGAGATTGTTTTTCACGGCCAGACCAAATGCTATAAGGAGGGTCTGGTTGTTCCCGTCGATATCAACCGCTGCAAACATTGTTTTTAGGCAGTCCCCTATAAGAGGGACACTGGCTTTGAAGATGACATGCAAGAAGAAGCCTATGAATGCATGGACCTGTATTTTTTGAGAATAAAATCGAAATAATTTTGATGTAGAAACATTAACACTTTTAAAGAAACAAAAGAAAAGTACAAAAAACAAATATACCACTCATCCAATAGCCACAAAACAGCTACAAAACAATTCATCAAATCAGTTATGATGTGAGTGTAAGTATGCGGGTTAGTTCGCCTAAAGTTGTGAAGGTAAACAAGTTGTTTGTTAAATCTTTCTTCGTGTTGACTCTCTGAAAAACTCATTTTAAAATAGTTTTATAAGGGGTAATTACGAATTACTTGGTTGAAGGTAAGGTTCTAAGCATATATATATATATATATATATATATATATATATATATATATATATATATATATATATATATATATATATATATATATATATAGAGAGAGAGAGAGAGAGAGAGAGAGATAGGTTCAGGTGTTTAAAGTAATTATTGTGTTATTGTATGCATAAATATGAGCCAATCAAAATTTAAAATAAAAATAAATAATTAAATAAATCAATGAGGGTTATTTAGTAATTTGATAAATGAATTCTATAAATAATCCCTTTATTTTAGGGATCTGTTTATTATTAACCCTATTAAAATCCACCTCCACCGTAATAGGATCACACCGGTGAACTAAATCCTAAATCCTCCTCTTTTTTCCTCTCTACGTCGTAATTTGAAAGCCTTGTTGTATTGGTAACCTCAATTGATTGGGAGAAACAGAAACTGTTGAATTTTGATGATTCAGATGGCACTTTTTCCAATTCGTCATCGTCGTCTCCGTTTCACGATTTTACCCTCCTGTTTAATATTGTTCTATGCTTGTTTCTCGATCGTTGATTGTAGAAGGAGCGTTAATTATGTCTCGCATCAACAACGACATCCTTCAATCACGCCAATCAATCGTGATCTTTATCACAGTAGGTAAAGCTCAACACCTCTTCCTTTCATTTGGTTTTCAATCTAGGGCAATTGTTTCTGGATCGTTGATTGTATGATACATACACGATAAACATTGTTTGAAGTATCAAATTAGATAACACTTGTTATCGTTGTTCCTTTTTCCAGTACCACATTAATGGAAAAGATATAAAAACTGGTTCATCGTCACCAAGATAGATTTCATGTGAGTTTTGTGTCTTTCTTTTTCCTTTTTTCTAGCATTTATACTTATTTGTTTGACTTTCCAACATGAAATTGGGGCTATTGACCATTGAAACAGAAAGGGGAAGGGGGAGTTGCAGTTAAACAGGTGAGCAGGGGGCTGTTTCTGCAGCCTCTTCGTTCTTCATCTTTTTTTGTTTAATTTTTAATGGTAATGGAAGCAATAAATCAGTGGCTTTTGCTTGTGGAATCGGTGATGAGCAAGGATGACCAAGAGAGGGTTATTGCTCTCTTGATTACTGGGAATTTTACCCATCTCTAGTGGTGTTCTTTGGCAGGAAAACAAAGGAGAAGAACAGGGAAGGCTTTGGTTGCTTCATTTGACAGAAAAGAGAAGGAAGAACAATGGCGATGATCTCTTCTTTGATTGGGTATGTTTCTTTTGATTGGGTTTTACAAGTTAAATAGACAAAAACAAAAATCAATTATCTTGATGATCTTATTGTATAGTTGTGAATTTTGATAGATATGGAGTACATTGTGATCTAAGGGAAAGAAAACATAAACGTGTGGTACAATTCTGTTGGAATGGAATCATGAATTCCAATTCTGTTGGAATGGAATCATGAATTCCAATTCTGTTGGAATCTAAACTACAATTTGGTTTTGTTTTGACAGAAGTTGATTCTTGAAGAACGGACTGCAAATTTCAAAGTGATTCTAAGCATTCTCAGAGAATATTATTCTTACATGATTTGATTCATGGCAGTTATTTTCGTTAAATGTCTAATTTCATGGATGATCAAGGAAAGAGCTATTCTTCTGATAGAATAATCTACAATAGAATGATAGGAGTATATGTAATAATATATTCTGCTAGAATATTCAGGTCGAATAATATACATATTTTTATTTGTTATTAGTGAGTATTTCATTGTCATAGAATATTATATAAAGTTTTTACTTTTTTAAGAATGTAATGAAAAATTTGAAGTTGTATCCAAAACTATGTTATTAACCGGTGTTGGCATTCTCATAGAATACCATTCTAATAGAAATATGTATCCTGAAATTCGTAGAGAATATGATTCTAACATAATAAAATCGGGTTTAATTATAAAAATTACGTTATATTTAAAATTAAAGTAATTAAAAAAATTAGAATTTTAAAATCAAGAGAGTTAATTATCCCAAAAAATATGAAATTTTCCTTTTTTAAATTTATCTCAATTGTCTAAAATCCTCTTAGAATGAAATTAGATGGTATTTTTTCAATTATCTTTAATTTAATAATATATATTAATCACTTTCTTATATTAAGTAAAATGATTGGTCCACATTTATGCATACAATAACACAATAATTAGTTTAAATAGAATAACCTAAGCCTATATATATATATATATATATATATATATATATATATATATATATATATATATATATATATATATATATATATATATATATATATATATAGAAACTCTAAAACAGAGACCACAACTCTGGAATGCTATGTTCCGGAGCATGTGGTCATTTTACCAAAAAAAAGGTTGATTGTTTTTGTTAAAATGGTCGTTTATAAGGGTTAGATTACTCAATTTCCCTTTTTGTTATATACACGTTTAGTCCTTATTGTTTTATTTTGTAAATAAAACTTTTAACTTGTTGTTTTTTGTATACATTTAGCTCTTATGACTGACTACTTTAGGTTAAATTTGCAGTTTGTACACATTTATTCTTTATTGCTCTTTTTGTTGCAAAATAAGTCTTTGTTGTTTTGTACACATTTAGTCCTTATGACCGATTTTCTTTAGGTTTTGCTCAAATGACATCCTACGTGGGACAAACATTAATAAGATGTTCTCATACGTGGCTTGTCCATCACATATATCAATAACCTAATTCATGTATCGGTTAAATAATGTTGGTGCCCTAGTTTTCTCCAAGAATAAGATGTATTCGGCTTTAGTTTCATTATCTCCGTAGCAGACAATGAAATTCTTTATGATTTTCTCCCGACTTGAATTTGCATTTCCAAGACAAAATAACACAATGAAAAAAAGTTTAGTGACTTCCTAATTCCTTGGTATGTCTATTTTGATCATTTTTCAGCAAATAGGTTTTTGTTTATTTCAAACTGACCCCAAATTTTGAAGATGAGCTTGCAAGTGTTAAAGAGGAGGTTTCGTGTCTCAACCACCTTGAATCGTAAAATAGTAAAACCCTATAACTTTTAGGGTTATATCGCGAGAATTAAAGAGACATGCCATGAACTTTTATTAATTAATTAATTATTAATAAATTAATAAACTAGATCCCCGATAAACTCCCATGTCAATAATTACTTAAATTTGAGATTGCGTGTAGTCCAAAATGACTTTTATATTAATAGTAATATTACCAACTGTTATGGACGTGGACATTATTTCCAACAACTAAAGTCATTATGGATAATGTATTTTCTTCACCTGATGTAATGTAGTTGGTATTAATATCGAATGAAGTTTGCATTGGCATTAAATATAGTTGGTATTGTACTATAATAGTTACTAATATCAAAAGTACAATGTTATTACCCAAATGAAGACAAGAAACACACGATTCCACTTCCCATACGAACCACGTATGAGAATGACTTAATAGTTACTAATATCAAAAGTACAATGTTATTACCCAAATGAAGACAAGAAACACACGATTCCACTTCCCATACGAACCACGTATGAGAATGACTCATTAATGATTGTCCCACATAGGATGACATGTGAGCAAACCCTAAAGAAATTTATCATAAGGACTAAATGTATTCAAAAACAACAAGGACTTATTTTGCAAAAAAAAACATTAAGGAATAAATATGTACAAACTGAAAAGTTAACATGGAGTAGTCGGTCATAAGGATTGAATGTGTACAAAACAATAAGTTCAAGGGCTTATCTTACAAAAAAAAGGACTAAACGTGTACATGAAGAAAACTATGTTACCATATTAAGTCATTTTCCCGAAATCATAATCCTGATTTTATCTTTTGCTCTAATAATAAAAGACTCAATTTCACATTTGGTCATTAAGGTTTTGCATTTGTCCCTAAAATAGTCCCTATGATTTTTTTTTTGCATGGATGATCCAGACGGAGTAAACCTTGCACAAAAATGGCCCTAAGTGAGGATGGTCGTTTGATGTACCGTTAGTTTGCCCCATCTGCTTTGCACATGAGGGCATTTTCGTCATTTTACCTAGGAACGTCTCTAAACATTAAGGTGATAGAGGGTTTGGGTTTCAAACAATAGTAATAATTATCCTCCACCATCGTTCGCTACAAAAACCTCTTGATCATCCCCTCTTCTTGAAGACGTTGAATCGATTCTCACATCATATATTCCAAAGCAAGTGATTTTAGGGTTTCGACGATATAGTTAAATACCTAATATACGTAAAGAATATGGTAAACATAACCTTGTAATGCCAGGATTGACCAAATGTTTTACTAATTTGTGATTTCTTCTATATGTAACATCTATTTCTTGAACTTTCACCTCAGGTTCTGTAGCAAGCCTTTGCACATTCAAGATAAATCATGGGGGTTGGTTCACCAATACGCTTCCTATAAGGGCATACATGGAAGGGATAGTGGAGTAATTTGATTTTGTAAACATATATGTGTTTTTAGTCCACGAGTTAGATGATATGATGGAGATTGTAGGGTACAATAACAGAGATATAATGTTCTACCATTTCATGATCCTAAAGACTCACTTGGATAGTGGATTATTACCCATTGGCACTGATCAAGAAGTTATTTAGTTGGCAAGGTATGTTCCTGATCATAAGAAAATTAATGTGTACATTGAGCATGGGAGCACCATAATAGTCCCATACTTAAAGTCCCCATTGAAGGTTTGTATCAAGGAAATTGACGGGGATGCTTTACCTGAAATGAATAGGGTTAGAATTAAAAGGAAAAATTAGTTGGGTCATGTAGTAAAAACTTGGATTTAAATGATCCAACTAATTCATCATAGTGGCGCGCCATGATGCACTGGTGTCGCATCATGAACTCTAGTGGCATTACATCCATCATAGTGGCGCATCAAGGTGTATTCCTTGAGCATCTCCAACTTCATGGCATATTTGGACAATCTTGAGAATCATAATGGACTTCATAGCATATGGATCATCAAGGAAAACAAGTGGCGCATCATTGCAACAAGATGGTGCATCAACATGAGAATGGCTCTTCTTGTGCAAGGAATGACGCTTCTTCTCCAGGGATGGCGGCTCCTCCTAATAAGCGGCGCTTTTAGAACCATAGTGGCATTTCTTCCTTCAAACTAGTGCTTCTTCCTCTAGAATGGTGAACCATATTGGTGCTTCTTCCTTCAAAGTGGCATACCTTGAGAATGAGTGGCACATCCACATCATATATGTCTCTTCTTCATCCATAATGGTGCTTCTAGAATGGCGCTTCAAGCATAAGATAGTGCTTCATGATCATAGATGGCGCATCCATGCACCAGGATGCTCCATTCCACTTCCAAGTGCTTCATACCCCCTTTTAGAAGATTCGTTCCTTTGTCACTTTATCCGTTTTTTTGCCATGAGATCCATTCCTTTTTCACATGCTACATGAACCCCAAGTTCTCTATTGAGTTCCAAGTGATCCATTGAGCTCAAATGCTCCATGCGAATTCTCTAAATGCTCAAGTCACATTTAACAATCTGTTCCTTGAATTGAACATACTCTAAACTCCACCTTAAATAAGAACTTCATCTCCTTTCCTGCCATCAAGCCCGAAGGGGCTTACCTCCTGCAAACATCAACCAAGTCCAAGCAAAACTTGAACTTCTCTTTGGCAACGACCATGTCACCATGTCTTCCGGATTCTCCTTGGCACCAAACTTTTAAATGTATAACCTATCATAGAACTAAAAGATCTTATATGCTTAAGAGTCATATTAAAATCATATTGAAAATAAACATATGATACTAATCGGTTACACTAACAACAACTTGATACAATTGATGATTTACTAGAAATTGATTTTAATAAAATATTCAATAAACTCTTATAAATAATTGACAATTATTTATTTCTTGAAATGTCACACCCCCAAATCGGAACGGCGGAAACGTTCGGGGGCGTAGGATGTCATGTACAATATCACAACAATTGTATAATAGGAATCAAAGCAAACAGAACCCTTACATTGATAAGATAGGTTATTTACATCTGTTCAATACATAATTTGTATGACATCAAAATGTATAACAAAAGTATAAAAGACGTAACTCTAGAATGCTCCGTCTTCTCAAAATCCTGCGGATGTACCTGTCTTATCGGTTTCCTGAGAATACAAGTGATTTTGAAAGTGTATCAACATTTAAGTTGGTGAGTTCATAAGTATATTTTAGTGCTGGAAAACTTGTCTTTGTACTTTGAAAATACTAGTGTGTTTCTCAAGAAAATCCAATATTTTCTATAGTGAAAGTAGTGTAATCATGTATGTTCCTTGTATTTGTATATTGTATTAGTGTACTCTATGTTAGAAAACAACTTATTGTATTTGTAATTGTATGAAAACCATTGTATGTGTATCTGGATACCACCAGTTGTAGCGAAAGTAGTGTACTGTATTAGCGTTTGAATAAAACCTTAGTATTAATGTCTGGAATCACCAGTTGTAGAGTAAAATAGTGTTACCATAGTAGTGTTTGCATGAAAACCATGTATGAATGCTTGGTTATTACCGACTGTAGTGTAAAGTAGTTTACCATAGTTTTATTAATGAAAATAAAACCATTGGAGTAGTGTTAATCCCGTAAACAAATGTTTTAGTTATATTGTTGTGAGTTTCATATAACCATGCTAATATGACCTAGTGGCCTCTACGACGTTCTTCAAGCGTCGGTAATATGACATTTGTCACCCCCAGGCATGCCTGCCTAACTGTAGCTAGCAGTTTGGGTGTGTGGGATTGTCAATCCTGTATAGATCTATACACAAACCTCACGCTCTCCATCTGGGAGACTTTGGTTATAATTTATAGGACTTGAACCTGTACCCTGGTGGGTACCCGAAGTAGTGCCTCACAACCTTGTATTAACTAGTTTACGTGTAGTGTTATAGTGTTCTCTTGTAATTGAAACCATATGTATTACTTGGTAGTGTAAAATAATTATACTTAAATAATTATTTTAGTAGTGTATCTTTGTAGTAGTGAATTAGAGTAGTGTTTCCTAAACTATACCTATTATAGTTTTGATTGTACGTCCTTGTTTAGTGTATTGTACTTAGTAAATTAGTGTAACGAATCCCAACTATACCGACTATAGTTTAAATGTATGTTTCATAATGAAATAAAAACATCTGCAATTTAATTGTATAAGTAATTACCCTTATGCTCGACATAATACAAAAGGGTTAAAATATATAAAATATTTTTAGGAAGTGTAGCGAAGGTTCGTTTTGAAACAATTGCAAAGGTTTTTATAAAATTTAAAAATATTTGTATAACACAATAGTTCTTGTGTTTTACTTGTATCCCCCCTAAAAATATTAAAAACGTTAAAAATGTAGGGGTTTGAACTCACCTTGAATGTGCGTTGCCGACGAAATTTAACTAGTTGTAGAAACGATCCCCGGGTAAGCGTACGTGCTAATAACGTTACCCTAAAAATAATTGTATTCGTCGTCGTATTTAAATTAATAATAAATTAATTTAAATAGTGTTTTGAATAATTAATTAAGTAAATAAGACTTATAAAATTAATTTGAAGTGTTTGGAATTGTTGAAGTATCAATTCGGTGGAAATATTGGGTTTTCGGTGGGGGATATAGGGTGTTCGGTGTTCTTGGGGAAATTATGGGTTTTTGAATGTTGTTCTTGTGTTCTTGAGGAGTGCTTGAAGATTTGAAGAATATTGTGAAGTTTTGAAGATTCTAGGTGAAAACTCTTTGAAGATTTGAAGGTCCACTGATGATACTTGAGAGAAAAATTGGCAAGAATTCGGTGGCAAAAGTGAGAAATGAGTTGGGAAATCGGTAAAACACACACACACACACACACACACACACACATATATATATATATATATATATATATATATATATATATATATATATATAGGATGTGTTTGGCCTTAATGAGCCTCAAATGATGGGTGTTCGGTCCTATATAACCGAATTCCTCTTGAATTCGGTCCTAAAGTGGGGCACCAAAGTGTGAAATCGGTTTCTAGTCAAAATGGGTGAGGAATTCGGTCATGATTCGTTTCTTTTGGGGAATTCAGTTTTTGCTTTCATTCCTAAAAGGGAATTCGGTTTTGGATTGAATTTTAATTCCAAAAACCGATTTCTAAATATATATATATATATATATATATATATATATATATATATATATATATATATATATTTTATAATTTCCTTTAAATGTTAAGTTTAATATGTTTTTAAAGGCTTGGCAGTTCGTGATTTACACTAAGTGTTAGGTTCTAGAGTGAAGGGTTTCAATCCTTATTTAGACTAGGGTAAACTTTGATTTGAACTAGTATGAATTTCATTGACTTTTATTGACTCTAAAGAACGGGTTGTTACATTATCCCCCGTTAGAGGGAATTTCATCCCGAAATTCTTTCTATAGTGAATACATTATGGACTAGGGAAGAGATGCGAGTACTTTTGTTGCATCTGGTCTTCTCGCTCCCAAGTGAATTCAGGTCCCCGCTTGGCATTTCAGCGAACCTTCACTATCGGTATGCGACTTTGTTTCGTTCATTTGACTTCCCTATCCATGATCTCTACTGGTTCTTCCACAAAGTTAAGACTCTCATTTATCTCGATTTCGTCGAGTGGAATCACAAGAGTCTCGTCAGATAGACATTTCTTTAGATTTGACACGTGGAAGACGGGGTGTACATTGTTAAGTTCTTGTGGTAAACTGAGTTTGTATGCTATGGGGCCGATCTTAGCGAGGATCTCGAATGGCCCAATGTACCTTGGATTTAGCTTTCCACGCTTTCCGAAGCATATCATGCTCTTCCAGGGTGATACCTTCAACAGAACGCGGTCACCAACCTGGAATTCCAAAGGTTTTCGCCTCTTGTCTGCGTAGTTCTTTTGTCTATCTCTAGAGGCTTTTAGTCGTTTCCTGATTTGGACGATCTTTTCGGTGGTTTCTCGAATGATTTCTGGGCCAGTGAGAGTGCTATCAGGGACTTGCCCTTTAGCTAGCTATGTGTCACCCAGCTCAACCCAACACAGAGGGGATCTGCACTTACGACCATAAAGGGCTTCGAATGGAGCAGCCTTAATGCTAGTGTGATAGCTGTTGTTATATGAAAACTCGACCAGTGGAAAATGGGTGTCCCATGCTTTACCGAAGTCAATCAAACATGCTCTCAGCATGTCCTCTAGGGTTTGAATGGTTCTCTTACTCTGCCCATCAGTTTGAGGATGGTAAGCTGTGCTCATGTCTAGCTTATTTCAAAGAGCCTTCTAAAGTGACTGCCAAAACCTCGAGGTGAACCTACTATCTCTATCCAAGATAATATATATGGGCACACCATGCAGTCATATTCTCTCTCGGATGTAAGTTCGGGTCAGCTTCTCCATCTTGTCTGTTTCCTTGATTGGCAGGAAGTGGGTAGATTTGGTTAATCTATCGACGATTACCCAAATGGTGTCATGACCACCCGATGTCTTGGGTAACTTGGTAATGAAGTCCATTGTGATCCGCTCCCACTTCCACTCAGGTATCTCTGACTGCTGGAGTAAACCTGAGGGCTTTTGATGTTCTACCTTGACCTTGGCGCAAGTTAGGCACTTGCCCACGTAGGTAGCAATCTCTGCTTTCATGTTTGGCCACCAATAGAGTTTCTTGAGATCCAGATACATCTTATCTGAACCTGGGTGGACATAGTATCGAGTTTTGTGGGATTCAACCATGACAACTTCCCTGTAACCACCGAACTTTGGGGTCCAGATCCGGTTCATGAAATAACGAACTCTGTCTCCCTTGATCTCAAAGTTCTTCTCCATTCCTCGCAAGGCTTCACCTTCCATATTTTCTGGTTTAAAGGCTTCCAGCTGAGCCTCTTTGATTTGGGTGGACAGGTGGGAATGGATTGTCATGGTTAGTGCCTTCACCCTACGACATGAGTATTCCTTCCGGCTACGGGCATCTGCTACTAACATTGGCCTTACCCGGATGATAGAGAATCTCGCATTCGTAATCATTGAGTAGCTCTACCGATCGTCGTTGTCTCATGTTGAGCTCCTTCTAATCAAAGATGTGTTGAAGGCTTTTGTGGTCGGTGAAGATAGTGCACTTGGTACCACAAATGCAATGTCTCCAATTTTTTAGGGAAAAGACCACTGCTCCCAGTTCAAGATCGTGAGTTGTGTAGTTGACCTCGTGTACCTTAAGCTGTCTCGAGGCATAAGCGATAACTTTTTCCTCGCTGAATAAGTACACAGCCTAGTCCCTGGTTGGATGCATCGCAGTATACAACGAAGTCCTCTGTCCCTTCTGGAAGAGACAGTATGGGCGCACTGCATAAGGCCTGTTTTAGTGTCTGGAACGCAGTGTCTTGCTTCTCTCACCAACTAAAAGTCACACCCTTCTGAGTCAGGGTGGTAAGTGCTTTAGCAATTCTGGAGAAGTTTAGTATAAACCTATGATAGTAGCCAACAAGACCCAAGAATTGACGGATTTTTGTGGGCGTTCTCGGTGCTGACGAATTCTCAATTGCCTTTATTTTGGAAGGGTCCACATGTATGCCTTCTTCGCTAACCACGTGACCCAATAAAGTTACCTTCCAAATCCAAAACTCTCACTTAGAGAATTTCGCGTAAAGCTTTTCTGCCCTCAGTGTTTCCAATACTTGTCTTAAGTGCTGACTGTGTTCTTCCTCGCTTCGTGAATAGATAAGTATATCGTCTATGAATACTATCATGAACTTGTCTAGGAAGGGTGACACACCCGATTCATTAAATCCATGAATACGGTAGGTGCGTTGGTTAGACCAAAGGGCATCACTACAAACTCATAGTGACCATATCGAGTTCGGAAAGCTGTCTTAGGAACATCACTCTCCTGGACTCGTAGCTGATGGTACCCCGATCGCAGGCCTATCTTTGAAAAGTAGCTAGCTCCTTGAAGTTGATCGAAGAGGTCGTCGATTCTAGGTAGAGGGTAGCGATTTTTAATAGTGAGTTTGTTTAGCTCTCGGTAGTCTATGAACATCCGGAAAGATCCATCCTTCTTTTTCACGAACAAGATCGGTGCTGCCCAGGGTGAGAAGCTTGGTCTAATGAATCCCTTGCTGAGTAGTTCGTTCAGTTGGCTGGATAGTTCCTACATTTCTGCCGTTGCTAGGTGGTAGGGGGATTTGGCTACGGGGGTAGCTCCAAGAATCAAGTTGATTCGAAACTCGACTTGGTGTTCGGGAGGAACTCCTGGGAGATCTTCGGGAAAGATATCTGGAAAGTTGCAGACTTCGGGGATGGTCTCGAGGTCTTTAACTTCTTGTTTTTCGTTAACTACATAGGCTAGGAATGTGTGACACTCTTTTCGTAGATATTTTTGAGCCTTGATACACGAAATGATGCGAAGGTTCGTGCTGAGTTTGTCGCCGTAGATAATGAGGGCTTCGCCATTTGGCAGATTGAGACGAATGGCTTTTTCGAAACAAAGGATATCAGCACGATTGGGGCTCAACCAATCCATGCCGATGATGACATCAAAACTTTTTATGGAAACCGGCATAAGGTCGATAGGAAAGGAATAGTCGTTTAGAGTAAGGGTACAACCTATGAATATGTCGTTAGTGCTCTCTTTCTTTCTGTTAGCCATCTCGACAGTGAAAGTTTCGGTTAGAGGTTGTGATTTGAGTTTGAGTAAGTGTTTGAATTTATGACTAACAAAACTCCTCTCCACACCACTATCAAAGAGAATGCATGCATAAGAGTTGTCGAGGAGGAACGTACCCGTGACAACGGTGGGGTCTGCAACTGGCTCCTTCTGACCCATGGCTAGCACTTTCCCTGTGTTGCCAACATCTTTTGTCTTAGGGCAATTCCTTTTGTAGTGCCCGGTTTTGCCGCATCCATAATAGGCTTGGCCTATTCCAGCTCCGGGGGTCTGGGCATTTGGTTGCGCAGGTGTCTTGCAGAAGCGGGTTGTATGCCCCTTCTTGTTACAGCTAGTGCACTGCAACTCTCGACAAGGCCCATGATGACGAAAGTTGCATTTATCGCACTTAGGGAGGGTTCCAGCGTACCTTCTGGGAGGTGGTTGAGTAGTGGGAACAGCAGCAGGAGTGGTGGCAGCATGGACTGCTACTGTTTGTTGTTTCTTGGAGGGCTCTTGCGAAGATTGCCCCTTTCTTTTGTTCCAGAAATTTTTATTGCTGCCACCTTCCTTGGATTGTTCTGGAATAACTGTCACGGTATCTTGGTGATCCCCGTGATCTATCACACTACAAGAAAAACACGATTTTGCTATGGAAGGAATCCGTTGCTAAAAGTTGAAATTCCGTTGCAAATGACGATTAGCGACGAAATTTGCAACGACCTATTTCCGTCCCTAAAAACGTCATAGCGAGGGTTTGGAACGGAAAAGATAATTCCATCACAAATGTGACAACGGAATGAAATCCGTGGTAAGTGGTATTCCGTCGTGTATTCCGTAGTAGGATTCCATCGCACAATCCATGGTAGTTATTCCATCACAAATTCCGTGGTGGTGATTCCCTAGCAAAGTCCATGGTGGTGATTCCGTAGCAAATTCTGTGGTGGTCATTCCCTAGCAAATTCCGTGGTGATGAATCCATAGCAAATTTTGTGGTAGTGATTCCCTAGTAAATTTTGTGGTGGTCATTCCCTAGTAAATTGCATGGTGGTCATTCCCTAGTACATTCCGTGGTAGTGATTCCGTAGCAAATTCCGTCGTGCTGAATCCCTAGCAAATTCCGTTTGATGATCTCCTGGCAAATTCCGTGGTCATGAATCCCTATCAAATTCCGTTTGATCACTTCCTAGAAAATTACGTAATCATGAATCCCTAGCAATTTTAGTGGTGTATATATTATATACCAGATTCAATATGGACCGATGGATAATTGATTTATAAATTATATCCAAATAATTTTGTAGTAATATATGAAAAACAAAAAAAAAACAAAAAAATCATAACCATTATATCATAAAATAACAAAATAATTATTTATTGCATGGAAAAAAGAAAGTTGCTACTCTAAAATACATAATCTTCAATAAACATATATCAACCTACTACTCTTGTTGTTTTGTAAAAACATTAATAAGATCCAATGTCGTTTGAAGTTGTTTTTCAAGATGCCCGACCCTTGCTTTGTTTTCCTCTTGTTGGGCGTTCATCATTTCTTTAAGCTCTTCGTTTTGCTGTTTTTGTTTAGCAACAAGATCCCCTATTTCTTCTATTTCATCATTTTTTCCGGAATGTAAGATACATCCGTTTTACCATTCCTATTTGGAACCGCCTTTGCAAAAGAGCCTAATCCATAAAGTCTTCTTCTTTTATCATGACCACCAACTATAGCATAAAATAGCTTGTCCTCCTCAAATTCAACACCTTCAGCTTCCAACTCTTCCCGTTTTTCTGTATAGGCCGCCTACAAAATTAAAATATTATAAGTTAAACGATATCAAATTTAGGAATGATATTATGGACTAGCTACAATATAAAAGTTAAATTAAAATGAAATGAATATTACATGAATTTGGCTATCTTTTTCATTTGTGAAATTGACTCCATCATGATTCTTAGTGTGTGTATACAGGAACAATTCACTATGGGGTGGCTCATGTCCTAATTTCCTCTTCTGTATAAATACCATATAAAAAGTCAAATATACAGATAAACATATGCAAACATTGATACGATGTACCATTTTCAAAAATTACCAAATCAGAAGCTAGCTTCAAATGGCATGCGGATCCAGCGTTATGTGTAGGTTTTGCTACTCCATCAGCCACACCGTTACGCCTATTTTTCTTGTTCTGCTTAGATTTTAGCTTGTATTCTTCTGTATTCCATTTTAATTTCCAGGAGTTCCAGACTTCCTGTGGAATATGAGCTGGTTTAAAGCCATGATTGTTTCTTTTTGGGCTCCCCATGTTGAAGAGATATTGACCATAACTTTGTGCCGTTTTCCTTGCCCAAGCTTGCCTCACCAGCGAGTCTATTGTTTCATCCCAACAACATTTTTTCTACAAATTAACAATATAAACATAAGTTGAAGTGTAAATGTTTACCAAATAACAATTTATCACTTATAGTTAATTACCTGAAACTCCTCCCAATATAATTCGTGCATTTCTTTGCTTACTTGTGCCCAAGCGTACCCTTCTGGATCTACTCTTTGTTTAAAGGACTGACTAATAAAGTGTGCACAAGGGCCTGGTGGCATTAGCCTGCAAGTAATCATGTGATGTGTTAAGTTATGAATTGATATGTAGGTGTAAACCAAAATTTAATACATAGAAAAAGTTGTAATTAAGATTTGAATGGTAACTCACGTATTTTTCCAAACATGAACATTTAAATGTCCATCTGTTCCACAATCTTCAGAGGAATTGTTTTCACCTTCTACCCTTTCCACTACATATCCATTCATGGTTGGTTGTGTTGGTGATGGGGTAGATTCTGGGATGGGTGTTGTTGATGGGGTTGATTCTGGGATAGGTGTTGTTGATGGGGTATATTCTGGGGTAGGTGTTGGGATATATGTATATGTTGAGGATGTGGTAGTTCCTTTACTTAAGCAGGGTGTGGTAGTTATTGTAGTTGTGGAGGATGGTAGTGTAGATGTAGGTTTTAAGGTTGTGGTAGTAGATATAGGTGTTGATGATGTGGTAGTGGGTGTTGGTGTTGAGGATGGTTTAGATGATGTAGGTGCTGAAGTTTTGGTTATTGATGTTAGTGTTGACGATTGTATTGTTCCAGTTTCTGAAGTTTTAAATGTTTTTTCTAAGGAGGGTGTGGATGTTGTAAGTGATGCCGAGGAAGTGGTAGTCATGGGTGATGTGAATGATATAGGTTTAGGGGTTTTGTTGGTAGATGTTATAGGTGCTTTGGATGTGGTTGTTGGTATTGGGAAGTCGATTTCTTCATCTTGTAACGGTCTGTTTATGAATTCTGCAGCAGAAATCCTGTTGCGTTTCATAACTTGTGGTGCAATGAATTTAGTTGGCTTTACACCGGATGCTCCTTTTGCTTTCGAGGTCGACATCTTTCTGACACAAACAATAAAAATAAATTATATATGAAGGCATTACTTTGCATGCAAACTATTGAATACAATCAAAACCAATTTACATGAAGACGATCAGAGAACAAAAAAGGATCGATCATCATGACAACTAGAATATTAAATAAAAATAAATTTTAGATGAGTGAAAACCTATATCGCCAAAGTCAGTGCACAAACGTACAATGAACAAAGATTTCGATCAATTAGCCGTCGGAGATGATGATTACAGAAAATGTAAACCCTATTTCTCATCGGTAACTTACCCTAATATGCACAATAACCGTGTGTAGGTTCGAGGGAAACGAATTGTGAAATACTTTGAATCTCTGCTAATAAAAAATTGGAACTGTGCTAATTACCGCTAAATATTTAGTAATTCAAATTTATTTAAAGTAGTTACAGATTGATAGATAGGGTATATACATATAAATAACGTCAAGAAAGAACATAGACTAACGATGTGTTCATAGTATAATTTTAACTTAAAATTAAATAGGATGACTAAACATTAATAAACTATACATCTATATGCTTTTCTGTTTAAACTGAAATTTATATACAAAAGACGTACGGGTCATGTCAATATATATATGGTAGTGGCTTATTGTGTCCATGGATGACATATGGGCCATTGGTCGACATGGTAGTGGCTTATTGTGTCCATGGATGACATATGGGCCATTGGTCGGCATGGTAGTGGCTTATTGTGTCAATAGGATGACATATGGGCCATTGGTCGACATGATAGTGGCTTATGGTGTCCATGGATGACATATGGGCCATTGGTCGACATGGTAGTGGCTTATTGTGTCCATGGATGACATATGGGCCATTGGTCGACATGGTAGTGGCTTATGGTGTCCATGGATAACATATGGGCCATTGGTCGACATGGTAGTGGCTTATTGTGTCCATTGATGACATATGGGCCATTGGTTGACATGGTACTGGCTTATGGTGTCCATGGATGACATATAGGCCATTGGTCGACTTATTGTGTCAATGGGATGACATATGGTTGATTGCTCGACATGGTAGTGGCTTATTGTGTCCATGGATGACATATGGGCCATTGGTCGACATGGTAGTGGCTTATTGTGTCAATGGGATGACATATGGTTGATTGGTCGACATGGTAGTGGCTTATTGTGTACATGGATGACATATGGGCCATTGGTTGACATGGTAGTGGCTTATGGTGTCCATGGATGACATATGGGCCATTGGTCCACATGGTAGTGGCTTATGGTGTCCATGGATGACATATGGGCCATTGGTCGACATGGTAGTGGCTTATGGTGTCCATGGATGACATATGGGCCATTGGTCGACATGGTAGTGGATTATTGTGTCCATGGATGACATATGGGCCATTGGTCGACATGGTAGTGGCTTATGGTGTCCATGGATGACATATGGGCCATTGGTCGACATGGTAGTGGCTTATTCTGTCCATGGATGACATATGGGCCATTCGTCGACATGATAGTGGCTTATGGTGTCCATGGATGACATATGGGCCATTGGTCGACTTATTGTGTCAATGGGATGCCATATGGTTGATTGGTCAACATGGTAGTGGCTTATTGTGTCCATGGATGACATATGGGCCATTGGTCGACAAGGTAGTGGCTTATTGTGTCAATGGGATGACATATGGTTGATTGGTCGACATGGTAGTGGCTTATTGTGTCCATGGATGACATATGGGCCATTGGTCGACATGGTAGTGGATTATGGTGTCCATGGAGGACATATGGGCCATTGGTCGACATGGTAGTGGCTAATGGTGTCCATGGACGACATATGGGCCATTGGTCGACATGGTAGTTGCTTATTGTGTCCATGCATGACATATGGGCCATTGGTCGACATGGTAGTGGCTTATTGTCTCCATGGATGGCATATGGGCCATTGGTCGACATGGTAGTGGCTTATGGTGTCCATGGATGACATATGGGCCATTGGTCGACATGGTAGTGGCTTATTGTGTCCATGGATGACATATGGGACATTGGTCGACATGGTAGTGGCTTATTGTGTCAATGGGATGACATATGGTTGATTGGTCGACATGGTAGTGGCTCATTGTGTCCATGGATGACATATGGGCCGTTGGTCGACATGGTAGTGGCTTATTGTGTCAATGGGATGACATATGGTTGATTGGTCGACATGGTAGTGGCTTATTGTGTCCATGGATGACATATGGGCCATTGGTCGACATGGTAGTAGCTTATTGTGTCCATGGATGACATATGGGCCATTGGTCGACATGGTAGTGGCTTATGGTGGCCATGGATGACATATGGACCATTTCTCGACATGGTAGTGGCTTACTGTGTCCATGGATGACATATGGGCCATTGGTCGACATGGTAGTGGCTTATTGTGTCCATGGATGACATACGGGCCATTGGTCGTCATGGTAGTGGCTTATGGTGTCCATGGATGACATATGGGCTATTGGTCGACATGGTAGTTGGTTATTGTGTCCATAGATGACATATGGGCCATTGGTCGACATGGTAGTGGCTTATTGTGTCAATGAGATGACATATGGTTGATTGGTTGACATGGTAGTGGCTTATTGTGTCAATGGATGACATATGGCCCATTGGTCGACATGGTAGTGGCTTATGGTGTCCATGGATGACATATGGGCCATTGGTCGACATGGTAGTTGCTTATTGTGTCCATGGATGACATATAGGCCATTGGTCGACTTATTGTGTCAATGGGATGACATATGGGCCATTGGTCGACATGGTAGTGTCTTATTGTGTCCATGGATGACATATGGGCCATTGGTCGACATGGTAGTGGCTTATTGTGTCCATGGATGACATATGGGCCATTGGTCGACTTATTGTGTCAATGTGGTGACATATGGGCCATTAGGCGACATGGTAGTGGCTTATTGTGTCCATTGATGACATATGGGCCATTGGTCGACATGGTAGTGTCTTATTGTATCAATGTGATGACATATGGTTGATTGGTCGACATGGTAGTGGCTTATTGTGTCCATGGATGACATATGGCCCATTGGTCGACATGGTACTGGCTTATGGTGTCAATGGATGACATATGGGCCATTGGTCGACTTATTGTGTCAATTGGATGACATATGGTTGATTGGTCGACATGGTAGTGGCTTATTGTGTCTATGGATGACATATGGGCCATTGGTCGACATGGTAGTGGCTTATGGAGTCCATAGATGACATATGGTTGATTGGTCGTCATGGTAGTGGCTTATGGTGTCCATGGATGACATATGGGCGATTGGTCGACATGGTAGTGGCTTATTGTGTCAATGGGATGACATATGGTTGATTGGTCGACATGGTAGTGGCTTATTGTGTCCATGGATGAAATATGGCCCATTGGTCGACATGGTAGTGGCTTATAAGGTATTTTCTTTAATAACATATGGGCTGCAATATTATTGAGCATAATATTATGGTTTTTCAATTTAAAGAAACGAATGTTAATTTAGTTTAGCTGGCAAACGCGTTTTACTTCTTACCCGAAGTCGCAGGTTCGAATCCTACTTATGTCAATAATTTTATTTAAATTCGTCTCTCTAAATTTAATCAATATTTTTATTTAACTTCATCTTTTTAAAGTTAAACTGTTCAATTTAATTACAATAATGCCCATAGGTATTGACAAAATTACCCTAACCATTTACGTATTAACCTTTTCACATTCAAGGGCAATTATGTCAATTCATATCCTAAACACTTAGGCGCCATAAATTGTAGTCAGAGTCATACCGTCGTTTCAGTTTATCGGCAGTAGATCGTCTACACTCCATTACAGACACTCAAAATTCCCGCACGTTGATCAACAAACCCTAAAATCGTTGTTGCTACATAATTTGGATTACACTCCACGAAGATCAACATAATGGCAGCGAGTTGTTCTTCAAAAAGAATGCAAACAAGGCAACAAGTAACAAGGATCACTACTTTGCCATCGCACTTGATCAAAAAAATATTAACTACGGTTGGGGGAAATTCACCAATCGATTCTTTTAAGTGCCTGATAGTGTAAGTATAATGTGCATTACTTCTATTAAACTTGTTTACATACTTAATTTAGTGTTTAATATATGAATTTTGTGTTGGTTTGTGAATTATATATATATATATATATATATATATATATATATATATATATATATATATATATATATATATATATATATATATATAATTGCAAACTCTTTAGGGATTCTGTAACATCAGACGCATTATATAAAATCATAGACAGAAATCGAATACGGTTTCGTCAATTAACTGTTCACAAGTATGAAGTCATAAGCAAATGCAGAACGTTGAACAACCCACACGTACTCTTCAACGATGGAATGGTGCTCTTTTTTTTAAGCAATCGGATAATTGCGAATTCAATTGATTTTCTATATTTGTATTTTTAAAATTGTATGATTACTTATTGTATGTTAGGTGAAGTATTTTACGATGGGGGAAGAAATAGCAGGGAAAAAGTTGCTTCATGATGCAGCCGATTAGGGGCAGTTGGATGCAATCTTCGTTCTGGGAATGATGTTGATGGCCGAAGGCATTGAAAATAAGCAAGAAGCTCTGATCATGTTAAATAAAGCCTACGTTAATACTAGAAGAAGTTGGAATCTAAGACAAACCTGTGGTTCATAACCACTTGGTAAGGAGAACAAAGGAGATAAAGTTCCATGGCTTACATAAAAGTTGTGCAAAGCATCCTTCTGTGGGCAGTTATTACACAGCTTTTATGAGTGAATACAATTGGTTATTGAATTGTGCTATTTGTTTGTGGGATGCGTGTTTCGTTAAGTTTGCTTTGATGTTTGAAATTACTTTCGAGTAGATATATATGTAGTAGTTGTTTAGATGTTATGCATTTACTGATGCATATTGAAGTAGTTTTTTGAGGTAATGGGAATACATACTTTTAACTTTATTAAATGTTAATATGTAAATATATGTTATTTTTGATATGTATGTTATTTTTGTCTTTGTCATTTTACTAACCAAAAGTCCATTGTGACTTATAATAAGTTATATTGTTTGAATAATGTGTTTTGACTGAAATACCCTTACTAATCACATATATGGATTGATTTGAAGGGCACTTTGGTCTATTTGCAATCTGTACAGTGAAGGCACCATTTTTGCTATGGAAATAAAAATAAGTGTTTAATCAAGTCGTTATTAAGGAAAATACCTTATATAAAATTTATATTTTAAGTAGCTCAATATCTATATTTATTACGAATGTTATTTAAAATTATCATTACCCGTATACTACATGGGTTTTAACCGGGTATTGAATAATATGACCCAATAATTTGACCTAATATCCATCCAACACATTGAAATCAAGGGTTGTCGAATGTTCCCTAATCGATACACACTTTGTTTGCATATGTGTTATGCAAGTGTCGATCTCAATTAAACCATTCTACTAAGGTAAAATATTGTGTTATTTAAAATTATACGTTACTTTAAATATTAAATACAATGAACAATCAAAGTAGAAAGTGGATGTATGAAAGAAAAGATTATCGTAGTTGTGTATCCCGTGATTTCATACAAGTAGTGAAAATTTTTATTGATTTTGCTACCAGTCAACATAGGTTCATGGACGTAGATAAAATAAAATGCCCATGCATTAGATGTCGTAACGTACCATATACAGAAGTTGATACTGTTAAGCATCATTTGTACAAGTTTGGTTTTGTTGAGGAATATTGGTTTTGGGATCAACATGGCGAAACATTAAATGATGATGACAATACGTTTTTTGAGGTGGATGATTCAAACAACAATTTTAGTGAAGGTGCATGTTCTTATAGAGAAATGGTCATAGATGCAATGGCTCCTGATTTAAATAATAGTAATCCTGAAGAAGAGCCAAATGCACTAGATAAAAAATTCTTTGAAATGCTAGATGCAGCCGATAAAGAATTGTGGCCTGGATGTAAAAAAGTGACACAACTATCTGCTGTAGCTAGATTATTGAATATAAAATCAGAGTATCGCATACCTGAGCAAAGTTATGACGCTATCTGCCAGTTAATAAAAGATGTGTTACCGGAGGATAATAATATGGTAGGTAGTTTATACGAAAGCAAAAAGTTAATACAAACACTAGGTTTGCCTATGGAGATGATTGATTGCTGCAGGTCTGGATGTATGATATATTGGAGGCAAGACAAAGATCTTTATGGGTGCAAATTCTGCAATGCAGATAGGTATAAACGGTCAAAAAATTTGGCCAGATGTTCTCGCGTATCCTTTAAGAAAATGCATTTCTTTCCTTTGACTCCAAGGTTGAAGATACTGTATGCTTCACAAGCCACAACCGCTTCCATGCGATGGCACTCTGAGAATCATGGACATGATGTTGGAGTAATGTGTCATCCATCCGATTCAGAAGCTTGGAAGCACTTTGACAAAAGTCATCCTTCATTTGCAGCAGAAGTACGTAATGTAAGATTAGGGCTAAGTACAGATGGGTTTGCACAACATGGAGCATTTGGAAAACAATATTCATCTTGGCCTATTATTATAACACCTTACAATTTTCCACCTTCTATGTGCATGAAAGAGCCTTACATGTTTTTGATCGCACTTGTGACATATGATATATCTTTAAAACAAAATTTCCATCTAAGTGCAGCTTTGATGTGGACAATAAGCTATTTTCCAGCATATGCAATGTTGTTCGGATGGTCTACAGCAGGTAAGCTAGCATCTCCACATTGTGGGAAACATACACAAACATTTAGGCTAAAGAATGGTAACAAGATGTCATGGTTTGACTGCCATAGAAAATTTCTAGAGGTAAATCACCCATATAGAAAGGATAAAAATAAGTTCAAGACGAATCATGAAGTGATAGAAGGTCCTCCTCCAAGTAAGAATAGTGTACAAACTTTAAGGGAGATTGAACAATTAGGTTTGGTAAAAGTGATTGAACTAAATGCTGATGATGTAAACAAAAGATGTGGCGATTATGGTTGGAAAAAGAAAAGCATATTTTGGGATTTACCATATTGGAAAACAAACCTCATTAGACATAATTTAGATGTTATGCATATTGTGAAAAATGTATTTGAAAACTTTTTTTACACTGTAATGGATGTCAAAGGGAAGACGAAGGACAATGTAGCAGCCAGAAGAGATCTGAAGCTGTATTGTTGGAAGAGAAAAGGAGTCGAAGATAATGAAATAACATACTATGCTCTGGACAAGAATCAAAAGAAAGCCATATGCCAATGGGTGGAGAAATTGCGTTTCCCCGATGGTTATGTTACTAATTTGGGGAGGTGTGTTGATTTAACAGGGTGTAGACTGTTCGGAATGAAAAGCCACGATTGTCATGTTTTTATGAAAAGATTGATGCCAATTGCATTTCGTGAGATGTTGCCAAAACAAGTGTGGGAAGCATTAACAGAGTTGAGTATTTTCTTCAAAACATTAACAGCAACATCAATCACAACAAAAGACATGGAAATGATTGAAACTGAGATCCCAATAATACTATGTAAATTAGAGACCATCTTTGTCCCTGATATTTTTAATTCCATGGAACATTTACCAGTACATTTGCCATACGAAGCGAAGATAGCCGGTCGTGTCCAATATCGGTGGATGTATCCATTTGAAAGGTTTGTATGGTACATCATAATTTATGTTGCTATTTTTGTAAGCTAATTTAAATAATCTTTACTATAGGTATCTAAATCAGTTGAAAAAAGATGTGAAGAATAAAGCTAGAGTGGAAGGGTCCGTTGTTAATGCGTACTTGCTACGTGAAGCATCAATATTTTGCTCTCATTATTTCGAGACTAGTGTCCCCACACGTAATAGAAAGTTGCCTCGAAATGATGATGGAGGAGGAGATGAGCAAGCGGATGCTAACAACGACATGTTAGATATATTTTCATATCGTGGGCGACATTATGGAAGATTCACGAATAGAATGATGTCTGATGAGGAAGTGCATGCTGCCCAAACGCATATACTCCTTAACGAAGATAAGATCAATCATTATATCAGGTACGTAACATATGCATCACTTTTAATTATAATAATCATTTGTTGTGTAATTACTATGAATTAATAACATTAACATGCATGATTTTGTTTATTACATTCAGAGTAACTTCAAAATGTTATTCAACTGGTGATACAGAATATTTGAAGAAAATTTGAATGAACTTATGGGACATATGGATGAATAGGTCCTTGCAGCTGAAGTTGAGAAGAACTTTGCAATATGGTTTCAAAACTATATGGGTGTTATTTTTGTATTTTTTAAAACTTATTATTTTTTGTTATGGTTAATATTAACTCTAATTAAGTGTTTTACCATTTTTTATATAGGCACATAAGAACCCGATAAATAACAAGTATATATCTGACTTTTCCAAAATCCCATTCAAAAAAGTGAAATTATATAGTGTATACTTTGTCAATGGTTACAAGTTTCACACAGAATCTCATAGTCTGAACAAATCAACAACCAATAGCGGATTGTGTGTTAGTAGCCAAGGAGGTGATTATTATGGTAAGGTAGAAGAAATTTTAGAAGTCGAGTACCCTGGTTACCCAATTCAAACCACAGTTTTGTTTAAATGTCATTGGTTTGATCTAACACCTAACATAGGAGTTAAGGTTCACAAACAATATAACTTGGTCGAGATAAACGTCAAAAGAAAATACAACAAGTTCGAGCCATTTGTTTTAGCCATGCAAGCCACTCAAGTGTGTTACATTCCTTACCCAAGTTCCAAAATAAACAACTCGGACTGGTGGGCTGTATTTAAAGTTAAATCTCGTGGTTGGACCGATAAAAATCATCATCAGAAAAACGTTTCTTTCCAAGAAGATGAAGTTGAATAAAATGAAATCATTACACCAAGTGCATCCGATACAGACAATTATGATGATCACGAAATGTCAAGCAACAGTTTAGATAATGAAAATAATATTGATGAAGAAGGTGAAATTCATGAGGACGACGATGATGGTATTCCTGACAGCGAGGGTAGTTATGAGTATAGTACATCGAGCAATGAAGAAGAAGAGGATGAGTAAGAAGATGAGGAAGAAGATAATGACTAGATGTTTTTGGGTTTAATATAAACTAGGAAGAAAGCCACGGCTTCGCCCCAGGATGTTTTTTTTGTGTTTTTTATGTCGAAATGTAAAACTGTTGACTGTAAAGCCCAAGAGTATCAAAGTGGCTAAAGAATTGTGGAAAAAACCTAAATGTTTTTCGTGTATATTATGCCAAATTTATAATTTTTTACAATAAGGACTAAAATTGTCAAAGTGGCTAAAAAATTGTGGCAAAAATCTTAAGTTTTTTGTGTTTTTTTAGCAAAATGTAAAAGTATTGTTTCCAAGGGCCAAAATTGTCTAAGTTACCAAAAAAATGTGGCAAAAATCTTAATGCCCAAAAAGTTCCTATTGCTAACTCTTTTGTGCTTATATATATATATATATATATATATATATATATATATATATATATATACTCATGTATTACATTATATATTATGATATATATGTTATTTTTGTATTTTCCATTTCAACAATCAAAATTACAATTCCATTTCAACAATTAAAATTCCACTGTTACCTATAAAAGGTTTTAATATTTGAATAATGTGTTTTGGCACAAATATCCTTAGTTTTCACATATTTGGAATGATTTCAAGGTCACTTTGGTCTTTTTGCACTCTAAAGCGTTAAGGTGCCATCAAAAACTCTGACGTAACAACAACGTTATCAGTTCTTCATCCATTCAGAAGGTCTCAACTTTTCCGGACGATAAATCTCCATACAAACACTAAAACCCCCAAATCGTCGAAGGGTAATCGTTCTTAAAAACAATTTTCTCCGATAATAGGCACTCCTGTACTCCTCGCGACCAGATCATCAGAAAGTAAGTATTTTTTTTCATACCCTGTTACATTGTTTTTCATAGTTAGGCTTATTTTTTAAAAAGGAATTGAAATCAACTACTCCAATTTGTATTTTGTAAGTAGAATGTCGAATACTAGAAGTCGCGTTCGTTAGATGATCTCCCATTAGAGATTTTGAGTCGGATATTCGTAGTATTAGGGTCAGAATCTGCGAAAGACATCGTCTCTGCAAGACTCTGGTAATTCTCAATAAACATCAACTAATGAATGTATATTTAATGAAATACAACTTTATTTATCTGTTATTTATTGTGTATTAAAATTTTTGAAGTTCAAAAAAGATGTATGAAGCGGGGGGTGATCCTCAAGTGTTCAGAACAGCATGCATTGACATGATTGAAGGAATGGGTCCCAAAAATAAGAAATGCTGATTCATTTATACGCACATGTGCATTGCATAATAACATTGAAGCCATGTTCAGACAAGGAATTGTATGTGTATTTTCATTAATTATATGTAATTTATACCATTTATTAATGTTTTGTGTCATTGATGTTATATATTGATATTGTTATTCTGTCAACAGGACGAGTGCTTTTATTATGACAATTTTGATTTAGGATTGTCTTTGTTGAGACAAGCAGCAAATGAAGATCATCTTGAGGCAATTTATTTGCTTGGAATGATCTACATTTCAAGAGGGCCTCATCAATGTGATGAAGGTATGTATATATGGTATATATGTAAATTAAATTATGTATATAGTTAATTAAGGCATGTTTGTAGTTTGGGGTTAGTATTTAGTTGTGTTGTGTTGTATAATATTTACTGTTGTATTGAAAAGGATACATTGGATTAATTGATGGATATTTTAATGTGTAGGTTTACAATTACTTGATGCCTATTTTGGCTGGGCAGTTCCAGATGATGGGGAGTACACGGGTGTTGTTGATAGTGCCAAACAGTTGTTGCGGGATGTTGATGTTGTTCATATACTTACAACGAACAACATCACATTCCAATGTGAAGACCCACGTCATTCTGTTAAAGGTGCATTTGCAATAGGCCATGAAGAGGATGAGGATCGACAAAGATATTGCACGGTTTGTCGTTGGTATGTAGAGTATGGTAGGTTTTGTATATTTCTTAAAAATATTAATGGTTGATAATAGATTGGACATTGAATATTAGTGTTCTTATTGTATTGTATATGAAGTTGTATAGTACTACTATAATTATATTTTGGTTTTGTGTTTACATCATTCTGTTAAAAGGGCATTTTAGTCATTTTTGCTTGATATGTTGTTTGAGTAGGATGAAGTATACGTAAAACCCATGTTATTTTTATGATGAAGTATAGTTAATGTAATTAAAAGTAAGTTTGTAATGAATTCGTTGTTAATTATTCATTATATACTATGTTTTCAAGAAACTATACACAACTTGATTAGCACAACTGGCTTAACCGCGCCCTTTTCTAGTATAAGCTTAAGTTTGAGTCTGCTTGCCAGCAATATCCACTTTAATTCGCTTTTACATTTTTTAGCCATTAGTTTATGACACATCTTACCAATTCAAAAACATTTCATTCAAACCATATCTTACAAATTACATTGATCATAACAATAATTCAACCATAGTATAAGAAGATTACTAAAGCATACAACATCCCAACAAATACCGTCACACATTAGCTACGCATTTTGTTCCATAGCAAAACAAGCAAACGAAATCATATTCCATAGCAGAATTCCCTAGCAAATACCTACAAATGGTACTTCCATAGCAATTCTACTATGGAATTGGTTTCCGTCACAAACTCCGTTGCATAGTAACCACTATAATGAATTCCATAGCAGCAGTACAATGGAAAGTGATTTCGTAACAAATGTCGTTGGAAAATTGCTACGAAATTTTGTTCCATAGAACTATAGGTAGCATAATACCAACGGATATGGAGTCGGTAGCATTTTCCCTAGCAAGTCCCATTCTCGTTACCAGAAATAAAATCCGTAGACAATGTGGTAGCAATATTGCTATGGAACGACATTCCATAGCACGATCCATTGCAGATTAACAACGAAAATACGTTCCATAGTAACCTTCCCTAGCAAAATCGCGTTTTTCTTGTAGTGTCAGTGTCTGCGCCAGACGCTTGGCGCTGTCAAATATGAGTGGTTTGGCAGCTAGAACATTCCCTTGATTTGGGGGAGTCAGTCCCCAAATATATCTCTCCACTTTCTTGCTCTCCGGGGTGACCATCCCGGGACAAAGTAGAGCCAGATCACTGAACCTAGCAGTGTATGCACCAATGTCGGAACCCTTCATCTTTAGGTTCCAAATCTCATGCTCCAATTTTTGCATTTCGCCCCTAGGGCAGTATTCAGCTAGTATTAACTCCTTCAAATCATCCAAACTCATAGAATTGGCTACCGGAAGAGTTAGGGATTTGACTTGGCTGTTCCACCAAGTTAGTGCTCTATCAGTGAAGGTGCATACGACAAATTTCACCTTGCTTGCCTCGGGGCACACACAGATCTCGAATATTGATTCAATTTTCTCGAACCAACGAGTTAAAGCAATGACACCTCCAGTACGATAGAAGGACTTGGGTTTCATATTCATGAAATCTGTCACACCCCAAAACCGGAACGGCGGAAACGTTCTGGGGTGGAGGACGTCATGTTTAGTATCACAAGACATGCATCATAGTAAGCAAAGTAATAAACAACCTTTTCATTAGAAAGAAAGTGTTTACAAAGTATGTGTTCACATAACATAGACTACAAAGTAAATAACAAATCAAGACTTGAAGCTATACTGCTCCATCTTCTAAATTCCCAAAGCACGTACCTGTCTACTGGTCTCCTGAGAATACAAGTTATTTTGAAAGCGTAGATCAGCATTTAAGCTGGTAAGTTCATAAGATTTAAGTGATGTAAGTGAGTAGTAAGAAAGTTTGTAGAAAGTTGTAGTAAATTATAGTAAGTTCTGTTTAGCAAAGTTTGCCTGTTCCTCCAGGAAATCCTATATTTCCTGCTTTGATGAAAGATAAGTAAAAATGACTCTACAGTCCTTTCTATGAGTACTAAATGAATACAAGTTATATAAAACTCAGAGTAAACAAACAATCGGTTGTGTGTATCTGCCCTAAGCCCACAACCAAACAAGGAACAGGAAATGAGGCGGAAGACACACATCACATTGTTTGTTAGATCATCGTTGTATATAACCATAGCGTTTCCACTTGGTACTCACGGAGTTAACTGTAATAGTTCCTTTATATTTGATGAAAAGATTCTTTAAGAAAACCCTTATTTCTTATAATAAAAATGGTAACCACAGTAGTTCCTTCTATAATCACTTAGTTTATACTAGTTATATATAATCTAATATCGAATAGATAGTTAATTGTGTGAATCTGCCCTAAGCCCACAACCAAACAAGGAACAAGGAATGAGGCGGAAAGCATGCATCCAACTACCTATCGGATGTTAATTATATATAACCTTGATGTATAAACTAAGGTATTATGGAATTAACCACCTAAGGTCCTTTAAGTTATACTGGTTTAATAAAATGGATTAAACCCTTTACTGGTAAGTTTCTAGTTTTGTATATCAAAAGTTCTTTACTTGAAAAGTATGATTTGTACAAGAAAACGGTGCATTGAATTAGTGTCCTATGACCTAGCCCATACCTGGTACCCCTTATGATTACTTGGTGTATACGGAAACATATATATATATATATATATATATATATATATATATATATATATATATATATATATATATATATATAAGATCGGATAGATAGTAGGCTGGGTGTATCTGCTCTAAGACCACAACCAAACAAGGAACAGGAAATGAAGCGGAAAGCACACATCCTACTACCTGTCGGATCCGATTAATATATATCCCTGAATGCATACACTAAGGAATCATAAAGTTAGCATTATAGGCCCCCTTCTACTGAATGTACTAGACTCGACTGTTCTGTGTGTCGGTTGTAAAATGTAAGTTTTCCCTAGTTTATAACTATCTTGACTCGAAAATAGTTTGTATTAACTTTCAAGTGGAACTGTCACAATATGAAAGTAATTGGAAATTATAAGTACTCAGTTGTCTTATGAACTGACATCCTGTAGTACTGTTTACCTTTAACTTATTAGTTTAATTAAGGTAAAATGTGATATTATTGTATCCATGCTTGATTTGACTTAGTATAACACGACGTTCGAGACGTCGAAATGATATGACATTCGTCACCCGTAGACCTGCAGGTCCCACTGTAGGTAGCAGCAAGGTGTGGGATGGTCAATCCCGTATAGATCTATACACAAATTTACGCTCTCCCTCCAGGAGACTTTGGTACAAAACATGCAATAGCAATGTATGCCGCGCCATAAAGTAGTATCTCACATTATAGTTATAGTATCTTAGTAAGTTCGTTATGTTATAGTATCTTCTCGTTATAGTATCTTTGTATGTTCTCGTTATAGTATCTTAGTATTCTCTTGTTATAGTATCTTAGTATTCTCTTGTATCTAGTATGAGCTGAACCCCTAAACTATACCCCTTATAGTTTACTAGTATTTTACTTGAACTATTACTGAAAAGACTCATTTCTCTACTAACTTATGTTGGTACTTTAAAAACGGATTTTTGTTAAACTATAAAGTAACATAACTTTAAAAGAGTTTTTGAAATGTTTTGACCACTTATAAATGACATAAGCAATCTTTTTAAAGATGTTTATAACAAAAAATTACACATTTATCATTGTGTTCAACTTGTATTCCCCCCCCCTAAAAGCATTTAAAACAGTTTAAAAGATTGATTACAGGGGTATGAACTCACTTTATGTGGGCGATTCAAACGAATATGCGCGTAAGGATGAGAAGTTCCACGAATGAAGTCCCGAGACTTAACAAGTCCTAAATGACATATAATGGCATATATTGGCATAAATATAGTGTTTAGAAGCAGTCAAATGCAAGGAAACACCTTAAGGGACTAGGAAACACTTTGACCAAGTGTTGGAATCACATGTGATTTAATTAAAGGGAGTGTACGGCCACTTGAAGGAGTGTGCGGCCATGGGTGTGCGGACAGGGAGTGTGCGGCCGAACACTCATGGTAAAGAGTGCACAAAAACGTTTTCCAAGGGTAAGGAGGCTTGTGGGATGATTGCTCAACAAGTGGTGAAGCTAGAAATGCATTTTGAAGGCTCTTTAGGGGTGCTTTGAGGGGTGTACGGCCACACATGGGTGTGCGGCTGCACACACCTTGTGTTCTTGAGTTCTGGTCACATTTAAGGTGTTAATCTAGTGTTCTTAACAAGATATAAGCATAGGGAAGGAGTACTTACGATCTGGAGGCTCGAGAAGGGTCAAAATCACCAAGAAAAAGTGTGTGTTCTTGGTGTTCTTGGTGAAATGGATGAAGATTTGAAGATCTAGCCAAAATATGATTTCCAATGGATGAAATCAAAGGATGTTACTAGTTTAAAAGGATTAACAACAAATCAAAGGAAGAACACTTACAATCTTGAAGATCTAGGCTGAAAATCGGATGATAGTTGAGAGAGAAATCGGGTTCTAGGCTTAGGAGTGTGAAAAGGGATGAATGAAGGCTAAGTCCCAACCTTATACATGTGAGTGTGCTGCTAGGAGAGGGGTGTGCGGCTGGACACCTAAGTGTGCGGCCGTACACTCCTCATGTTGGAGTGTAAGGTTCGATTTTGGTGCTAGAAGTGTACGCGACCCAATCCTATACTCGAGGCTTGAATGTACTGAGCTTTGAACCTTTAAACGGACTCTAAACAAGGATAAATGATATCAGAAACGAGTCTAAGACTCAGTTGAGTTTACTGGCTGAGCTTTACAAGGCAAAAATTTTCGGGTTGTCACATCATCCCCCCGTTAGATGGAATTTCGTCTCGAAATTAGCTTTCTTAGCAGTACTACTAGGGTTGCGCTCCTCTGATTGGCAGAATACCCACTCGTAGACCTGGCAACTTTGCCCTAATGTCTATGATAGGATTCATACTTGGTCCATCTATCATTACCTCGTGTATACAAGTCGTATATAATTCGGAGTATTAAGACGGTCGGATGTGCGACTCTGCCCCAGGTCCACAAGCAAACAAGGAACAGGAGATAGGGTGGAAACACACATACTAGATCTGCGTAATCATAATCATATACCACCCTCGCGTATACACTAAATAGTGATAGGTGAGCTGTATTCGTCCTTAGCCTCTGTGCTCGAACTTGGTCTGCTGGACGAGTGGTATTTCGGAAAGGTCTGCGGAACATACGGCGGCAAGGCTTCGGAGGACAAAGTACCCTTCGCATGAGTACTTCGGGGTTTAGAATACGAAAGACAAAACTGAGGTTTAGGTCGGACGGTCGTTACGAATGACGAAGGTTTCGTGAACTTGACGGCTGAGGCGATAGGAACATATGAACTTAGTATGGTGAAGACCACTCCAACTCATGACGAATGATAGTAACTGACTCTTTACTGAACAAAGTTTTGGCCGATTTGAAAGAAACGTTTGTTATACGATGATGTACTTCCCTAGTGTGCTCAAAAAAATGTACTCTTTGTAAATGTTCTAGTGCTTTCTGTTTTCCTCTTGTTGTTAACACTTCTACGTATCGTACCACGATGTGCGCGTACATACCGCGAAAGTGCTTTGATAACTAATGTCGATACTTTAAACTACGATCCTCCTTGGTACCACTACGATCGCCTGGAATATACAAGTTATAGATAATTAAGATGAATTGGACGGTCGACTGAGTAACTCTGCCTCAAATCCACAACCAAACAAGGAACAGGAATTAAGGCGGAATCACTCACTCTAAGTCTGCAAAATCTTAGCTATGCACCACCCTAACGTACATACTAAGCCATCATAGCTTCTCAAAACGGATCCCTTAGTTTTCTTGGATATTGTGACTTATTTCAATAAGTGAGTTACTATAATTACTTTTAAGTGTTATCCCCAAGTTTTAATCTTATATAAATATAAATTAATTTTTCAAAGTAATTACTAAATCGAAAACGTACCACTGCTCGCTGGCGACTCCAAGGTCGATTCTCATGCGGTGATCATCAGAATTCGTCCATCCGCTCCTGAGTTCTTTGTTATCGGGCAGTCCCTCTGGTAGTGTCCATTCTCAGCACAGCCATAGCAGGCTTGGTTTTCCTCAACTCCGGGGACTTGGGAGATCTGTTGAGCCGGTGCCCTGCAGAAACGGACTGTGTGTCCCTTTCTGTGGCAGTTCAGACACTGCATTTCCCGACATACTCTGGTGTGGTGATAGTTGTACTTTCCACACTTCGGGAGGGTTCCAGCATACCGTCTGGCAGGTGTCGGAGTAGCAGGTTTTGTGGCGGCGTACAGATTCCTCGTTTGTACCTCCTGCGGGGGTTCCTGTGTTGTTCGCTTCTTCTTCGTCTTGTTCCCCGACTTCTGGCTATTATCCTCTTCCCTTGATGTCTCGGGAACGGGGACTTCCACACCATGGCGGACTCCGTGGTCAATGAGCCGCTGATCCAGGCGTTTGGCACTATCGAATGTGTCTGGGTTAGAAGACAACACATCTCCTTGGATCGGGGCAGTTAGACCCCAGATGTATCTTTCTATCTTCTTGCTCTTCGGGGTAACCATTCCGAGGCATAGAGCTGCTAGGTCGCTGAACCGGTCAGTGTAGGCCACTATGTCTGAGCCGACCATCATGAGCTCCCATAGTTCTTGTTCCAGCTTTTGAACTTCGCCCAAGGCGCAATATTCTTCCATCATTAACTCTTTTAGGTTCTCCCAACCTATTGAGTTAGCCACCGATAAGATCAGTGACTTAACATGGCTATTCCACCATGTAAGGGCTCTGTCAGAGAAGGTGCAGGCAGCAAACTTCACTTTGCTCCCTTCTGGGCACGATCAGATTTCGAAGACCGAATCTGTTTTCTCGAACCATCGCATCAGAGCGATGACTGCACCATTTCCATCGAAGGAATTGGGTTTGAAGTTCATGAAGTCTTTATACGAACACTCCCTTGGGTGTCCGTGAGAATCTCTGGGATTGGTTAAGTGGGTAACGCTACCAAATCCAGGGGTACCACTTTCACCGAAGAGAGCTAAAGCAGTTGCCACTGCGGAGGATATCACTGCTTGAAGAGCAGCAGGATCGAATTGCGGCGGTGGAGTTGGAGTTATCGGAGTAGTGCGTCTGTTTGGTCTGCGAGGAGGCATCTTTGCTAAAAGAATACAAAGATGATGTGGAATAAGTCTAAAGCAGTGGACATAAGTTGAAAGCTGAAAAGACAAGGTCATCCTAGTTCTGACTGTATCAGGTCCTGACTTCCACAGGGTTCTGGAAACAATTCTAAAAAGAGTCTATACCAAATAAACTTTATGAATTTTGGAATGGCTATCCTCGAATGTATATCTGATACCTGAATAACTGTTACCAACTGCATGTAAGAAAATAATCCTAACACCTAATGTGAGCAGTGTTTCCACTAATCATTAAGTTATACAAGATTATTATTTATTAGTGTGACGCATAAGACGCTTTGGTTACTTCGGTTGATCCTTCCTTGAAAGCTTCTCATGAACTTGCTCTTGTTCCTCCTTGACTCTTCTGTTGACTACTATGAGGAAGTGGTTACATCTATCTGGGTTTGTCGTGCGAGAATGGAAGTGACTAAAGAACCTATGAGATTTAAGTGGAACATTATGGGGTGATCCTTACAGATTCCTCTTATAATTGTACAATGTATACAAGTTGTATATAATTTAAGATGAGATAGACCTTCGAATAAGTGATCCTACTCCAAAACCACAACCAAACAAGGAACAGGTAGTGAAGCGTAGATCACAAATTCTAAGTCTATAAAATCTCAATTATATATAACCTTGAGAGTATATATTGCAAGATTATAGACCTATCCGTAAGGGTCTTTTAAGTTATCACATAAGTTATTTATATAGTGCCTAAACTACTCCTATAGTATTTTAATGTAATGTACTTGGTATGTTTTAAACTCGTTATCGCGTTATAGTATCATAGAATACTCCTATAGTATTCTAACTCTATGTACTTGATCTAGAATTCTCTTGACTAGTATTAGGTAAGTTTTAAGACCGTTGCAACACCACATCACTGCCAAACACATGTCGGTCACATCTCGAATGAATATAGTTGATCAGGCTATATTGATCGTAGCTATGATTACATAACTGTCCAGGTTTGACCATAGTGTTCAACTTTTAACTTCTTCTGTTCTGTTCTTCTTGTGATACTTGTTCTAATATGTATATATGTATAATCAAGTATGTATACTTTTATAAGGTATACTCATATATTTAAAATATATTCTTATCCACAACACTTCGGCCCCATTGTATTTATAGTTGTATATCTTTTATCGGTTGATATACTTAGTTCACTATAAACAATGCTCTGATACCAATCTGTCACACCCCAAAGCCGGAACAACGGAAACGTTCTGGGGTGGAGGACGTCATGTTTAGTATCACAAGACATGCATCATAGTAAGCAAAGTAATAAACAACCATTTCATTAGAAAGAAAGTGTTTACAAAGTATGTGTTCACATAACATAGACTACAAAGTAAATAACAAATCAAGACTTGAAGCTATACTGCTCCATCTTCTGAATTCCCAGAGCGCGTACCTGTCTACTGGTCTCCAGAGAATACAAGTTATTTTGAAAGCGTAGATCAGCATTTAAGCTGGTGAGCTCATAAGATTTAAGTGATGTACGTGAGTAGTAAGAAAATTGTAGTAAATTATAGTAAGTTCTGTTTAGAAAAGTTTGCCTTTTCCTCCAGGAAATCCTATATTTCCTGCTTTGATGAAAGATAAGTAAAAATGACTCTACAGTCCTTTCTATGAGTACTAAATGAATACAAGTTATATAAAACTCAGAGTAAACAAACAATCGGTTGTGTGTATCTGCCCTAAGCCCACAACCAAACAAGGAACAGGAAATGAGGCGGAAGACACACATCACATTGTTTGTTAGATCATCGTTGTATATAACCCTGGCGTTTCCACTTGGTACTCACGGAGTTAACTGTAATAGTTCCTTTATATTTGATGAAAAGATTCTTTAAGAAAACCCTTACTTCTTATAATAAAAATGGTAACCACAGTAGTTCCTTCTATAATCACTTAGTTTATACTAGCTATATATAATCTAATATCGAATAGATAGTTAATTGTGTGAATCTGCCCTAAGCCCACAACCAAACAAGGAACAAGGAATGAGGCGGAAAGCACGCATCCAACTACCTATCGGATGTTAATTATATATAACCTTGATGTATAAACTAAGGTATTATGGAATTAACCACCTAAGGTCCTTTAAGTTATAATGGTTTAATAAAATGGATTAAACCCTTTACTGATAAGTTTCTAGTTTTGTATATCAAAAGTTCTTTACTTGAAAAGTATGATTTGTACTAGAAAACGGTGCATTGAATTAGTGTCATATGACCTGGCCTATACCTGGTACCCCTTATGATTACTTGGTGTATTCGAAAACACACACACACACACATACACACACACACACACATATATATATATATATATATATATATATATATATATATATATATATATATATATATATATATATATATATATATATATATATATATATATATATATATATATATATATATATATATATATATATATAAGATCGGATAGATAGTAGGCTGGGTGTATCTGCTCTAAGACCACAACCAAACAAGGAACAGGAAATGAAGCGGAAAGCACACATCCTACTACCTGTAGGATCCGATTAATATATATCCCTGAATGCATACACTAAGGAATCATAAAGTTAGCATTATAGGCCCCCTTCTACTGAATGTACTAGACTCGACTGTTATGTGTGTCGGTTGTAAAATGTAAGTTTTCCCTAGTTTATAACTATCTTGACTCGAAAATAGTTTGTATTAACTTTCAAGTGGAACTGTCACAATATGAAAGTAATGGGAAATTATAAGTACTTAGTTGTCTTATGAACTGACATCCTGCAGTACTGTTTACCTTTTACTTATTAGTTTAATTAAGGTAAAATGTGATATTATTGTATCCATGCTTGATTTGACTTAGTATAACACGACGTTCGAGACGTCGAAATGATATGACATTCGTCACCCGTAGACCTGCAGGTCCCACTGTAGGTAGCAGCAAGGTGTGGGATGGTCAATCCCGTATAGATCTATACACAAATTCACGCTCTCCCTCCAGGAGAATCTGGTACAAAACATGCAATATCAATGTATGCCGCGCCATGAAGTAGTATCTCACATTATAGTTATAGTATCTTTGTAAGTTCGTTCTGTTATAGTATCTTAGTATCTTCTCGTTATAGTATCTTTGTATGTTCTCGTTATAGTATCTTAGTATTCTCTTATTATAGTATCTTAGTATTCTCTTGTATCTAGTATGAGCTGAACCCCTAAACTATACCCCTTATAGTTTACTAGTATTTTACTTGAACTATTACTGAAAAGTCTCATTTCTCTACTAAGTTATGTTGGTACTTTAAAAACGGATTTTTGTTAAACTATAAAGTAACATAACTTTAAAAGAGTTTTTGAAATGTTTTGACCACTTATAAATGACATAAGCAATCTTTTTAAAGATGTTTATAATGAACAATTACACAATTATCATTGTGTTCAACTTGTATTCCCCCCCCTTTAAAAGCATTTAAAACAGTTTAAAAGATTGATTACAGGGGTATGAACTCACCTTATGTGGGTGATTCAAACGAATATGCGCGTAAGGATGAGAAGTTCCACGAATGAAGTCCCGAGACTTAACGAGTCCTAAATGACATATAATGGCATATATTGGCATAAATATAGTGTTTAGAAGCAATCAAATGCAAGGAAACACCTTAAGGGACTAGGAAACACTTTGACCAAGTGTTGGAATTACGTGTTATTCAATTAAAGGGAGTGTACGGCCACTTGAAGGAGTATGCGGCCATGGGTGTGCGTCCAGGGAGTGTGCGGCCGCACACTCATGGTAAAGAGTGCACAAAAACGTTTTCCAAGGGTAAGGAGGCTTGTGGGACGATTGCTCAACAAGTGGTGAAGCTAGAAATGCATTTTGAAGGCTCTTTAGGGGTGCTTTGAGGGGTGTACGGCCACACACACCTTGTGTTCTTGAGTTCTGGGCACTTTTAAGGTGTTAATCTAGTGTTCTTAACAAGATCTAAGCATAGGGAATGAGTACTTACGATCTGGAGGCTCGAGAAGGCTCAAAATCACCAAGAACAAGTGTGTGTTCTTGGTGTTCTTGGTGAAATAGATGAAGAGTTGAAGATCTAGCCAAAATTTGATTTGCAATGGATGAAATCAAAGAATGTTACTAGTTTAAAAGGATTAACAACAAATCAAAGGAAGAACACTTATAATCTTAAAGATCTAGGCTGAAAATCGGATGATAGTTGAGAGAGAAATCGGGTTCTAGGATTAGGAGTGTGAAAAGGGATGAATGAAGGCTAAGTCCCAACCTTATACACGTGAGTGTGCTGCCAGGAGAGGGGTATGTAGACGCACACCGAAGTGTGCGGCCGTACACTCCTCATGTTGGAGTGTAAGGCTCGATTTTGGTGCAAGAAGTGTACGCGACCCAATCCTATACTCGAGGCTTGAATGTACTGAGCTTTGAACCTTTAAATGGACTCTAAACAAGGCTAAATGATAGCAGAAACGAGTCTGACACTCAGTTGAGTTGACTGGCTGAGCTTTACAAGGCAAAAATTTTCGGGTTCTCACAAAATCCTTGTAGGAACACTCCTTCGGGTGTCCTTGACTGTCTCCCTGTTTGGAAGGGTTGGCACCACGCCCGCCCCGCTTGTGCCACTTGCGTTAATTTGTGACATTAAGGCAGCCACAGAGGCTGTAACTGCTGATTGGAAGACAACAAGGTCAAATTGGGGTGGTGGTGGCGGTGGTGGGTTTGTCGAAGTGTTGTTTTTCTACCTATTGGACTTCTTTGGAGCCATTTTTCTCTAAAATGATTCAAGAGAAAATGATGGTAAGTCCTCTATAGTGGTCAGGAGTCAGGTGATATTGAACAGTTTATATCTTATACTGACAGTTATAGTGTTCTATCAACCGATTTACAGTGGAAGTCTACTTAATACAAGTAAACTATTGCCAGGAAATTAATAGCAACACTTAGAATGAAACCTGTACAATGTGTTTGGCTCTATTATTGTAGTGCTACAAAATACTCCTATTGTATTTTAGTTTGTATGCTTTGTTCTATTGTTCCCTTTTGTATGGAGTTTGGTAAGTTTTAGACTTGCTGCAACACCACTATCACTCCCAAACACATGTTGGTCGTATCTCAAATAAATATAGTTGAGCAGGCTATATTTATCCCATATATGATTACATAACTGTCCAGGTTTAACCTTAGTGTTCGACATCTAAATACTTTTGTTTTATTCTTCTTGTGATACTGCTTCTGCTATGTATGTAGTGTTAGTATACTTCTTATAAAATACTTAGATTTTAAAAGTATACTTTTAGTTCAGAGCGCTTCGGCCCCTTAGTGTTTATAGTTGTATACCATGTAAGGTTTGATATACTTAGTTCACTATAAACAATGCTCAGATACCAATCTGTCACACCCCCAAACCGGAACGACGGAAACGTTCGGGGGCGGAGGACGTCATGTACATTATCACAACAATTGTATAATAGGAATCAAAGCAAACAGAACCCTTACATTGACAAGGTAGAGTATTTATATCTGTTCAATACATAATTTGTATGACATCAAAATGTATAACAAAAGTATAAAAGACGTGACTCTAGAATGCTCCGTCTTCTCAAAATCCTGCAGATGTACCTGTCTTATCGGTTTCCTGAGAATACAAGTGATTTTGAAAGTGTATCAACATTTAAGTTGGTGAGTTCATATGTATGTTTTAGTGCTGAAAAACTTGTCTTTGTACTTTGAAAATAGTAGTGTGTTTCTCAAGAAAATCCAATATTTTCTATAGTGAAAGTAGTGTAATCATGTATGTTCCTTGTATTTGTATACTGTATTAGTGTACTCTATGTTAGAAAACAATGTATTGTATTTGTAATTGTATGAAAACCTTTGTATGTGTATCTGGATACCACCAGTTGTAGCGAAAGTAGTGTACTGTATTAGCGTTTGAATAAAACCTTAGTATTAATGCCTGGAATCACCAGTTGTAGAGTAAAACAGTGTTACCAAAGTAGTGTTTGCATGAAAACCATGTATGAATGCCTGGTTATTACCGACTGTAGTGTAAAGTAGTGTACCATAGTTTTATTAATGAAAATAAAACCATTGGAGTAATGCTAATCCCGTAAACAAATGTTTTAGTTATACTGTTGTGAGTTTCATATAACCATGCTAATATGACCTAGTGGCCTCTACGACGTTCTTCAGGCGTCAGTAATATGACATTTGTCACCCCCAGGCATGCCTGCCTAACTGTAGCTAGCAGTTTGGGTGTGGGATTGTCAATCCCGTATAGATCTATACACAAACCTCAAGCTATCCATCCGGGAGACTCTGGTTATAATTTATAGGACTTGAACCTATACCCTAGTGGGTACCCGAAGTAGTGCCTCACAACCTTGTATTAACTAGTTTACGTGTAGTGTTATAGTGCTCTCCTGTAATTGAAACCGTATGTATTACTTGGTAGTGTAAAATAATTATACTTAAATAATTATTTTAGTAGTGTATCTTTGTAGTAGTGAATTAGAGTAGTGTTTCCTAAACTATACCTATTATATTTTTGATTGTACGTCCTTGTTTAGTGTATTGTACTTAGTAAATTAGTGTAACGAAATCCAACTATACCGACTATAGTTTAAATGTATGTTTCGTAGTGAAATAAAAACATCTGCAATTTAATTGTATAAGT